>NC_053035.3:301768109-302080966 GCF_002575655.3 Aegilops tauschii subsp. strangulata | reverse complement strand
GGGGAGTGGATATGGAGTGGGGCGGCCGGCTGGGCCTGGGGTTTGGCCCAGTTGGGCCAGGGTCCAGTGGGGGGGGGCAGTTGGGCCAGGGTCCAGTGGGGGGGGTTCCTCCTTTCTTCTTTTTTTTGTTTGTTTTCTCTGTTGCATTTTCTTTTCTTCTTATTTATTTTCTTTTCTGTTTTATTTCAATTTAAACTATTTAGGCATTTTATAAAAATGTGTTTACCACACCATATTTACTTATGCAAAATATGGCATCTCCCGAACATTTTTATTTTAATATTTGAAAACTTTTGTCGCTTGACTTATTTAGGATTTAAATTTGAAACGGTTTTGAATTAACCCGAGATTATTTACTGTGACAGAGGTGACGTGCCATCATTAACGTGAGATTACTGTAGCATGATTATCCGGGCGTTACAAATTAGGTTTTTGGCTCCGTATCTGGTAGTTTGGGTGTACGTAGGTATATATAGGAGGAAGAAGTACGTCGGTGGAGCAACGTAGGCCCCACGAGGGTGGATGGCGCGCACAGGGGTAGGCGCGCCCCCCTACCTCGTGCCCTCCTGGTTGCTTTCTTGACGTAGGGTCCAAGTCCTCTGGATCACGTTCGTTCCAAAAATCACGGTCCCGAAGGTTTCATTCCGTTTGGACTCCGTTTGATATTCTTTTTCTGTGTAACTCTAAAATAGGAAAAAACAGCAATTCTGGGCTGGGCCTCCGGTTAATAGGTTAGTCCCAAAAATAATATAAAAGTGTATAATAAAGCCCATTAATGTCCAAAACAGAATATAATATAGCATGGAACAATCAAAAATTATAGATACGTTGGAGACGTATCAAGCACCCCCAAGCTTAATTCCTGCTCGTCCTTGAGTAGGTAAATGATAAAAACAGAATTTTTGATGTGGAATGCTACTTGGCATAATTTCAATGTAATTCTCTTAATTGTGGTATGAATATTCAGATCCGAAAGATTCAAGACAAAAGTTTAATATTGAGATAAAAATAATAATACTTTAAGCATACTAACTAAGCAATCATGTCTTCTCAAAATAACATGGCCAAAGAAAGTTATCCCTACAAAATCATATAGTCTGGCTATGCTCTATCTTCACCACACAAAGTATTTGAATCATGCACAACCCCAATGACAAGCCAAGCAATTGTTTTATACTTTTGGTGTTCTCAAAAATTTTCAATCTTCACGCAATACATGAGCGTGAGCCATGGATATAGCACTATATGTGGAATAGAATGGTGTTTGTGGAGAAGACAAGAAAGGGAGAAGATAGTCTCACATCAACTAGGCGTATCAACGGGCTATGGAGATGCCCATTAATAGATATCAATGTGAGTGAGTAGGGATTGCCATACAACGGATGCACTAGAGCTATAAGTATATGAAAGCTCAACAAAAGAAACTAAGTGGGTGTGCATCCAACTCGCTAGCTCACGAAGACCTAGGGCATTTTGAGGAAGCCCATCATTGGAATATACAAGCCAACTTCTATAATGAAAAATTTCCCACTAGTATATGAAAGTGATATCATAGGAGACTCTCTATCATGAAGATCATGGTGCTAGTTTGAAGCACAAGTGTGGTAAAAGGATAGTAACATTGTCCCTTCTCTCTTTTTCTCTCATTTTTTTATTTGGGCCTTTTTTATGGCCTCTTTTTTTTAGTCCGGAGTCTCGTCCCGACTTGTGGGGGAATCATATTCTCCATCATCCTTTCCTCACTTGGGACAATGCTCTAAAAAAATGATGATCATCACACTTTTATTTACTTACAACTCAACAATTACAACTCAATACTTAGAACCAAATATGACTCTATGTGAATGCCTCTGGCGGTATGCCGGGATTTGCAATGAATCAAGAGTGACATGTATGAAAGAATTATGAATGGTGGCTTTGCCACAAATACAATGTCAACTACATGATCATGCAAAGCAATATGACAATGATGGAGCGTGTCATAATAAACTGAACGGTGGTAAGTTGCATGGCAATATATCTCGGAATGGCTATGGAAATGTCATGGTAGGTAGGTATGGTGGCTGTTTTGAGGAAGGTATATGGTGGGTGTATGATACCGGCGAAAAATGTGCGGTATTAGAGAGGCTAGCAATGGTGGAAGGAAGAAAGTGCGTATAATCCATGGACTCAACATTAGTCATAAAGAACTCATATACTTATTGCAAAAATCTACAAGTTATCGAACCAAAGTATTACGCGCATGCTCCTAGGGGGATAGATTGGTAGGAAAAGACCATCGCTCGTCCCCGACCGCCACTCATAAGGAAGACAATCAATAAATAAATCATGCTCCGACTTCATCACATAACGGTTCACCATACGTGCATGCTAAGGGAATCACAAACTTTAACACAAGTATTTCTCAAATTCAAAACTACTCAACTAGCATGACTCTAATATCGCCATCTCCATATCTCAAAACAATTGTCAAGTATCAAACTTCTCATAGTATTCAACACACTCATAAGATTTTTTTTTACTAATCTTGAATGCCTATCATAACTAAAGCAAATTACCATGCTGTTTTGTAGGACTCTCAAAATAATCTAAGTGAAGCATGAGAGAACAATAGTTTCTATAAAACAAAACCACCACCGTGCTCTAAAAGATATAAGTGAAGCACTAGAGCAAAAACTATATAACTCAAAAAATATAAGTGAAGCACATAGAGTATTCTAAAAATTTCTGAATCATGTGTGTCTCTCTCAAAAGGTGTGTACAGCAAGGATGATTGTGGCAAACTAAAAAATAAAGACTCAAATAATACAAGACGCTCCAAGCAAAACACATATCATGTGGTGAATAAAAATATAGCTCCAAGTAAAGTTACCGATGGAAGTAGACGAAAGAGGGGATGCCTTCCGGGGCATCCCCAAGCTTTGGCTTTTAGGTGTCCTTAGATTGTCTTGGGGTGCCATGGGAATCCCCAAGCTTAGGCTCTTGCCACTCCTTGTTCCATAATCCATCAAATCTTTCACCCAAAACTTGAAAACTTCACAACACAAAACTCAGCAAAAAATCTCGTGAGCTCCGTTAGCGAAAGAAAACAAAACACCACTTCAAGGTACTGTAATGAACTCATTCTTTATTTATATTTGTGTTAAACCTACTGTATTCCAACTTCTCTATGGTTTATAAACTATTTTACTAGCCATAGATTCATCAAAATAAGCAAACAACACATGAAAAACAGAATCTGTCAAAAACAGAACAGTCTGTAGTAATATATAACTAACGCAAACTTATGGAACTCCAAAAATTCAGCCAAAATTGGAAGACCTAGACAATTTGTTTATTTATCAGCAACAATTGGAATCAATATTTTATCACGTTCTGGTGATTTTTAACAATTATTTTTGTGAACATAAAGTTTCTGGAATTTTCAGCAAGATCAAATAACTATCATCCAAGAAGATCCTATAGGTTAAACTTGGCACAAACACTAATTTAAACATGAAAACACATCTAACCAGAGGCTAGATAAAATATTTATTCTTAAACAGAAGCAAAAAGCAAAAAACTAAAAATAAAATTGGGTTGCCTCCCAACAAGCGCTATCGTTTAACGCCCTTAGCTAGGCATAATAGCAAGGATAGATCTAGGTATTGCCATCTTTGGTAGGCAATCCATAAGTGGCTCTCATAATAGATTCATAATTTAATTTTATTCTCTTTCTAGGGAAGTGTTCCATGCCTTTCCTTAATGGAAATTGGAATATAATATTCCCTTCCTTCATATCAATAATTGCACCAATCGTTCTAAGGAAAGGTCTACCAAGAATAATAGGACATGAAGGGTTGCAATCTATATCAAGAACAATAAAATCTATGGGCACATAATTCCTATTTGCAACAATAATAACATCATTAATTCTTCCCATAGGTTTCTTAATGGTGGAATCTGCAAGGTGCTAGTTTAAAGAGAAATCATCAAAATCACGGAAACCTAGCAAATCGCACAAAGTTTTTGGGATCGTGGAAACACTAGCACCCAAATCACACAAAGCATAGCATTCATGATCTTTAATTTTAATTTTAATAGTAGGCTCCCACTCATCATAAAGTTTTCTAGGGATAGAAACTTCCAACTCACGTTTTTCTTCATAAGATTGCATCAAAGCATCAACGATATGTTTAGTAAAGGCTTTATTTTGACTATAAGCATGTGGAGAATTTAGCACAGATTGCAACAAGGAAATACAATCTATCAAAGAGAAATTATCATAATGAAATTCCTTGAAATCCAAAATAGTGGGTTCATTCATATCTAGAGTTTTGATCTCTTCAATCCCACTTTTACCAATTTTTGCATCAAGATCTAAAAACTCCGAATTTTTGGAACGCCTTCTAGGTAAAGGTGGATCATATTCAGTCCCATCTTTATCAAGATTCATATTGCAAAACAAAGATTTCATAGGGGACACATCAATAACTTTTAGATCTTCATCTTTATTTTCATAGAAACTAGAAGAACACGCTTTCACAAAACAATCTTTCTTAGCACACATCCTAGCTTTCTTTGCACTCATCAATGGAAATTCTCATGGCCTTGAGAGACTCAGTGATATCATGCTTAGGTGGAATAGATCTAAGTTTCAAAGAATCAACATCAAGAGAAATTCTATCAACGTTCCTAGCTAATTCATCAACTTTAAGCATTTTTTCTTCAAGCAAAGCATTGAAATTCTTTTGCGAATTCATAAACTCCTTAACACTAGTCTCAAATTCAGAAGGCATCTTATTAAGATTTCCATAAGAATTGTTGTAGGAATTACCATAATTATTAGAGGAATTACTAGGATACGGCCTAGGATTAAAGTTTCCTCTATACGCGTTGTTACCAAAATTATTCCTACCAACAAAATATCACATCCATAGATTCATTATTATTCTCAATCAAAGTAGACAAAGCCATATCATTAGGATCAGAAGAAACACTTTTATTAGCAAATAATTTCATAAGTTCATCCATCTTTCCACTCAAAACATTAATTTCTTCTATCGCATGCACTTTTTTATTAGTGGATCTTTCGGTGTGCCATTGAGAATAATTAACCATAATATTATCTAGGAGTTTAGTAGCTTCTCCTAAAGTGATTTCCATAAAAGTGCCTCCCGCGGCCGAATCTAAAAGATTTCTAGAAGCAAAATTCAATCCGGCATAAATTTTTTGTATAATCATCCACAAATTCAAACCATGAGTAGGGCAATTACGTATCATTAATTTCATCCTCTCCCAAGCTTGTGCAACATGTTCATGATCAAGTTGCTTAAAATTCATAATATCGTTTCTAAGAGAGATGATCTTAGCGGGAGGAAAATACTTAGAGATAAAAGCATCTTTGCACTTATTCCAAGACAAAAACCAAGCTTTAGCATGATCTCTAAGCGAAAAAGGAAATAGCTTCAATTTAACAGTACCATTGTCCACATCTTTCTTCTTTTGCATATCACACAAATCAACGAAGCTGTTTAGATGGGTAGCGGCATCTTCACTAGGAAGGCCGGCGAATTGATCTTTCATGACAAGATTCAACAAAGCGGCATTAATTTCACAAGATTCAGTATCGGTAAGAGGAGCAATCGGAGTGCGAAGAAAATCATTGTTGTTGGTATTGGTAAAGTCACACAATTTAGTATTATCTTGAGCCATCGTGACAAGCAAGCAATCCAACACACGAACAAACAAGAAGCGAGCGAAAAAGAGGCGAACGGAAAAGGGAGAGGGCGAATAAAACGGCAAGGGTGAAGTGGGGGAGAGGAAAATGAGAGGCAAATGGCAAATAATGTAATGCGGGAGATAAGGGTTTGTGATGGGTACTTGGTATGTTGACTTTTGCGTAGACTCCCCGGCAACGGCGCCAGAAATCCTTCTTGCTACCTCTTGAGCACTGCGTTGGTTTTCCCTTGAAGGGGAAAGGGTGATGCAGTAAAGCAGCGTAAGTATTTCCCTCAGTTTTTGAGAACCAAGGTATCAATCCAGTAGGAGGCCACGCACGAGTCCCTCGCACCTACACAAACAAATAAAATCCTCGCAACCAACGCAATAAAGGGGTTGTCAATCCCTTCACGGTTACTTACGAAAGTGAGATCTGATAGATATGATAAGATAATATTTTTGGTATTTTTATGATAAAGATGCAAAGTAAAGAAAGCAAAATAAAAACGGTGCCAGAAATAGCTTGTTGTCAGGAGATTAAATATGATGGAAAATAGACCCGGGGGCCATAGGTTTGACTAGTGGCTTCTCTTGAGAGCATAAGTATTACGGTGGGTAAACAAATTACTGTTGAGCAATTGACAGAATTGAGCATAGTTATGAGAATATCTAGGTATGATCATGTATATAGGCATCACGTCCGCGACAAGTAGACCAACTCCTGCCTGCATCTACTACTATTACTCCACACATCGACCGCTATCCAGCATGCATCTAGAGTATTAAGTTCAAAAGAACAGAGTAACGCTTTAAGTAAGATGACATGATGTAGAGGGATAAACTCATGCAATATGATATAAACCCCATCTTGTTATCCTCGATGGCAACAATACAATACGTGCCTTGCCGCCCCTACTGTCACTGGGAAAGGACACCGCAAGATTGAACCCAAAGCTAAGCACTTCTCCCATTGCAAGAAAGATCAATCTAGTAGGCCAAACCAAACTGATAATTCGAAGAGACTTGCAAGGATAACCAATCATACATAAAAGAATTCAGAGAAGATTCAAATATTGTTCATAGATAAACTTGATCATAAACCCACAATTCATCGATCTCAACAAACACACCGCAAAAGAAGGTTACATCGAATAGATCTCCACGAGAAAGGGGGAGAACATTGTATTGAGATCCAAAGAGAGAGAAGAAGCCATCTAGCTAATAACTATGGACCCGAACGTCTGAGATAAACTACTCACACATCATCGGAGAGGCTATGGTGTTGATGTAGAAGCCCTCCGTGATCAATGCCCCCTCCGGCGGAGCGCCGGAAAAGGCCCCAAGATGGGATCTCACGGGTACAGAAGGTTGCGGCGGTGGAATTAGGTTTTTGGCTCCGTATCTGGTAGTTTGGGGGTACGTAGGTATATATAGGAGGAAGAAGTACGTTGGTGGAGCAACGTGGGCCCCACGAGGGTGGAGGGCGCACCCAGGGGGTAGGTGCGCCCCCTACCTCGTGCCCTCCTGGTTGCTTTCTTTACGTAGGGTCCAAGTCCTCTGGATCACGTTCATTCCAAAAATCACGTTCCCGAAGGTTTCATTCCGTTTGGACTCCATTTGATATTCTTTTTCTGCGAAACTCTGAAATAGGCAAAAAACAGCAATTCTGGGTTGGGCCTCCGGTTAATAGGTTAGTTCCAAAAATAATATAAAAGTGTATAATAAAGCCCATTAATGTCCAAAATAGAATATAATATAGCATGGAACAATAAAAAATTATAGATACGTTGGAGACGTATCAGTTTCTAGCATGAATAATCTTATGATCCCTTTGAGCCTGGGTGGCGAACCAAATGGACAGCACTGGTATATCCCCAGGTGCCCACAACCAATCCACCCAGATGTGTATTTAAGTAGCCACCTTAAGTTAACCATTAATTAACAATATCACATCTATCATGGATACACTCAAACCCAATCCACGTCTACGAGCATAGCATGGCAATATAAGCATAACGTAGAAGTAACTCCCAAGGGTTTCATAATAAAACAGGTAATAGGTTCTACCTCATCAACTACTTCCCATTACCCACAAGTTAATCACACCCAAATCATGTAGTGTTTGAGGGTTGTAACTAATGCATAAAAACTGGGTATGAAAATAGTATGATCAATGTGTTACTTGCCTTGCTGACGATCCGCAAACCCTAGAGACTCGTAGTAGCATGCTTCGCACTCTGGAAATTCTATCGCAAACAAACAATAGCATACATAAGCACTCCAGCAATGATGCACAGGTAAAACTCAAATAAGAAGATCCAAACTGAAAGTTCAACTAAAGAGCTTCGAATTGCAAAAAGAATCAATCGAATAGGAGCTACGGAACTGAAACTACGGTCAAAAGAACTTCGAAAACAAATCTGCTTGAAACCAAATTTTAAATTGTCAAAACCTTGTTCAAGTTGATTAACCAGAAAGAGGGGCTCGAGACGTAGATTTTGGCGTTGGTTTCACTGGATTTGGACAAACGGTTGAAAAGTTACGAGGGTTTGAAGATCAGGGGCTAATCTACGATAAAAGTAATCGCAGATAGGTCCCTGGCAGAAAAAGAAAATAAACAGAAAAAACTAGGGCACGGACGTTCGTTAACAGAGACGATCGGACGAACGCGTTCGTTAAAAATGAACTAATGACCAGACGCTCGCTAAATAACGAAAACCGAAAAAAACGAACCGATCTAAAAAAACAAACTGGGGTTTTAAAAAAAATGGGGCGGCCTTTTACCTAAAATAAAAAAAATGGGCGGCGAAAACCGGCGAGATCCGGCAAAATTCCGGTGGGCGGGCGATGTGCAGCGGCGGCGCTGGCGCGGCTTGGGCGGTGGGGCGGCAGCGCGGCCCGGCCGCGGGGCAGCGCGGCAGCGGTGGCAGGCGGCGCTGGGTGGCGGTGCGGGGGCGGTGTGGGGGGTCGAGGGCGGCGCCGGCTCGGGCTTTAAAGGCCCGGGGGGGCGTGGCGTGCGGGAGGGGCAGCGGCTCGGGGTCGGACTCCCCGAGTCCGTCGCGAACACGATCACGATAGGCGGCGGTGGTGATGGGCCAGCTGGGCTTCGGCCCGGCTCGGTCCGAATTTTTTTAAATAAAATTCCGCCGAGAAAAATCCTAATAAAATAAAAAAATCTAAAAAATGCCAAAAACAATTTTCACCGTCTAAATGAAATATTTAGAACAAAGTGAACATTCTTGGCCTAAAAATGCAATTTTGTAAAATGCATATTTTTTCCTAATTCAAATAAAATTATTTATTTGATTTTAACATTCCCCCCCCCAATATTTCATTTATTTTTGGAGAAGTCATATTATCTCCTCTCATATATTTTAATATGAAATATTTCAGAGAGAAAAATAATTAAAACCAAAATGATCCTCTTTTCAATATTCGAGAATATTCAAATATGAAAATAATTAAATCCCCAACTCTCTCCGTGCGTCCTTGAGTTGCTTAGGATTTTTAGGATCACTACAAAAAATGCAAATAAACATATGATGACCTATGTATAACATTCCAAATTAAAAATTTGGGATGTTACAAACCTACCCCCCTTAAGATGAATCTCGTCCTCGAGATTCGGGTTGACTAGAAAATAGGTGTGGTCTTTCCGTAGATCATCCTCTTGTTCCCAGGTGGCTTCATCCTCGGTATGGTGGCTCCACTGAACCTTGCAAAACTTGATAACCTTGCTGCGTGTAACTCGGCTGGCAAACTCGAGAATCTTGACAGGTTTCTCCTCGTATGTCAAATCACTATCCAACTGAATTGCTTCCAGGGGCACTGCCTTAGAGGAATATCGGCCATCTCAGCGTGGCACTTCTTCAACTGGGAAACGTGGAACACATCATGAACTCCTGACAGTCCTTCCGGTAACTCCAACTTGTAGGCTACTTCTCCCATACGTGCCAAAACTCGGTATGGTCCTACAAATCTCGGGGCTAACTTTCCCTTAACTCCAAAACGTTTAACTCCTCGTAGTGGTGATACACGAAGATTTGCTCTGTCTCCGATTTCATAGACTACCTCCTTGCATTTCGAGTCTGCATAACTCTTCTGCCTGTACTGAGCTACCTTCAGTCTATCTCGAATCAACTTAACCTTCTCTTCGGACTCTTTAATCAAATCTGGTCCAAACAACTGACGGTCTCCAACTTCATCCCACATCAATGGTGTCCTGCACCTCCTTCCATACAAAGCTTCGAAAGGTGCCATCTTCAAACTGTCCTAGTAGCTATTGTTGTAGGAGAACTCCGCGTAAGGCAAATTATCATCCCAACTAGATCCATAATCTAGCGCACAAGCTCTCAACATGTCCTCCAGAATCTGATTGACTCTCTCAGTCTGTCCATCTGTCTGCGGATGAAAAGTTGTACTAAACTGTAGTCTGGTTCCCAAAGTCTTGTGTAGTTGGTGCCAAAACTTTGAAGTAAACTATGTTCCTCTATCTGATACGATGGTCCTCGGAACTCCATGCAAACATACGATCCTGGTCATATATATCTTGGCCAACTTCGCACTTGTATAGGTGGTCTTCACTGGGATAAAGTGAGCCACTTTGGTCAAATGGTCCACTACTACCCAGATAGAATCATATCCCGATTGGGTCCTGGGTAATCCGGTGATAAAATCCATGCCAAGCTTGTCCCACTTCCATTCGGGTATCGGCATAGGCTGCAGTAATCCTGCTATCTTCTGATGTTCTGCCTTCACTCTTTGACATACATCACATACGGCTACATACTCGGCAATATCCTTCTTCATACCAGTCCACCAGAAATGCTCCTTTAAATCCAAATACACCTTGGTGTTTCTGGGGTGTATCGAGTATGGCGAGTCATGAGCTTCCTGTAGTATCAACTTCCTGATCTCTGCATTATTGGGTACATAAACTCGGTCCTCAAACCACAAGGTGCCGTGCTCATCCTCACGAAAACCTTTGGCCTTTCCTTTACTCATTTTCTCCTTTATCCCGGCAATCTCTTTGTCATCCTTCTGAGCTTCATGAATCTTTCCCAATAATGTCGACTGAACTTCCAATGCTGCAACAAAACCTCTAGGGACTATCTCCAAACGAAGCTCCCTGAGATCCTCAGCTAACTCCTTTGGCAATCCTCCGCTTACGAGGGTATTGGCATAACTCTTCCGGCTCAAAGCGTCTGCTACGACATTGGCCTTGCCTGGATGATAGTGCAGCTTCATATCATAATCCTTTATAAGCTCCAACCATCTCCTTTGCCTGAGATTCAGCTCCTTCTATGTGAAAATGTACTTCAAACTCTTATGATCCGTGTACACATCACAACGATTTCCAATAAGAAAATGTCTCCAGGTCTTGAGCGCATGCACTACAGCTGCTAACTCCAAATCATGCGTGGCATAATTCAACTCATGTGGTCGAAGCTGACGTGAGGCATATGAAACAACTCTTCTGTCTTGCATAAGTACACCTCCAAGTCCTAAGCGAGAAGCGTCGCAATACACTTGTAAATCCTTGTGTATATCCGGCAGAATCAACACTGGGGCTGTAACCAAACGTTTCTTCAGCTCCTAGAAACTTGCTTCACATTCTTCATTCCATTTGAACTTGGTGTCCTTCTTCAACAACTCCGTCATTGGCTTTGCAATCTTGGAGAAATTTTCAATGAACCTTCGATAGTATCCCGCGAGTCTAAGGAAACTGCGGATCTCTCCTACTGAGGTGGGTGCCAACCACTCAGTGACTGACTGAACCTTGGTGGGGTCTACTGCTATACCTTCTCTTGATATAACATGTCCAAGGAATCCAACTTCCTTCAACCAAAACTCACATTTGCTGAACTTGGCATACAACAGATGTTCCCTGAGCTTCTCGAGAACTAAACGCAAATGCTCCTTGTGCTCCTCTTCATTCTTCGAGTATACCAAAATATCATCAATGAATACCACAACAAACTTATCCAAGAACTCCATGAACACCTTATTCATCATACTCATGAAATAGGCAGGGGCATTAGTCAACCCAAATGACATAACCATATACTCATATAGCCCATACCTTGTGGTGAAGGCTGTCTTTGGTATATCCTATTCTTGGATCTTCAACTGGTGGTATCCTGATATCAGATCAATCTTGGAAAATACTTTAGCTCCTTGCAGCTGGTCAAACAAATCATTGATCATTGGCAGCGGGTACTTGTTCTTGATCGTCACTTCGTTCAATGCACGATAATCAACAACCATTCTCAATGATCCATCCTTCTTCTCAACCAAGAGCACTGGGGCTCCCCATGGTGACGAACTTCGTCGAATGTAACCTTTCTCCAATAACTCCTTGATCTGCTTCTTAATCTCCTCTAGATCATTTGCAGGCATCCGGTATGGTCTCTTCGATATCGGTCCGGTGCCTGGCAATAACTCTATCAAAAACTCAATGTCTCGATCCGGCGGCATGCCTGGTAACTCCTCTGGAAATACATCGGGGTAATCCTTCACTACAGGCACTTCCTCCTGAACAACTCCTGTGAGAGAATTTACTTGGGTCCTCCTCGGCGCATGCCTGGATACATACTTGATCCTTTTTCCCTCCGGGGTGGTGAGCAAAATTGACTTACTGGCGCAATCGATGTTTCCTCCATACTTCCTTTTGCAGCTCTCAATCTGCTGTTGCTTCCCTTCGATCATAAGAGCCCTGTCTACCAACTCCTGGTAGTTAGCGAATGTCGCTACCATCAACTACATGCTCATCTCATCATTCAGCCCTTCCATAAACTTCTCCTGCTTCGCGGCATCTGTGGCCACATCATCTGGGGCATAGCGAGCTAACTTGCTAAACTCATCCATGTAATGCCCCACAGTACGATTTCCTTGGCATAAGTTGCGAAACTCATGCTCATAGCTCCAGTTGAGACATGTGTAGTACGGAATGCTTGCTGAAACTGATCCCAAGTGATATTGGCTATAGGGAAAGTGGTCGTGTAATTCTCCCACCATGCGGCTGCGGGTCCATCCAATTGATGTGTGGCAGAATGAACCTTCTCAGCATCTGTGCAACCTGCGGTGGTCAACTCCGTTCCAATCCTGCATAGCCATTCATCAGCAACTATTGGCTCGGTGCTACTGGAAAACACCGGCGGCTGCAACCTTAGAAAACGGGCTAAGTTTTCAACTGGAGGTGGTGGCGGTGGGTTGTTGTTGTTGTTGTTGTTGTTGTTGCCTTGGTTCTGGACTAGTTACTGTATCAAGGTATGCTGCTGGATCAACTGAGTGATCTCCGGTGGGAAGACAAATCCGGTGTCACGTCTCGGAGGCATCTGATGGGTTTAGAGGGGAGAGATTAGAATAGAATGAGGTCTAATGAGAAAGCACTACCCATATGCACATGAGACAAACAAATTCATATCACACCAAATCAATTCAAGCAAGGGCATACAATCGATCAAACTATCATTACAAAAGTGCTCGGACTACTACTATATACATGGGGGAATACTACGAATAATATGGTGGTCTACTAGAAATGTTTGATCGGTGGAAGACTCTATGATATCCGCTCCGGCTTCGTCTTCGTAATCATCATCACTACTGTCGGGGTCGGAGTCGGTGTCGTCGATGATGATGTAGTCCTCGGGATGATCGTCATCTCCTCCTGGCGCGGGGTCTCCCGTGAATACTCCTAGCTTCCTTGTTAGGCCGTCATTCTTCTCCACTAGTATTGCGATTTCCTCCTCGTATTCGTCGCGTGTAGACTTGAGTTCCTCTTCTAGCTCCATATTCCTGGTCATCACCTTCTTCAGATCTATCATGCTTGCGCACATCTGGTTCTCCTGGCGACGAATGTGCTGGTTTAACTCCTGGATGAAAGCTGCAATGGACATGTCCCTCCTGGTGCTGATCATCTCCCATTGCTCATCTCGGCGCCCACATATCTGGTAGATGGTGTCCTTAATATCCTTGTGATAAACTTCGCCGATGCGTCCCATGGCGATGTGGGCTACCATGCTTTTTCCTAGACTCCAGGTTGGTGCATCAAAGGAAAACTCTATGGGCTCAGTAACTGGCGTGAATGTCCTTCCTGGAACTTAAACTCAAATCATCCAACGCTCCTCTTCTGGTAAAGTGGCGGTGTAGGTCTCGGTGAAGCTTGGTATTCCGATGTTCAGGTACCTAGTGATTTCCTTCAAGTGTCGTCCAAAGGGTGTGTCTTCATCCGGTTGTGCAAACTTGTTCCTTGAGTCCGCCATCCTAAAGAGTGGAAAATGGAGAGGAGTCAGAAATTAGTAGAGAAGAGTGACCTATGGCTTAACTTAGTGGTCGTGTCCTACATTTAGCGTGTGCTCTGATACCATCTTGTAGCGATCCAACCTCAAACGGTCGAATCTATGTGCTTAAGTGTCATCCCTGGACCGGTAATGCTGGCACACACAGTACTCGAAGGATTTGTAACAGAGTGCAATCACACACTTATTACATCGAATGTCTCCAAAAGAGGACTTATTACAATAAATATGGCTTAAAGCCATCTAAATAAGATAACAACGGAAGGCTTGGAAGATAAAGTGAGTCCATCAACTCCAACGGCATAGCTAAGTGCACGACAACGACCTAGCGCACCTTACTCTTCGTCTGAAAAGTCTGCAACATGATATGTTGCAGCCCGGAAACGGGTCAGCACATGGAATATGCTGGCAATATAACACAGTAGAGCAATGAAACAGTTAAATGCTATCACTACATGCATATATGGCTGGTGGAGGCTCTATGGTTATAATGTTTTGCGAAAAGCTAATTTTTCCCTACAACAAAGGAACACATTTTGTTTAACTATCATGGTGGTCGAAACATCGAGAAGGTAAATTCCCATCTCAATCCCAATTAAGCAAGTCATTAACAACCCAACAAATTAATTTAGAGTGATGAGATCAACATGATAATCCAAGAACCAGATACTCAAGATGTCCATAACCGGGGACACGACTAACCATGATTAGTTTATACACTCTGCAGAGGTTTGCGCACTTTTCTCCACAAGACTCGATCTCCCCCGTTGGATTTCTCGCACTACATGGTGTTTGAGAAACGGATGACCGAGGCACAATCTTTCAGAAGCATTAGCTCTAACCCTGGGTAGACAGTACCAACCTACATCCACTACATCTGCTAGCCTACCACTGAAAGAGGTCATGCAACATACTCAACTATGCTAGAGCCCATAATAGCTTGTGGCTGCACACGGAAGTTTCTAGCATGAATAATCTTATGATCCCTTTGAGCCTGGTGGCGAACCAAATGGACAGCACCGGTATATCCCCAGGTGCCCACAACCAATCCACCCAGATGTGTATTTAAGTAGCCACCTTAAGTTAACCATTAATTAACAATCTCACATCTGTCATGGATACACTCAAACCCAATCCACGTCTATGAGCATAGCATGGCAATATAAGCATAACGTAGAAGTAACTCCCAAGGGTTTGATAATAAAACAGGTAATAGGTTCTACCTCATCAACTACTTCCCATTACCCACAAGTTAATCACACCCTAATCATGCAGTGTTTGAGGGTTATAACTAATGCATAAAAACTGGGTATGAAAAGAGTATGATCAATGTGTTACTTGCCTTGCTGACGATCCGCAAACCCTAGAGACTCGTAGTAGCACGCTTCGCACTCCAGAAATTCCATTGCAAACAAACAATGGCATACATAAGCACTACAGCAATGATGCACGGGTAAAACTCAAATAAAAGTCCAAACTGAAAGTTCAACTGAAGAGCTTCGAATTGCAAAAAGAATCAATCAAATCAGAGCTACGGAACTGAAACTATGGTCAAAAGAACTTTGAAAACAAATCTTCTTGAAACCAAAATTTAAATTGTCAAAACCTTGTTCAAGTTGATTAACCAGAAAGAGGGGCTCGAGACGAAGAATTTGGCATTGGTTTCACTGGATTTGTACAAACGGTTGAAAAGTTACGAGGGTTTGAAGATCAGGGGTTAATCTGTGATAAAAGTAATCGCGGATAGGTCCCTGGCAGAAAAAGAAAATAAAAAGAAAAAACGACGGCGCGAACGTTCGTTAACAGAGACGATCGGGCGAACTCGTTCGTTAAAAACGAACTAACAAGCGGACGCTCGCTAAATAACAAAAACCAAAAAAAATCGAACCTATCTAAAAAAACAAACTAGGGTTTAAAAAAACCGGGGCAGCTTTTTACCTAAAACCGAAAAAACCGGGTGGCGGAAACCGGCGAGATCAGGCAAAATTCCGGCGGGCGGGCGATGCGCGGCGGCGGCTCTGGCGGCGGGGCAGCGCGGCAGCTGCGGCGGCGGCTACGGAAGTGGGCGGCGGCGGCGCTGGGTGGCGGTGCGGGGCGGTGTGGGGGGTCGAGGGAGGCGGTGGCTCGAGCTTTAAAGGCCCCGGGGGCGTGGCGTGCGGGAGGGGCAGCGGCTCCGGCGGCTTGGGGTCGGACTCCCCGAGTCCGTCGCGAACACGACGACGATAGGCGGTGGCGGTGATGGGCCAGCTGGGCTTCGGCCCGATTCGGTCCGATTTTTTTAAATAAAATTCCGCCGAGAAAAATCCTAATAAAATAAAAAAATCTAAAAAATGCCAAAAACAATTTTCTCCGTCTAAATGAAATATTTAGAATAAAGTGAACATTTTCTTGGCCTAAAAATGCAATTTTGAAAATGCATATTTTTTCTAATTCAAATAAAATAGCAATAAAATTATTTATTTAATTTTAACATCCCCCCAATATTTCATTTATTTTTGGAGAATTCATATTATCTCCTCTCATATATTTTAATATGAAATATTTTGGAGAGAAAATAATTAAAACCAAAATGATCCTCTTTTCAATATTCGAGAAAATTCAAATATGAAAATAATTAAATCCCCAACTCTCTCCGTGGGTCCTTGAGTTGCTTAGGATTTTTAGGATCACTACCAAAAATGCAAATAAATATGATATGCATATCATGACCTATGTATAACATTCCAAATTGAAAATTTGGGATGTTACAAATAGGATTCCTAGTAGGAATCCTACTTGGGGCGCACCCTATGAGGGCCGGCCAGCCTCCCCCTTGCTCCTTTATATACGGGGGCAGGGGGCACCCTAGAACACACAAGTCAACAGTTGTTTTAGCCGTGTGCGGTGCCCCCCTCCACAGATTTCCACCTCGGTCATATCGTTGTAGTGCTTAGGCGAAGCCCTGCGTGCCGTCGTGCTGACGAAACTCTCCCTCGACACTCAGCTGGATCAAGAGTTCGAGGGACGTCACCGAGCAGAACGTGTGCAGATCACGGAGATGCCGTGCGTTTGTTACTTGATCGGTTGGATCGCGAAGACGTTTGACTACATCAACCGCGTTGCTTAACGCTTCCGCTTTCGGTCTACGAGGGTACGTGGACACACTCTTTCGCTCGTTCCTATGCATCACATAGATAGATCTTGCGTGATCGTAGGTAAATTTTTTGAAATACTGCGTTCCCCAACAGTGGCATCCGAGCCAGGTCTATGCGTAGATGCTATATGCACGAGTAGAACACAAAGAGTTGTGGGCGATAATAGTCATACTGCTTACCAGCATGTCATACTTTGATTCGGCGGTATTGTTGGATGAAGCGGCTCAGACTGACATTACGCGTACGCTTACGCGAGACTGGTTCTACCGACGTGCTTCGCACACAGGTGGCTAGTGGGTGTCTGTTTCTCCAACTTTAGTTGAATCGAGTGTGACTACGCCCAGTCCTTGTTGAAGGTTAAAACAGCACACTTGACGAAAAATTGTTGTGGTTTTGATGCGTAGGTAAGAACGGTTCTTGCTAAGCCCGTAGCAGCCACGTAAAACTTGCAACAACAATGTAGAGGACGTCTAACTTGTTTTTGCAGGGCATGTTGTGATGTGATATGGTCAAGACGTGATGATATAAATTGTTGTATGAGATGATCATGTTTTGTAACAGAGTTATCGGCAACTGGCAGGAGCCATATGGTTGTCGTTTTATTGTATGCAATGCAATCGCCATGTAATTGCTTTACTTTATCTCTAAGCGGTAGCGACAGTCATGATAGCAATAGTTGGCGAGACGACAACGATGCTTCGATGGAGATCAAGGTGTCAAGCCGGTGATGATGGTGATCACGACTGTGCTTTGGAGATGGAGATCAAAGGCACAAGATGATGATGACCATATCATATAACTTATATTGATTGCATGTGATGTTTATCCTTTATGCATCTTATTTTGCTTAGGTCGGCGGTAGCATTATAAGATGATCTCTCACTAAATTTCAAGGTATAAGTGTTCTCCCTGAGTATGCACCATTGCGAGAGTTCGTCGTGCCGAGACACCACGTGATGATCGGGTGTGATAAGCTCTACGTTCACATACAACGGGTGCAAGCCAGTTTTGCACACGCAGAATACTCGGGTTAAACTTGACGATCCTAGCATATGTAGATATGGCCTCGGAACACTGAGACCGAAAGGTCGAGCGTGAATCATATAGTAGATATGATCAACATAGTGATGTTCACCATTGAAAACTACTCCATCTCACGTGATGATTGGACATGGTTTAGTTGATTTGGATCACATGATCACTTAGATGATTAGAGGGATGTCTATCTAAGTGGGAGTTCTTAAGTAATATGATTAATTGAACTTTAATTTATCATGAACTTAGTACATGATAGTATTTTGCATGTCTATGTTGTTGTATATCAATGGCCCGTGCTACTATTCCTTTGAATTTTAATGCGTTCCTAGAGAAAGCTAAGTTGAAATATGATGGTAGCAACTACACAGACTGGGTCCGTAACTTGAGGATTATCCTCATTGCTGCACAGAAGAATTACGTCCTGGAAGCACCGCTAGGTGCAAGACCCGCTGCAGGAGCAACGCCGGATGTTGTGAACGCCTGGCAGAGCAAAGCTGATGACTACTCGATAGTTAAGTGTGCCATGGTTTACGGCTTAGAACCGGGACTTCAACGACGTTTTGAATGTCATGGAGCATATGAGATGTTCCAGGAGTTGAAGTTAATATTTCAAGCAAATGCCCGGATTGAGAGATATGAAGTATCCAATAAGTTCTACGGCTATAAAATGGAGGAGAATAGTTTTGTCAGTGAACATATACTCAAAATGTTTGGGTATCATAATCACTTGACTCAGCTGGGAGTTAATCTTCCAGTTGATAGTGTCATTGACAGAGTTCTTCAATCACTGCCACCAAGCTACAAAAGCTTCATGATGAATTATAATATGCAAGGGATGGATAAGACAATTCCCGAGCTCTTCGCAATGCTAAAAGCTGCGGAGGTAGAAATCAAGAAGGAGCATCAAGTGTTGATGGTCAGCAAAGACCACTAGTTTCAAGGAAAAGGGTAAAGGGAAGAAGGGGAACTTCAAGAAGAACGGCAAGCAAATTGCTGCTCAAGTGAAGAAGCCCAAGTCTGGACCTAAGCCTGAGACTGAGTGCTTCTACTGCAAAGGGACTGGTCAGTGGAAGCGGAACTGCCCCAAGTATTTGGCGGATAAGAAGGATGGCAAAGTGAACAAAGGTATATGTGATATACATTTTATTGATGTGTACCTTACTAATGCTCGCAGTAGTACCTGGGTATTTGATACTGGTTCTGTTGCTAATATTTGCAACTCGAAACAGGGACTACAGATTAAGCGAAAATTGGCTAAGGATGAGGTGACGATGCGCGTGGGAAATGGTTCCAAAGTCGATGTGATCGCTGTCGGCACGCTACCTCTACATCTACCTTCGGGGTTAGTTTTAGACCTGAATAATTGTTATTTGGTGCCAGCGTTAAGCATGAACATTATATCTGGATCTTGTTTGATGCGAGACGGTTATTCATTTAAGTCTGAGAATAATGGTTGTTCTATTTATATGAATAATATCTTTTATGGTCATGCACCCTTGAAGAGTGGTCTATTTTTGTTGAATCTCGATAGTAGTGATACACATATTCATAATATTGAAGCCAAAAGATGCAAAGTTGATAATGATAGTGCAACTTATATGTGGCACTGCCGTTTGGGTCATATTGGTGTAAAGCGCATGAAGAAACTCCATACTGATGCACTTTTGGAATCACTTGATTATGAATCACTTGGTACTTGTGAACCATGCCTCATGGGCAAGATGACTAAAACTCCGTTCTCCGAAACAATGGAACGAGCAACAGATTTATCGGAAATAATACATACTAATGTATGCGGTCCAATGAATGTTGAGGCTCGTGGCGGGTATCGTTATTTTCTGACCTTCATAGATGATTTGAGCAGATATGGGTATATCTACTTGATGAAACATAAGTCTAAAACATTTGAAAAGTTCAAAGAATTTCATAGTGAAGTGGAAAATCATCGTAACAAGAAAATAAAGTTTCTGCGATCTGAGCGTGGAAGAGAATATTTGAGTTACGAGTTTGGTCTTCATTTGAAACAATGCGGAATAGTTTCGCAACTCACGCCACCCGGAACACCACAGCGTAATGGTGTGTCCGAACATCGTAACCGCACTTTATTGGATATGGTGCGATCTATGATGTCTCTTACTGGTTTACCACTATCACTTTTGGGGTTATGCTTTAGAGACGGCTGCATTCACGTTAAATAGGGCACCATCTAAATCCATTGAGATGACACCTTATGAACTGTGGTTTGGCAAGAAACCCAAGTTGTCATTTCTTAAAGTTTGGGGCTGGGATGCTTATGTGAAAAAGCTTCAACCTGATAAGCTCGAACCCAAATCGGAGAAATGTGTCTTCATAGGATACCCAAAAGAGACTGTTGGGTACACCTTCTACCACAGATCCGAAGGCAAGATATTCGTTGCTAAGAATGGATCCTTTCTAGAGAAGGAGTTTCTCTCGAAAGAAGTAAGTGGGAGGAAAGTAGAACTTGATGAGGTAACTGTACCTGCTCCCTTATTGGAAAGTAGTTCATCACAGAAATCAGTTCCTGTGACTACTACACCAATTAGTGAGGAAGCTAATAATGATGATCATGTAACTTCAGATCAAGTTACTACTGAACCTCGTAGGTCAACCAGAGTAAGATCCGCACTAGAGTGGTACGGTAATCCTATTCTGGAGGTCATGTTACTTGACCGTGACGAACCTACGAACTATGAGGAAGCGATGATGAGCCCAGATTCCGTGAAATGGCTTGAGGCCATGAAATCTCAGTTGGGATCCATGTATGAGAACAAAGTGTGGACTTTGGTTGACTTGCCCGATGATCGACAAGCCATAGAGAATAGATGGATCTTCAAGAAAAATACTGACGCTGACGGTAATGTTACTGTCTACAAAGCTCGACTTGTTGCGAAAGGTTTTTGACAAGTTCAAGGAGTTGACTACGATGAGACCTTCTCACCCGTAGCGATGCTTAAGTCCGTCCGAATCATGTTAACAATTGCCGCATTTTATGATTATGAAATTTGGCAAATGGATGTAAAAACAGCATTCCTGAATGGATTTCTGGAAGAAGAGTTGTATATGATGCAACCAGAAAGTTTTATCGATCCAAAGGATGCTAACAAAGTGTGCAAGCTCCAGCGATCCATTTATGGACTGGTGCAAGCATCTCGGAGTTGGAATAAACGTTTTGATAGTGTGATCAAAGCATATGGTTCTATACAAACTTTTTGGAGAAGCCTGTATTTACAAGAAAGTGAGTGGGAGCTCTGTAGCATTTCAAATATTATATGTGGATGACATATTGTTGATTGGAAATGATATAGAATTTCTGGATAGCATAAAAGGATACTTGAACAAGAGTTTTTCAATGAAAGACCTCGGTGAGGCTGCTTATATATTGGGCATCAAGATCTATAGAGATAGATCAAGACGCTTAATTGGACTTTCACAAAGCACAGACCTTGATAAAGTTTTGAAGAAGTTCAAAATGGATCAAGCAAAGAAAGGGTTCTTGCCTGTGTTACAAGGTGTGAAGTTGAGTTAGACTCAATGCCCGACCACCACAGAAGATAGAGAGAAAATGAAAGTCATTCCCTATGCTTCAGCCATAGGTTCTATCATGTATGCAATGTTGTGTACCAGACCTGATGTGTGCCTTGCTATTAGTTTAGCAGGGAGGTACCAAAGTACTCCAGGAGTGGATCACTGGACAGTGGTCAAGAACATCCTGAAATACCTGAAAAGGACTAAGGATATGTTTCTCGTTTATGGAGGTGACAAAGAGCTCGTCGTAAATGGTTATGTCGATGCAAGCTTTGACACTGATCTGGATGACTCTAAGTCACAAACCGGATACGTATTTATATTGAACGGTGGAGCTGTCAGTTGGTGCGGTTCTAAGCAAAGCGTCGTGGCGGGATCTACGTGTGAAGCAGAGTACATAGTGCTTCGGAAGCAGCAAATGAAGGAGTCTGGATGAAGGAGTTCATATCCGATCTAGGTGTCATACCTAGTGCATCGGGTCCAATGAAAATCTTTTGTGACAATACTGGTGCAATTGCCTTGGCAAAGGAATCCAGATTTCACAAGAGAACCAAGCACATCAAGAGACGCTTCAATTCCATCCGAGATCAAGTCAAGGAGGGAGACATAGAGATTTGCAAGATACATACGGATCTGAATGTTGCAGACCCGTCTAAGCCTCTCTCACGAGCAAAACATGATCAACACCAAGACTCCATGGGTGTTAGAATCATTACTGTGTAAACTAGATTATTGACTCTAGTGCAAGTGGGAGACTAAAGGAAATATGCCCTAGAGGCAATAATAAAGTTGTTTTTTATATTTCCTTATATCATGATAAATGTTTATTATTCATGCTAGAATTGTATTAACTGGAAACTTAGTACATGTGTGAATACATAGACAAACAGAGTGTCACTAGTATGCCTCTACTTGACTAGCTCGTTAATGAAAGATGGTTAAGTTTCCTAACCATAGACATGAGTTGTCATTTGATGGACGGGATCACATCAATAGAGAATGATGTGATTGACAAGACCCATCCGTTAGCTTAGCACGATGATCGTTTAGTTTGTTGCTATTGCTTTCTTCATGACTTATACATGTTCCTATGACTATGAGATTATGCAACTCCCGAATACCGGAGGAACACTTAGTGTGCTATCAAACGTCACAACGTAACTGGGTGATTATAAAGATTCTCTATAGGTGTCTCCAATGGTGTTTGTTGAGGTTGCATAGATCGAGATTAGGATTTGTCACTCCGATTGTCGAAGAGGTATCTCTGGGCCCTCTCGGTAATGCACATCACTATAAGCCTTGCAAGCAATGTGACTAATGAGTTAGTTACGGGATGATGCATTACGGAACGAGTAAAGAGACTTACCAGTAACGAGATTGAACTAGGTATTGAGATACCGACGATCAAATCTCGGGCAAGTAACATACCGATGACAAAGGGAACAACGTATGTTGTTATGCGGTTTGACCGATAAAGATCTTCATAGAATATGTGGGAGCCAATATGAGCATCTAGGTTCCGCTATTTGTTATTGACCGGAGATGAGTCTCGGTCATGTCTACATAGTTCTCGAACCCGTAGGGTCCGCACGCTTAACGTTCGATGACGATCGGTATTATGAGTTTATGTGTTTTGGTGTACCGAAGGTTGTTCGGAGTCCTGGATGTGATCACGGACATGACGAGGAGTCTGAAAATGGTCGAGACATAAAGATTGATATATTGGACGATGTTATTCGGACACCGGATGAGTTCCGGGGGTCACCGGATAAATATCGGAGGGCCGGGGGTTATCGGAACCCCAGGGGAAACTAATGGGCCAACATGGGCCTTGTGAGAGAGAGAGGAGGGGCCCTAGGGCTGGCCGCCCCCCCCCCCCCCCCCTTGAGGAGTCCAAATTGGACTAGGAGGGGGCGGCGCCCCCCTCTTTCCCTCTCCCTCTCTCCCTCTCCTTCCTTCCCCCTCTCTTCCCTTGTTGGAAACCTACTAGGAATAGGATTCCTAGTAGGAATCCTACTTGGGGTGCGCCCTATGAGGGCCAGCCGGCCTCCCCCTTGCTCACACAAGCCAACAGTTGTTTTAGCCGTGTGCGGTGCCCCCCTCCACAGATTTCCACCTCGGTCATATCGTTGTAGTGCTTAGGCAAAGCCCTGCTTTGGTAACTTCATGATCACGATCATCACACCGTCGTGCTGACAAAACTCTCCCTCGGCACTCAGCTGGATCAAGAGTTCGAGGGACGTCACCGAGCTGAACGTGTGCAGATCACGGAGGTGTCGTGCGTTCGGTACTTGATCAGTTGGATCATGAAGACATTCGACTACATCAACCGTGTTTCTTAACGCTTCCGCTTTCGGTCTACGAGGGTATGTGGACACACTCTTCCACTCATTGCTATGCATCACATAGATAGATCTTGTGTGATCGTAGGTAAAAAAATTGAAATACTGTGTTCCCCAACAATCCGGCCATGGCCGGAGAAGTTGGTGGTGGTGCGAAAGATTGGAACTTGGGCGCTGGAGCTCGAGGACGGAAGGGCTGAGGAAGAAGAAGGCATGGGGTAAAAAGATGGGTCCTTATCCTCTTATAAAGACAGTGAATATCGAGCGGCCCCTCAAGTCTTAAAACTTGCCTGTTCCCAAAGGGTCGTGCGAACGGCATGGTTGGAATACCCAAACCCGTATTTATGAGAATCCTGCAATAAAGGGACATGATCTCTGCTTTGACAAGACGTGTCAATAGAGGCCGTGCCTCGAAACGCGAAGCGGGAGGCCACAAAACGGTTCAAAATAATGATAAGGCCAGACGTAACGTCTCACCGAAAAAACTGTCAGTGGACATGACTTATTTTGTTTAAGTATTTCGCCCTTGTGGTTTAGGGTTGTAACTGTTATACAGAGCCGAATATAGTTCTCTTGTTCAACTGCTTTGGAGTATCCGGAGGAGGAACCCGCCTTGCAATGCCGAAGACAATCTGCGTGCCAGACACATCATCATTGAAGCCTGGTTCAGGGGCTACTAAGGGAGTCCTCGATTAGGGGGTCCCCGGGCGTCCGGGCTATGTGACATGGGCTGGACTGGTGGGCCGCTAAGATACAAGATAGAAGGCCTTCCCCCGTGTCCGGATGGGACTCTCCTTTGTGTAGATGGCAACCTTGGCGTTCGGATGTGTAGTTTCCTTTCTCTGTAAGCTGACTTTGTACAACCCTAGGCCCCTCCGGTGTGTATATAAACCGGAGGGTTTAGTCCGTAGAGGCAATCATAATCATACAGGGTAGACATCTAGGGTTTAGCCATCACGATCTCGAGGTAGATCGACTCTTGTAACCCCTATACTCATCAAAGTCAATCAAGCAGGAAGTAGGGTATTACCTCCATTAAGAGGGCCCGAACCTGGGTAAACATCGTGTCCCCTGCCTCCTGTTACCTTTGATCCTGAGACGCATAGTTCGGGACCCCCTACCCGAGATCGGACGGTTTTGATTCCGACACCCCCTACGGTGGATCTGCGCTCCAGTATTTTTAATATATTCCATGAAAAATCTTCAACATGTTTCGTCCAATTCCGAGAACTTTTATTTCTGCACAAAAAACAACACCATGGTAGTTCTGCTGAAAACAACGTTAGTCCGGGTTAGTTTCATTCAAATCATGCAAATTAGAGTCCAAAACAAGAGCAAAAGTGTTTGGAAAATTAGATACGACAGAGACGTATCACCCCCCCCCCCAAGCTTAACTCATTGCTTGTCCTCAAGCAATTTAGTAGACAAACTAAAAGTGATAAAAAAACTTTTACAAACTCTTTTGTTCTTGTATCCGTATATAAGCTTAAATAGCACCCAAGTTTTCAACAGAGATCATGAACTAACCATGCAAATTATAAGACTTAGAAATCACATTTACTGATATCAATGGCATAATAAG
Organism: Aegilops tauschii subsp. strangulata; assembly: GCF_002575655.3. NCBI lineage: Eukaryota > Viridiplantae > Streptophyta > Magnoliopsida > Poales > Poaceae > Aegilops > Aegilops tauschii. The sequence goes on along the minus strand of NC_053035.3, from coordinate 302,055,321 downwards.
CTAGCGAGCAATAATAACATATCTCAAATGCCAATTATTTTTCAAAACAATCATGATATAATATGACAACATGGTGTCTCGCTAGCCCTTTCGCAGACTGCAAAACATAAATGCAGAGCACCTCCAAAGTTCAAGCAGTGACTAAACATTGTAATCCATGGTAGAAGAGATCCAATCATGATGCACACAATATTAACTATACTCAATGCACAAGAATGACAATACTGCTCTCAGGACTGGTGCTTTAATTGAGAAGGTGATGACTTAACAACAAAAGTAAATAACATAAAAGTAAATAGATAGGCCCTTTGCAGAGGTAAGCAGAGATTTGCAAAGGTGTCAGAGCTCGAAGCTTATGTTGGTGCAATGATAGGCCCCTTATGTTTTGGAGTTTGTTGACATAAACAGTATGGGACTTATGTGTTTGCTAGTGCACACAAAGTAACAGGTCCCTGAGAGATCGAGGAGTTTGATGCAAACGACGAAGATAATCTCCCTGCGTTGCAGCGAAAGTTATCACCGAAGATAATGCTAACAAGAGTGACCCCTAAAAATTGCTGAAGTATACCGTGTATTCGGTGATATCGGGTAATACCGGGTATTATCAATTAATATATATAGGTGGAAAATGTTTTTGGGGATGTTATATTATATATATAATGCTATGAATTTTTTTTAGAACAAATATATATTTAATTTAATATCAATGGCCTAATAAGGCCAAGAGGTGGAAGGAAACTTGGGCCACAAGGGCCCAAGTGGGAAGGCGCCCCCCTTTCCTTGGCAGGGGGTGGGCGAATTGGACAAGGGGAGGAGTCCTACTCCTCCTCCCCTTGGTTGGACGCCCAAGGAGGGTTTTCCTCCTTGGTGGAAGCCCTCCCTCTCCCCTCTAACCTATATATAGTGGAGGTTTGGTGCCCAATTATAAAACACAAGTTTTGGAGCCTCCTTTAGTTGATCTAGTGCATGTTCTAGTTGGTCCTAGTTGACTAATTAGAGCGAGCCCTAGCCACCTCTAATCCTCATAATTAGAAGCCCCATGTGGTTCTAATCACCTCTCTCTAATTCTCCGGCGACGATTAGCTCTGGACGGCGAAGCACTGCCGGATCATGAAGACCGTACGCTTGCAACCAAGTAGAGAGGCCGTGCTTTCGGTCTTCTGTTCGAGGGATCTTTCGTGTGCGGTTCTCGGGATCACCATCGACGTTCGAGGGACTCCAAGTATGATCTACACTGACTCGTCTACTTTCGTTGCACTCCCAGAGTCGGTAATGATCGTTGATCACAACCCGTTATGCATCTTCATATTATTCCTGGGTGATCATAGGCCAATTTTTTTTGTTTTCTACTACGTTTCCCAACAATCATTGCACATCCTAGTACACTGCCAGAGGCATTCATATAGGGCCAAAGGCAGGTAACGTGAAAACTTGAGACATCTAGTCGTCCACTTAATGTGGGGTCTGGGACCAAATGTCAGCCATACCAAGTGTGACCTGAACGCGGTAGCGCGGTTATTGATCGAGTTTCTTTTTACTGGTACGTTAAATGAAAAAAATATGGCAGCACGCGTATTCAATTTAAAATGATCGCTACGGAGGGAAAAACAATTACTAGTCCACTAGTCCACTTCGGGACTTCCTAGCTAGGGTTGTTATCTTCTTCTCACTCTCTCACCCTCTCCACATCTAAACAAGAACGTGGTGTCCACTCTCTTTCTCTCTCTTTCTCTCTCTATCTCTCTCTCTCTCTCTCTCTCTCTCTCTCTCTTCTCTCCGGTTGACACAGATCCGGCCGGATACCTTCCGCTGGTGGTCGCCGGTGGCCAGGGAGGAAGCCGACGCGTGCCGTCTTCTTTGACGTAGCGCCGGCGTGGGAGGTCCTCCTCACCATTGCTCCCCGTCGTTGAGTTGGTAGATCCCACCGCCTGCCTCGCCACATCCCGCTGACCGGAGGTATAACTTTTTTTTAGAACCGGCCTTGCTCTAATGGCCAAGTGATACGTCTCCAATGTATCTATAATTTTTATTGTTCCATGCTGATATATTATCATTCTTGGATGTTTTCTAATCATTTTATAGTTGTTTTATATCATTTTTTGGTACTAAACTATTGACATAGTGCCAAGTGCCAGTTGCTATTTTTTGCATGTTTTTTACATCCCAGGAAATCAATACCAAACGGAGTCCAAACGCAATGAAACTTTTTGTGGATTTTTTATGGACCAGAAGACATCCAGTGTGTCGGAGAAGTGCCTGGGGGTGCTCCAAGGGGAGCACAACCCACCAGGACGCGCCTGGAGACCCAGGCGCACCCTGGTGGGTTGTGCACACCTCGGGTGCCTCCCGAACCGACTCTTTGCTCTATAAATACCCCAATATTCTAGAAACCCTAGGGGAGACGACGAAAATCAATTCCAGCCGCCACAAGTTCCAGAAACACTAGATCAAATCTAGACACCATCACGGAGGGGTGCATCATGTCCATTGGTGCCTCTCCGATGATGCGTGAGTAGTTCTTTGTAGACCTACGGGTCCGTAGTTAGTAGCTAAGTGGCTTCCTCTCTCTCGTTTGATTCTCAATACAATGGTCTCTTGGAGATCCATATGATGTAACTCTTTTTGCGGTGTGTTTGTTGGGATCAGATGAATTTTGAGTTTATGATCAGATCTATCTTTTTATCCATGAAAGTTATTTGAGTCTTCTCTGATCTCTTATATGCATGATTTCTTATAGCCTCATATTTCTTATCCGATATTTGGGTTTTGTTTGGCCAACTTGATCTATTTATCTTGCAATGGGAAGAGGTGCTTTGTGATGGGTTCGATCTTATGGTGCTTGATCCCAATGATAGAAGGGGAACCGACACGTATGTATCATTGCCATTAAGGATAACAAGATGGGGTCTATTTCTACATAATAGATCTTGTCTACATCATGTCATCGTTCTTATTGCATTACTCCGTTTCTCCATGAACTTAATACACTAGATGCATACTGGATAGCGGTCGATGTGTGGAGTAATAGTAGTAGATGCAGGCAGGAGTCGGTCTACTAATCTTGGACGTGATGCCTATATAATGATCATTGCCTGGATATCATCATGATTATTTGAAGTTCTCTCAATTGCCCAACAGTAATTTGTTTACCCACCGTTTGCTATTTTTCTGGAGAGAAGCCACTAGTGAAACCTACGGCCCACGGGTCTCTTCTTTAATATATTTGCCTTTGTGATCTATTTTCCTTTGCTTTTATTTTCAGATGTATTAAACCAAAAATACAAAAATACCTTGCTGCAATTTATTTTATTTGGCGTTCGATCTATCAAATTATTACAACTCTCTCACATTCGTTTGCCAATTTCTGGCGCCATTACCCGAAAGGGATTGACAACCCCTTTTACACGTCGGGTTGCGAGTATTTGTTATTTGCGCGCAGGTGTTGTTTACATAGTGTTGCTTGGTTATCCTACTAGTTCGATAACCTTGGTCTCATCACTCAGGGAAATACCTACCGTCGCTGTGCTGCATCATCCCTTCCTCTTTGGGGAAATACCGACGTAGTCTAGCAGACATCAAAAGGAATTTCTGGTGTTGTTGCCGGGAGACGTCATCAACATCTACCAGGTTCCTAATCACAAATCTCATCTCCTCGCAATTTACATTATTTGCCATTTGCCTCTCATTTTCCTCTCCCCCACTTCACAAAAATTTGCCATTTTATTCGCCCTCTTTTTCGTTCGCCGCTTTCTTACCGGATCTGTTTTTGCGTGTGTTCTTGTTTGCGTAGTCATGATGCCTCAAAGAAAATATTATTATGTTCCTTACCCCAGTATTTTGCTTGAAATTGAGAAAAGTACTAAAGAATATATGACTACACAATTTGAGCATAATAAGTATTTTACCGAAGAACTTAAGGAGCACTCCGTTGTGCTAGATGCTATAACAAAACAACTTGATGATATTAGTAGAGAAGTTTGAATCTCCAATCTAAGTATGCTTTTGCTGAAAGTTTGCTAGGAAAAATATCCGATGCACAAGCTACCCTAGTAAATCAAATGGCCGCTAAACCAATTTCTTTAGAAGATTAAAGTGATGTAGATCTTAAAATGATTCCTTGTTTAGTAAAGTTAAAATTGATTCCTTGTTTAGTAAAGTTAAAATTGATGAAAAAAGGACTGAAGAAGAGTCAACTTTAGCTAGAAGGCGTCCCGATAATTCTGAGGGTGAAAATCTTGTTGAGAAAATTGATGAAAGTGGGTTTGAAGAGGTCAAAACTTTAACTAGTGATGAGCCCTTTCTGTTGGATTACAAAGACTTTAATTATGATAGTTTCTCTTTATTGATTGTATTTCTTTTTTGCAATCCGTGATGAATTCACCCCATGCTTATGAACAAAATAAAGCTTTTACTAAACATATTGTTGATGCTTTGATGAAAGCTTTGGAAGAAAATTTGGAATTAGAAGTTTCAATTCCTAGAAAATTACATGATGAGTGGGAACCTACTACCAAAGTCAAGATTAAAAATTATGAGTGTTTTTCTTTATGTGACTTGGGTGCTAGTGCTTCTACAATTCCGAAATCCTTATGTGATGTGCTTGGTCTTACCGAGATTGAAGAATGTTCTTTGAATTTGCACTTGGCGGATTAAAAATCCTATGGGAAGAATTAATGATGTTCTTATTCTTGCAAATAGGAATTATGTGCCCATAGATTTTATTGTTCTTGATATTGATTGCAATCCATCTTGTCCAATTATTCTTGGTAGACCATTTTTACGCACTATTTGTGCCATGATTGATATGAAAGAAGGCAATAGTAAGTTTCAATTTCCACTAAGGAAGGGTATGGAACACTTCCCTAGAACAAGAATTAGGCCACCATATGAATCAATCATGAGGGCATCTTATGGATCTAGAAACAAAGATGACAACACTTAGATCCTTTGCTTTATGCCTAGGTAGGGGCATGAAATAATAGCGCTTGTTGGGAGGCAACCCAATGAATAAAATTTATTTTTGCTTTTTGCTTTTTGTTCTTGAGTGTTTGCACAATTATGCTACTATTATAATTGTGTTTTTTGTGTTTTAATTAGTGTTTGTGCTAAGCAAAGCCTTTAGGATCTTCTTGGGTGATAGTTGTTTGATCTTGCTGAAAAACAGAAACTTTTGCGCTCACGAAAATAATTCTCATTTTTGACAGGAGCATGATAAAATACCAATTCTTTTTGCAGAAGATTAATATAGAAAATTTCTCAGGTCGTCCTAATTTTTCAGAATTTTTGGAGTTACAGAAGTATTCGAAATATCCAGATTGCTACAAACTATTCTGTTTTTGAAAGATTCTGTTTTCTTTGTGTTGTGTGCTTGTTTTGATGATTCTATGGTTTTCTTTGATGAGTTTTTGCCATAGGAAAGTTGGAATACATTAGATATAATGCAAGAATAAAATATGAATGGGTTGCAACAGTACTTATAGTAGTGATTTGTTTTCTTATACTAACGGACCTCACAAAGGTTTTGTTGAGTTTTGTGTGATTGAAGTTTTCAAGTTTTGGGTGATGTTACGATGGATGAAGGAATAAGGAGTAAGAAGATCCTAAGCTTGGGGATGCCCATGGCATCCCAAGCTATTATCCAAAGAGAAGCAAGCAACTAAGCTTGGGGATGCCTGAGTGGCATCCCCTCTTTCTTCTAACGACCATCGGTATTTTACTCGGAACTATATTTTTATTCGTCACATACTATGAGTTTTGCTTGGAGCGTCTGATAACCCACAAGTATACGGGATCGCAACAGCTTTCGAGGGTAGAGTATTCAACCCAAATTTATTGATTCGACACAAGGGGAGCCAAAGAATATTCTCAAGTATTAGAGGTTGAGTTGTCAATTCAACCACACCTGAAAGACTTAATATCTGCAGCAAATTATTTAGTAGCAAAGTAGTATGGAAGTAACGGTAACGGTGGCAAAAGTAACAATAGCAGTTTTTGTAGTAACCGTAACAGTGGCAACGGAAAAGTAACTAAGCAAAGATCAATATGTGAAAAGCTCGTAGGCAATGGATCAATGATGGATGATTATGTCGGATGTGATTCCTCATGCAACAGCTATAACATAGGGTGACACAGAACTAGCTCCAGTTCATCAATGTAATGTAGGCATGTATTCCGAATATAGTCATACGTGCTTATGGAAAAGAACTTGCATGACATCTTTTGTCCTACCCTCCCGTGGTAGCGGGGTCCTATTGGAAACTAAGGGATATTAAGGCCTCCTTTTAATAGAGTACCGGACCAAAGCATTAACACTTAGTGAATACATGAACTCCTCAAACTACGGTCATCACCGGGAGTGGTCCCAATTATTGTCACTTCGGGGTTGCCGGATCATAACACATAGTAGGTGACTATTGACTTGCAAGATAGGATCAAGAACCCACATATATTCATGAAAACATAATAGGTTCAGATCTGAATTCATGGCACTCGGGCCCTAGTGACAAGCATTAAGCATAGCAAAGTCATAGCAACATCAATCTCAGAACATAATGGATACCAGGGATCAAACCCTAACAAAACTAACTCGATTACATGATAAATCTCATCCAACCCATCACCGTCCAGCAAGCCTACGATGGGATTACTCACGCACAGCAGTGAGCATCATGAAATTGGTGATGGAGGATGGTTGATGATGACGACGGCGACAGATTCCCCTCTCCGGGGCCCCGAACGGACTCTAGATCAGCCCTCCCGGGAGAGATTAGGGCTTGGCGGCGGCTCCGTATCGTAAAATGCGATGAATCCTTCTCTCTGATTTTTTCTCCCCGAACGTGAATATATGGAGCTGGAGTTGAGGTCGGTGGAGTCTCAGGGGGGCCCACGAGGCAGGGGGCGCGCCCCAGGGGGGTGGGCGCGCCCTGCACCCTCGTGGACAGGGTGTGGGCCCCCTGATGCTAATTCTTTCGCCAGTATTTTTTATTTATTCCAAAAATATTCTCCGTGAAGTTTCAGGTCATTCCAAGAACTTTTATTTCTGCACAAAAATAACACCATGGCAATTCTGCTGAAAACAGCGTCAGTCCGGGTTAGTTCCATTCAAATCATGCAAGTTAGAGTCCAAAATAAGGGAAAAGTGTTTGGAAAAGTAGATACGTTGGAGACGTATCAACTCCCCCAAGCTTAAACCTTTGCTTGTCCTCAAGCAATTCAGTTGACAAACTGAAAGTGATAAAGAAAAACTTTTACAAACTCGGTTTGCTCTTGTTGTTGCAAATATGTAAAGCCAGCATTCAAGTTTCCAGCAAAGATTATGAACTAACCGTATTCACAATAACATTTAGGTCTCATATTTACTCATATCAATGGCATAATCAACTAGCGAGCAATAATAATAAATCTCGGATGACAACACTTTCTTAAAACAATCATAATATGATATAACAAGATGGTATCTCGCAAGCCCTTTCTGAGACCACAAAACATAAATGCAGAGCACCTCTGAAGATCAAGGACTAGCTAGACATTGTAATTCATAGTAAACGAGATCCAGTCATAGTCATACTCAATATAAATTAATAGCAATGCATGCAAATGACAGCGGTGCTCTCCAACTGGTGCTTTTTAATAAGAGGATGATGACTCAACATAAAAGTAAATAGATAGGCCCTTCGCAGAGGGAAGCAGGGATTTGCAGAGGTGCCAGAGCTCGAGTTTTGAAATAGAGATAAATAATATTTTGAGTGGCATACTTTCATTGTCAACATAACAACCAATAGATCTCAATATCTTCCATGCTACACACATTATAGGCGGTTCCCAAACAAAATGGTAAAGTTTATACTCCCCCACCACCAACAAGCATCAATCCATGGCTTGCCCGAAACAACGGGTGCCTCCAACTAACAACAGTCCCGGGGGAGTTTTGTTTGCAATTATTTTGATTTGAGCATGGGACTGGGCATCCCGGTTACGGCCATTTTCTCGTGAATGGTGAGCGGAGTCCACTAATCATGAGAATAACCCACCTAGCATGGAAGATATAGACAACCCTAGTTGATACATGAGCTATTCGAGCATACAAAATAGAATTTCATTTGAAGGTTTAGAGTTTGGCACATACAAATTTACTTGGAACGGCAGGTAAATACCGCATATAGGAAGGTATGGTGGACTCATATTGAATAACTTTGGGGTTTATGGAAGTGGATGCACAAGTAGAATTCCCGCTTGGTACAAGTGAAGGCTAGAAAGAGACTGGGAAGCGACCAACTAGAGAGCGACAACTGTCATGAACATGCATTAAGATTAATCAACAATGAGTGCGAGCATGAGTAGGATATAATCCACCATGAACGTAAATATCATGGAGGCTATGTTGGTTTTGTTTCAACTACATGCGTGAACATGTGCCAAGTCAAGCCACTCGAATCGTTCAAAGGAGGATACCACCCTATCATACCACATCACAACCATTTTAATAGCATGTTGGCACGCAAGGTAAACCATTATAAACTCCTAGCTAATTAAGCATGGCATGAGCAACTATAATCTCTAATTGTCATTGCAAACATGTTTCATTCGTAATACGCTGAATCAGGAACGATGAACTAATCATATTTACAAAAACAAGATAGGTCGAGTTCATACCAGCTTCTCTCATCTCAACCAGTCCATCATATATCGTCATTATTGCCTTTCACTTGCATGACCGAACGGGTTGGATAATAGTAATACTGCACGTGCATTGGACTAAGCTGGAATCTGCAAGCATTTAATACAAAGGAGAAGACAAGGTAATATGGTCTCTTGGTTAAATCAACAATAATGCATATGAGAGCCACTCAACATTTTCATCATGGTCTTCTCCTCTCGACCCTCAAAGAAAAGAAAAGAAAGAAAACTATTTACATGGGAAAGCTCCCAACAAGCAAAAGAAGAACGAAAAATCTTTTTGGATTTTCTTTTAATTACTACTACTACAGGCATGGAAAGTAAACTAGCTAAAAGCTACAACTATTTTTTTGGTTTTTCTTAAGGTTTTTCAAACATACAAGAAGAAGGCTTTAGAAAAGAAAATAAACTAGCATGGATAGTACAATGAAAAATTATGAGCAACCGACAACTAGAATGAGTGTGTGAACATGAATGTAATGTCGGTGAGAAATACGTACTCCCCCAAGCTTAGGCTTTTGGCCTAAGTTGGTCTATGCCCATGGCTGGCTTGGCGGATATCCAAAGTCATAGTTGGGGTTGTACTGAGATGCAGCAGCTACTGCCTCAAGAGCTACAGCTCGGAGGCGAGCTACTTCCGTACTCCTCTCATACTCATTCGCCTCCTCCCTGGTTATAACATATCTCCTTTTTGCCTGAAAGTTAAAGAAAGTAGGAGCAGGGAGGGCAATATGGACAGTGCGTCGTCGGTACTGGAGGAACTATTCATTCCTCTCAACAAACTGATGGCGAACCATAGCGTTATAATCTAGATAAGCAGGAGGCAACTCCATATCATTTTCATGTATGGGTACATCAAGATAATTGGCTACACGAGTTGCATAAATTCCACCAAACAAATCTCCGCTTGTACCATTAAGATGCAACCTACGTGCAACAATAGCCCCCAAGTTATATTGTTTATCGCCTAATACCGCACTCTTGAGGACACTAAGATCTGGAACGCACATGTGACAAGCCTCATCTTTACCATTAATGCATCTACCTATAAATAGAGCAAAATAATGTATGGAAGGGAAATGAATGCTCCCAAATGGTAGCTTGTGTGATTTCCCTCGATTCCCCCACAGTGATACTAGCAAGGAAGTCTTTATATTCAGATTTGCGAGGTTCACTAACATTGCCCCACTGCGGGAGTTTACAAGCAGTATTAAAATCTTCTAGGTCCATGGTATATGATTTATCATAAAAATCAAATAAAATGGTGTGATAATTGCGCGAAGATGTAAATTTAAACCTTCTCACAAAGGAATCAGTTAGGTAGTAGTATTGTGGGCACTTATCTGACACGAAGCCCTCAAGATCAGCATTACGCACATACGCATCAAATTCATTCTTGATGTCTACCTGGACCATAAACTCCTCTGACGGCCATTCGCAAGGCCGCACTTGAGCTTCCCTTGGTGGTTCATCGTCCGGCTCACGTATCGCGAGCCTTGGTCCTTGCTTCCTTGAGGAACCACCTTGGTACATTTTCCTAAACATTTTTCTTTCTCTGAAAAATTTCTGAAATTTTTAGTGACTTAAAATAAAAGTGAATAAAACTAAACAAGATTGATAGCAACTACTCCCACAAGTGCCTAGAGACTATATCATGCATTAGAACCACTTGGGACCATATAAATTCGACATGCAAGCTCAAGAACACGGTCACCTAAGCAGCAAAAATTTGCAATAGATAAAGCACTAGAACAAAACCTAATTGGACCATTGGAGGAGTCACATACCGAAGAGCAATCCCCCAAAACAGTTTTGTGAATGGAGCTTTGAGCAAGGAGATCGAAAATGGCAGCAAGATGAGCTAGAACACGGGTTTGAGCTATGGGAGGATTTTTTCTGGAGGAAGACGAAGTGAGTGGGTGCTGGAATAAGTGGAGGGGGTCCACGTGGGGTCCACGAGGCAGGGGGCACGCCCTGTGCCCTCGTGGCCACATGGTGGGCCCCCCTGGTGTGTTCTCAGTGCCAGACATTCTTAAATATTCTACAAAAAAAATCATATTTCATTTTCAGGACGTTTGGAGAACTTTTATTTTTGGGGTATTTTTTATTGCAAGGATAATTCAGAGAAGAGACAGAAAATACTATTTTTGCTTTATTTAATCTAAATAACAGAAAGTAAAAGGAGGGTACAGAGAGTTGTGCTTTCTAACTTCATCCATCTCATGCTCATCAAAAGGAATCCACTAACAAGGTTGATCAAGTTTTGTTAACAAACTCTTTTCGAATAACATGAAACCAGAGAATTTTCGAATAACACTAGGTTACCTCAACGGGGATATGCATGTCCCCAATAATAAGAATATCATATTTCTTCTTGACAGTAGGAAGAGGGAATTCAAAACCTCCAATAGTAATCGTTGGAATTTTTCCAATAGAATTGATATTGTGGACTTGAGGTTGTTTCCTCGGAAAGTGTACCGTATGCTCATTACCATTAACATGAAAAGTGACATTGCCTTTGTTGCAATCAATAACAGCCCCTGCAGTATTCAAAAAGGGTCTACCAAGGATAATCGACATACTATCGTCCTCGGGAATATCAAGAATAACAAAGTCCGTTAAAATAGTAACGTTTGCAACCACAACAGGCACATCCTCGCAAATGCCGACAGGTATAGCAGTTGATTTATCGGCCATTTGCAAAGATATTTCAGTAGGTGTCAACTTATTCAAATCAAGTCTACGATATAAAGGGATAGGCATAACACTAACACCGGCTCCAAGATCACATAAAGTAGTTTTAACATAGTTCCTTTTAATGGAGCATGGTATAGTTGGTACTCCTGGATCTCCTAGTTTCCTAGGTATTCCACCTTTAAAAGTGTAATTGTCAAGCATGGTGGAAATTTCAGCTTCCGGTATCTTTCTTTTATTTGTAATAATATCTTTCATATAGTTAGCATAAGGATTCATTTTAAGCATATCAGTCAAACGCATACGCAAAACGATAGGTCTAATCATTTCAGCAAAGCGCTCAAAATCCTCATCATCCTTTTTCTTGGATGGTTTAGGAGGAAAATGCATGGGTTTCTGAACCCATGGTTCTATTTCTTTACCGTGCTTCCTAGCAATGAAATCTCTCTTATCAAAATGTTGATTCTTTGATTGTGGGTTATCAAGATCAACATCAGGTTCAATCTCTACATCATTATTATTGCTAGGTTGAGCATCAACATGAACATCATCATTAACATTATCACTAGGTTCATGTTCATCACCAGATTGTGTTTCAGCATCAGAAATAGAAATATCATTAGGATTCTCAGGTGTGTCAACAACAGGTTCACTAGAAGCATGCAAAGTCCTATCATTTTTCTTTTTCTTCCTCTTAGAAGGACTAGGTCCATCAACATTAGTTCTCTGAGAATCTTGCTCGACTCTCTTAGGGTGGCCCTCGGGATACACAGGTTCCTGAGTCATTTTACCCCCTCTAGTCATAACTCTAACAGCATTATCATTTTTCTTATTATTTAATTCATTGAGCAAATCATTTTGTGCTTTAAGCACTTATTCTACTTGAGTGGTAACCATAGAAGCATGTTTACTAATAAGTTTAAGTTCACCTTTAACTCTAGACATATAATCACTCAAGTGTTCAATCATATAAGCATTTCGTTTCAATTGTCTACCAACATAAGCATTGAAGTTTTCTTGTTTAACAATAAAATTATCAAACTCATCCAAGCATTGGCTAGCAGACTTATTAGAGGAATATCACCTTCATCAAATCTATAGAGAGAATTTACCTTTACTACCTGTGTTGGGTTATCAAGACCATGTATTTCTTCAATAGGTGGTAAATTCTTAACATCTTCAGCTTTAATACACTTTTCTTTCATAGATTTCTTTGCCTCTTGCATATCTTCAGGACTGAGAAATAGAATACCCCTTTTCTTCGGAGTTGGCTTAGGAGTTGGTTCAGGAAGTGTCCAATCATTATCATTACTCAATATATTATTCAATAGCAATTCAGCTTGCTCAACAGTTCTTTCCCTAAAAACACAACCAGCACAACTATCCATGTGGTCTCTGGAAGCATCGGTCGGTCCATTATAAAAGATATCAAGTATTTCATTTTTCTTGAGAGGATGATCAGGCAAAGCATTAAGTAATCGGAGAAGCCTCCCCCAAGCTTGTGGGAGACTCTCTTCTTAAATTTGCACAAAATTATATATTTCCCTTAAGGCAGCTTGTTTCTTATGAGGGGGGGGGGAATATTTAGCAGAGAAATAGTAAATCATATCCTGGGGACTACGCACACAACCAGGAGTAAGAGAATTAAACCATGTTTTAGCATCACCCTTTAATGAGAACGGAAATAACTTAAGGATATAGTAGTAATGAATTTTTTTCTCATGAGTGAATAGGGTGGCTATATCATTTAATTTAGTAAGATGTGCCACAACAGTTTCAGATTCATAGCCATAAAAAGGATCAAATTCAACCAAAGTAACTCAGGATCGACAGAGAAATCATAATCCTTATCAGAAATACAGATAGGTGAAGTAGCAAAAGCAGGGTCATATTTCATTCTAGCATTCAAAGACTTTTCTTTCATCTTAACTAACAGTTTCTTAAAATATTATCTATCTTTGCAAGCAAAAATGTCTCTAGCAGTTTCTTCATCCATAACATAACCCTCGGGCACATCAGGCAATTCATATCTAGGGGGAGAATCTTCATCATCACTTTCATCAATATTATCAGTTTCAATAATTTCATTCTCTCTAACCCTAGCAAGTTGTTCATCAAGAAATTCACCTAATGGCATAGTATTATCAAGCATAGAAGTAGTTTTATCATAAGCATCATGCAAAGCAGAAGTGGCATCATCAATAACATGCAACATATCAGAATCAATAGCAGGAGTAGGTGTCGCAAGTTTACTCATAACAGAAGGTGAATCAAGTGCAGAGCTAAATGGCAGATTTTTACCTCCCCTCGTAGTTGAGGGATAAATCTTGATTTTTTCGTCTTTCAAGTACCTCATAGTGATCGACCGATATAATACCAAGTGACTCAAAGAATAGAGCTATGCTCCCCGGCAACGGCGCCAGAAAATAGTCTTGATAACCCACAAGTATAGGGGATCGCAACAGTTTTCAAGGGTAGAGTATTCACCCAAATTTATTGATTCGACACAAGGGGAGCCAAAGAATATTCTCAAGTATTAGCAGTTGAGTTGTCAATTCAACCACACCTGAAAGACTTAATATCTGCAGCAAAGTATTTAGTAGCAAAGTAGTATGGAAGTAACGGTAACAGTGGCAAAAGTAACAATAGTAGTTTTTGTAGTAATCGTAACAGTGGCAACAGAAAAGTAACTAAGCAAAGATCAATATGTGAAAAGCTTGTAGGCAATGGATCAATGATGGATAATTATGTCAGATGCGATTCCTCATGCAACAGTTATAACATAGGGTGACACAGAACTAGCTCCAGTTCATCAATGTAATGTAGGCATGTATTCCGAATATAGTCATACGTGCTTATGGAAAAGAACTTGCATGACATCTTTTGTCCTACCCTCCCGTGGCAGCGGGGTCCTATTGGAAACTAAGGGATATTAAGGCCTCCTTTTAATAGAGTACCGGAAGAAAGCATTAACACTTAGTGAATACATGAACTCCTCAAACTACGGTCATCACCGGGAGTGGTCCCGATTATTGTCACTTCAGGGTTGGCGGATCATAACACATAGTAGGTGACTATTGAGTTGCAAGATAGGATCAAGAACTCACATATATTCATGAAAACATAATAGGTTCAGATCTGAATTCATGGCACTCGGGCCCTAGTGACAAGCATTAAGCATAGGAAAGTCATAGCAACATCAATCTCAGAACATAATGGATACTAGGGATCAAACCCTAACAAAACTAACTCAGTTACATGATAAATCTCATCCAACCCATCACCGTCCAGCAAGCCTACGATAGGATTACTCACGCACGACGGTGAGCATCATGAAATTGGTGATGGAGGATGGTTGATGATGACGACGGTGATGGATTCCCCTCTCCGGGGCCCCGAACGGACTCCAGATCAGTCCTCCCGAGAGAGATTGGGGCTTGGCGGTGGCCCCGTATCGTAAAACGCAATGAATCCTTCTCTCTGATTTTTTTCTCCCCGAACATGAATATATGGAGTTGGAGGTTAGGTCGGTGGAGTCTCAAGGGGCCCACGAGGCAGGGGGGCGCGCCCTGCACCCTCGTGGACAGGGTGTGGGCCCCCTGATGCTGATTCTTTTGCCAGTATTTTTTATTTATTCCAAAAATATTCTCTGTGAAGTTTCAGGTCATTCCGAGAACTTTTATTTTTGCACAAAAATAACACCATGGCAATTCTGCTGAAAACAGCGTCAGTCCGGGTTAGTTCCATTCAAATCATGCAAGTTAGAGTCCAAAACAAGGGCAAAAGTGTTTGGAAAAGTAGATGCGTTGGAGACGTATCAGCGTCTTGTATGATATGAGTCTTTGCTTGCTTTGCCTTTTGTTTTAAGTCTTGAATCCTTGGTGGACAGACCTATCTGAGAGAGCCAAAATTATGCCATGACTTGTTAGAATTGCTCTCTATGCTTCACTTAAATTTTTTTTAGCACGGTGTGCTTTAGTATTTTTCAAGAAATGCTCTCTTGCTTCACTTAGATTTATTTGAGAGTTAGTAAAAATTTCAAGAAATTCTCTCTTGCTTCACTTAAATTAATTTGAGAAAAAGAAATATTATGCTCATGATCTTCACTTATATTTGTTTGAGCTTATCAAAAGCAACACATGAAAATTAGTTCCAAAGTGATAGATATCCAAGAAGGATATAATAAAAACTTTCATGAAGATCATTGGACAAAATAAACTTGATTCCTTGTAATAGTTTTGAGATATGATGATGTGATACGTGAGTCATGTTGATGAGTAATTATGCTTTAGTAAGAATATTGGTGTTAAGGTTTGTGATTCCCTATGCAAGCACGAAAGTCAATAGTTATGCAATGAAATTACATCCTACTTGTGGTGCATTATTCGGTGTTAATTATGCTTAATGCTCGCTTAGGAGATTATTCGTTTCTTGGTTGGTCGCTTCTCAATCTTTTGCTAGCCTTCATTTCGCACTAAGTATGATCACTACTTGTGCATCCAAAATCCTTTAAACCAGTTTTGCCACATGAGTCCACTATACCTACCCATATGTGGTATTCTTTTGCCGTTCTAAGCAAATTTGCATGTGCCATCTCTAATATTCAAAATAAATTTCTCTTTTGTGTGCTCGTTGTTAGAGTAGTCATTATGGTATACGACTTCTAGTCCAAGTCAGTTTTGTACCCCTACCCCAAGTCGGTTTGTACCCTCTTATATACTCTTGTATGCCACACCAAATCATCAATAAGCAACAGTTTTATTCAGCTTTCATGGTATCAGATACCGGTCCCAGGGTTTCGGGTATGGCTCCGCCAACGCCACCGCCGCCGCCGCCGCCCGGCTACTTCGAGCGCCGGGCCGCACTCATCGCCAAGGCTGCCAACGCCGCGGCCGCTTCTCTCTCGGCCCTCACCATAGCTCCACAAAACTACCCTGCACCCATCCTCGCCGCACCAATATCTCTTGCTGACACAATCTCCGACGTCAGCCCCTACATCCCCATAGTTCTTGATCTCGCCGCCCACAACTACTAGCATTGGAGACATCTCTTCGATCTCCACCTCGGCCGCTGCAACCTGCGCTCGCATGTCGCCGCCAACTGTCTTCCCCGCCCCGACGATCCGCAATGGTTGAAAGACGACCTCGCGATCGTCCAGTGGTTCTACACCCGCATCACCACCGAGATCTTCAACATGCTCGATCACGACGGCGCCACCGCTGCCAACATCTGGCACTCCCTCCGTCAGCTCTTCCAAAGCAACACTGACGCTCGGAAAAACGCTCTCCACACCGAGCTTCGCAATATGGTGCAAGGAGACGCCCCGGTGAACCTGTTCTGCCAGCGCGTTAAGACCATTGGTGATGAGCTCCGCGAACTCGGCGATACAGTTAGCGACTAACAGCTAATCAATATCGTCGGCGGCGGCCTCAGCAAAGACTTTGACAAGCAAGCCTCGTTCATACCGATGATACGGCCCCCTCCTACCTTCGCTGAAGTTCGTTCCTTGCTACAACTCGCGGCGGAAACACAAGCTCGCAAGGACTCTCGCCCCAAGGTCTTTCATGCTGCGGCTCGTCCTCCTCTGTCGTCTACACCAGCGCCGCCTTCCAGTCCGGCTCCTGCCGCCGGGCCGTCCACATCGTCATCTGTTCAACCGCCCCCAGGCTGGCGTCCTAGTCCGAACTACCGCGGCAAAAACCCTATCTACAGGCCGTCGTCGACTCGTTCGGTTCCGCCTACAACATCACCAGCACCGAGTCCTGCACCACCCACCAGTGCTCCATCTACGGTTGCATGGCGGCCTCCTCATGATCCTTGGACGGGGCTTGTTCAAGCATGGCCCATGCCCTGGTCCGCTCCGTCCACCCTCGGTGCTCCGCCGGCATACTCAGGTGCCTGGCAACCCGGCCTTCGGCCGCCTACTGGTGCTCCCGGGGTTCTCAACCCCCGACAGCCGGCCAATGCCTATCATGCCGCCCCGACGTATGCTCCTTATGGTCATTACAGCACCGACGGCGGCGCCTACTACACACCTCAGCCGGCCCTGCTCCCGACGCCACCCCCACCACAGCCGGCCAATGCCTACTACACTCCCCAGCCGGCCCTGCTGCCTTCACCATCGTATTCGCCGGCACTGCTTCCGACGCCACCCTCACCTGCAACGCCGAGCTGGGATCAAGCTGCCTTTCTCCAGGCCATGAATAACTTTGCTGCACAAGGAAACTCAGGTACGGATTGGATCTTTGATTCAGGGGCCTCTAGTCATATGTCTGCATCTAGTAATTGGTTATCTTCTTGCACTAAATCTCCTTTCCCTTCCATTATCCTTGGAGATGGATCATCTATTCCTATATATTGTGTTGGTCAGGCTCAACTTCCCTCTTCCACCAAACCTCTTTTACTTCGCGATGTTCTAGTTGCACCCGCCCTCATTAAAAATCTTATCTCTGTTCTCCAATTTACTTGCGACAATCTAGTTTCGGCTGAATTTGACCCTTTTGGTTTATCTGTGAAGGATTACCTGACCAAGGCCGAGATCGCTCGCTTCAATAGCTCCGGTGATCTTTATTCTCTTAATGGAGTTCCTGCCGCCACCCCTCCAACACCCATGCTGGCCTCCGTCGATCTCTGGCATCGTCGCTTGGGCCATCCCAACCCCGCCGTCTTAGCTTCTATGCTTAGTGAATTTACCATACCATGTAATAGGGACTCTCATAATTCTGTGTTTTGCGAGTCTTTTCAATTAGGCAAACATGTGCGTCTTCCCTTTAGTTCCTCTAGTTCTTGTAGCACTTATCCCTTTGAATTAATACATTGTGATTTATGGACCTCTCCCATTGCAAGTGTTTCGGGTTTTAAATACTACCTTGTTATCCTAGATGATTTCACCCACTTTGTCTGGACTTTTCCACTACACAACAAATCCGAGGTCCATTCTCTTTTCCTTAATTTTCAACGCTATGTGTCTGTTCACTTCTTCCTCCCAATTCGCTTTATCCAATGTGACAATGGTCGCGAGTTTGATAACATTAAAAATCGCACTTTCTTCTTAAAACATGGCATCCTGCTTAGGTTCTCATGTCCCTACACCTCCCCTCAAAATGGTAAAGCAGAACACTCTCTTCGCACCCTCAATGATATAGTTCGCACTCTCCTCATTCAATCATCTATGCCTCCCAAGTTTTGGGCTGAAGCCCTACACATGGCCACCTTCCTTCTAAATATTCGACCTTCTAAAACTAAACCCAACACTACTCCCTATTATTCCCTCTTTCTTTCCCACCCCAACTACTCCGCGGTTCGTGTTTTCGGTTGTCTCTGTTTTCCCAATGCCTACGCCACTTCTGCAAATAAATTGTCACCACGCTCTATCCCATGTGCTTTTCTCGGCTTCTCTGACGAGCACAAAGGCTATCGCTGTCTCGACCTTCACACCGGACACGTTCATGTCTCTCGTCATGTCACGTTTGCTGAGCACATTTTTCCTTTCTCACAACGCACTACTACACCATCCAACACCCCTAGCTCCGCAAACACCCCCTCTCCCCGTCCTTTCCAACTATATACTCCCCTACCTGCCGAACACAACTTATCACCACCACCATTAACACCCACCATAGCCAATCCCAACCATACACTCACCCCACCCGAGACGTCCCCAACATCCCCGACCCCTGCTCCCTCCCCAACACCCCCGGCCCCTACTCCCACTCCACCACCCAGCCCTGCTCCCACTCCACCACCCAGCCCTACTCCTTCGTCTGACTCTTTCGCTGCGCCGGACTCACCAATACCCACCTTACCCCCTCGTGCTATTCCTACAGCAGCCCCGATTAATGATCATCGCATGCGTACTAGGGCCAAATCAGGATTTCATCAACCCCAAGACCGCCTAAACCTTCATACCTCCGTATCTCTCACTTCTCTTCCAAAGAATTACAAAACTGCTCTACTTGATCCCAATTGGGCCGCTGCCATGCAAGAAGAATATAATGCTTTACTTCAAAACAACAGGTGGCAACTTGTTCCTCGTCCTCCCAATACAAATATTGTTTCTGGCAAATGGATTTTTCGCCAAAAGTTCCACTCCGATGGGAGCCTCTCACGATATAAAGCCAGGTGGGTTTGTCGTGGCTTTTCTCAGCAACAAGGAATTGATTACGAAGAAACCTTCTCTCTTGTTGTTAAACCTAGCACCATTCGCACCGTTCTTAGTGTTGTTGTCTCCTCTTCATGGCCCATTCACCAACTTGATGTTAAAAATGCTTTCCTCCATGGTTCCCTTCAAGAAACTGTCTACTACCAGCAACCTCTGGGTTTTGAAAATCCATCCTTTCCAACTCATGTATGTCTTCTTCAGAAATCTCTCTACGGTCTTAAACAGGCCCCACGAGCTTGGTTTCAACGCTTCTCCTCCTTCATTCAAACAATAGGCTTCACTCCATCTCTCTCTGACACCTCTCTTTTTGTGTATCATCAAACTTCTGACACTGCCTATTTACTTCTCTATGTAGATGATATCATTCCTACCGCCTCCTCTCAAAAGTTCTTAGATCATATTGTCTCTCTTCTTAGATCTGAATTTTCTATGACTGACCTAGGACTCCTTCATCATTTCTTAGGCATTGCTG
Source organism: Aegilops tauschii subsp. strangulata (assembly GCF_002575655.3). Classification (NCBI taxonomy): domain Eukaryota; kingdom Viridiplantae; phylum Streptophyta; class Magnoliopsida; order Poales; family Poaceae; genus Aegilops; species Aegilops tauschii. The sequence goes on along the minus strand of NC_053035.3, from coordinate 302,035,318 downwards.
TTGTTCGAGATTCCTCCAGCCTTTTTCTTTCCCAACGCCAGTATATTCTTGATCTTCTTAATCGTGCTGGTATGCTTGACTGTCAATCATCTCGCACTCCCGTCGATACTAGTTTTAAACTTTCGGCTACCGGTGAACCCTTTTCCGATCCTACTCTCTATCGTAGCCTAACAGGTGCTCTCCAATATCTCACTATTACTCGTCCTGAAATCTCTTTTGCTGTTCAACAAGCATGTCTCTATATGCATGATCCCTGGGTTCCTCACTATAATCATGTTAAACGCATTCTTCGGTATTTAAAAGGAACTCTCAATCATGATCTCCACCTCAATAATTCTTCTCCAAACTCGCTTACCGCATACTCTGATGCAGACTGGGCTGGTTGTCCTGACACTCGAAGGTCCACTTCCGGTTTTTGTGTTTTTCTTGGTAACAATTTGATTTCTTGGTCTTCGAAAAGACAGGTTACAGTCTCACGTTCATCAGCCGAGGCTGAGTATCACGCTGTGGCACATGCCGTTGCAGATACAATCTGGATTCGGCAGTTACTCTCCGAGCTACACAGGCCTATTGAGCAGGCCACTATTGTCTACTGTGACAACATATCAGCAGTCTACATGACCAGCAATCCCGTTCAACACCGACGCACAAAGCATATTGAGATTGATATTCATTTTGTTCGTGAAAAGGTTGCTCTTGGTCAGGTTCGGGTGCTTCGTGTTCCCTCTACGGCTCAGTTTGCTGACATTTTCACCAAGGCACTGCCTACTAAGCCGTTTCAAGATATCTGTTTCAGTCTCAACGTCGTCGAGCCTGTCGTTGATACTGCGGGGGGATGTTAGAGTAGTCATTATGGTATACGACTTCTAGTCCAAGTCAGTTTTGTACCCCTACCCCAAGTCGGTTTGTACCCTCTTATATACTCTTGTATGCCGCACCAAATCATCAATAAGCAACAGTTTTATTCAGCTTTCACTCGTATCGCTCGCGAGGCGGTGAGGGGTGGCCGATATTTCCCTTTCTAGATGTGTTATTCTCATGATGAGTGTTTATTCACTTGTCATTGCACGAGAGTAAGGCAAAGGTATTAGGGATGCTCAGTCCCAAAATGCAAAATAAATTTACTTTATGTTGTCAATAATAAATTCCTTGGAAAGTGTTGGTATGGAGGGCACCCGTGGATACGGTTAGCCATGGAAAGTGAAAGTATGGTTGAAAAGGAATAAACTTTAATTGCTGTTTGGCAACCGCCTATGATATATCTAGCATGGAAAGTATTGGGAACTTCTCGATCGTTCTCGTTGATAGGAAAAGCATGCCTCCCAAAATGCTTTTATCTCTATGTTTTTCGCTTTGAGCTCTGGCACCTCTACAAATCCCTACTTCCCTCCGCGAAGGGCCTTTCTTTTACTTTATGCAATTTTTTTATTTGAGTCTCCATCTTCTCTTATAAAGCACCAACTAGGGGGCACTATGATCGTACTTGAGCATTGGGTGTAGCTAATATGCGAGTGTGTTTCATGAATGGATCAATGATTAAGCATGATGGGCTAGGGATAACTTATTATTTTAGCGTTGATATTTTGAAAGACATGGTTGCTTGTTGACATGCTTGAGTATTTAAGTCTCATGTCAAAACTAGACTATTGCTTTGAACCATATAAAAGTCCAAATGTCCATGCTATAAAGAAAAGAATATGAGATCACATGTTAGGCAACATTCCACATCAAAAATTCTGTTTTTATCATTTACCTACTCGAGGACGAGCAGGAATTAAGCTTGAGGATGCTGATATGTCTCCAACGTATCTATAATTTTTTATTGTTCCATGCTGTTATATTATCATTCTTGGATGTTTTATAATCATTTTATAGTCATTTTATATCATTTTTGGTACTAACCTATTGACATAGTGCCAAGTGCCAGTTGCTTTTTTTTTTGCATGTTTTTTACATCGCAGGAAATCAATACCAAACGGAGTCCAAACGCAGCGAAACTTTTTGTGGATTTTTATGGGCCAGAAGACATCCATTGGGCCAGAGAAGCGCCTGGGGGGTGCTCCGAGGGGAGCACAACCCACCAGGGCGCGCCTGGAGGCTCAGGCGCGCCCTGGTGGGTTGTGCCCACCTCAGGTGCCTCCCGAACCGACTCTTTGCTCTATAAATACCCCAATATTCCAGAAACCCTAGGGGAGTCGACGAAAATCAATTCCAGTCGCCGCAAGTTCCAGAAACACCAGATCCAATCTAGACACCATCACGGAGGGGTGCATCATGTCCATTGGTGCCTCTCCGATGATGCGTGAGTAGTTCTTTGTAGACCTACGGGTCCGTGGTTAGTAGCTAGATGGCTTCCTCTATCTCTCTCTCTCTCTCTCTCTCTCTCTCTCTCTCTCTCGTTTGATTATCAATACAATGGTCTCTTGGAGATCCATATGATGTAACTCTTTTTGCTGTGTGTTTGTTGGGATCGGATGAACTTTGAGTTTATGATCAGATCTATCTTTTTATCCATGAAAGTTATTTGAGTCTTCTTTGATCTCTTATACGCATGATTGCTTATAGCCTCATATTTCTTCTCCGATATTTGGGTTTTGTTTGGCCAACTTGATCTATTTATCTTGCAATGGGAAGAGGTGATTTGTGATGGATTCGATCTTACGGTGCTTGATCCCGGTGACAGAAGGGGAACCGACACGTATGTATCGTTGCCATTAAGGATAACAAGATGGGGTCTATTTCTACATAAATAGATCTTGTCTACATCATGTCATCGTTCTTATTGCATTGCTCCATTTCTCCATGAACTTAATACACTAGATGCATGCTGGATAGCGGTCGATGTGTGGAGTAATAGTAGTAGATGCAGGCAGGAGTCGGTCTACTAATCTTGGACGTGATGCCTATATAATGATCATTGCATGGATATCATCATGATTATTTGAAGTTCTATCAATTGCCCAACAGTAATTTGTTTACCCACCGTTTGCTATTTTTCTGGAGAGAAGCCACTAGTGAAACCTATGGCCCCGGGTCTCTTCTTTAATATATTTGCCTTTGCAATCTATTTTCCTTTGCTTTTATTTTCAGATCTATTAAACCAAAAATATAAAAATACCTTGCTACACTTTATTTTATTTGGCGTTTGATCTATCAAATTATTACAACTCTCTCACGTCCGTTTGCCAATTTCTGGCGCCGTTACCCAAAAGGGATTGACAACCCCTTTTACACATCGGGTTGCGAGTATTTGTTATTTGTGCGCAGGTGCTGTTTACGTAGTGTTGCTTGGTTCTCCTACTGGTTCGATAACCTTGGTCTCATCACTGAGGGAAATACCTACCATCGTTGTGCTGCATCATCCCTTCCTCTTTGGGGAAATACCGACGTAGTCTAGCAGACATCACCCAGCTCCCCATGTTGTTGCATCCCTTTTTCATCAAGTTAGGATTGCTCCGCATGTCGCTGCGTACTGCATGTGGATATTCTTCTAGTATTACAAAGCTCTCCATGTAGCTAGCTCCGTCGGCTTGTCGAACACTCGGACACCACCTAAATTTTTACTATTAGAGGAAAAAAGGTACTGCAGATACTGGCTAACGAACCGATCTCTTGGTTGGATAGGGAAATAAAGATGTTGGCATGACCAGTCTCTTGGTCAAAAAGGACAGAAAGTGGGGGGTGTTGGGTCGACAATGCAACCGAGAATGAGCACGTCTAGATTTCTTGTGGTCACATAGGAAAGGTCACTGACGAGAACAAAAAATGCACAAATCCAGACATGCTTTGCATGTTTGCCACACTCGGCAACACCTCTGCCTCACCACTTTATGCCTCGGTGGATGTAAAACATGTTTGTGCCTCCCCTGTTCCTATGCCCTTACTGCTGCTGTTAATCTAACATCACATGTAAAATGAAACAATGCCACTGTTAATGTGATGTCTCTGTTATTGCCATTGATAAGATGAATCAATGCCACCACTGTTTTATGAAATGCTTCTGTCTTGCTTTATTTCTCATAAAGAGTGTTTTGGGCCGTTACACTAAACTCTGACACCGGTAACATAGCTGCATCTCCGTTGAACTGCACAAAATTTAATTGCACAATGGTTGACACGACGATGTGTTTCTCCTTTCCGTATCACCCTTTGTTAGAACGACCATTCCTGTTAACCGTGCACGTACGTACTGATCAAGTGCTACACCCAGTCTGTCATCACATAGTCATAATGCAATTGTTATGCACGTTAATGTAAGCCCCCGTTAATCTAGTGCCAGTGTTGATTTGATGTGATGGCACTTCTTAGATAATGGCACTTTTTCATACTGTCACTCTAATGCCATTGATAACATATGAGATGCTGTTCTTAATCGTATGTCGCTGCAAAAAAATGACACTTCTTAAATAACCATGTTACATATTTGTGCAAACAGGGTTGTCTATCTCCATATGGTGTCTATTTGTGCAAACGGAAACACAAACCTCAATTTTAGTGGAACCTGCTGTCAGCTGACCTCACGGTGCTCCAGGTATTCCTACATTCTTAACTAGGTAGAATGACCAATGCAAGATGAAATAAGCTTATTCGTACGTTGACCGATGAGGAGCCATAATTAAGCTGGAGGCGTCTCTTATTTTCTTTCGAATGGGCAATAAGCTGGAGGTGTCTCTAATGGGCTGCCTCTAGTGTTAAGGCCCTCCAGTACGAAACACGGGCAGCCGACTGGGCTGATACAAAAGCCTATCCATCTTAAAGCCCATTTGTTTTTGTTTTTTGCAAGGAGAAGCCCATATTTCTTGAAGAGGGGGCGATCCCAGAAAAACCCTCCTTCCTCCTCGCTTCCACTTATACTGCACCTCGCTGGACTCTCCCGCTTCCGTCGCCCCCCAATTCCTCCCGCTCCCCATCTTCCTCACTCGAATAGAAAACCCCCGCTCACCTTCTTCCTCACTCATACAGAAAACACCTGCTCCTCTTCTTCCACTCCTATAGAAAACCCCAGCCCTCCTTCTTCCCCACTCGCACTGCCACTAGGCTCGTCTCTGGCTACTCTGCTCAAACCCGTGAGCTCGGTGCGACACCCGCAAGGAAAATGGAGTCGGCTGGCCCCAGCACCAAGAAGATGAGGCTCCCGCCAGCGGCAATGCCGGTTGTAGATCCTGCACCCGGCAGCGCAGGTAGAAGCGGCGAGCCCCATCCCCACCCGGATATGAGGAACCCGTAGAATCTCTGGTGGACCGCATCAGCGATCTCCCAGACGACATCCTTGGGGAGATAGTCTCGCTTCTCCCTACCAAGGATTGCTTCCGCACACAGGTCCTCTCAACTCCGTGGCGCCCTCTATGGCGCACCGCGCCCCTCAATCTTGATTATCTTCAGATATATGTCCTTCCTGAATTCGATCTCCTCAGAGCCATCGTCTCCTCTCACCAGCAGGGCCCCGTTCAACGCCTCTGCATCCCGACACGCTACCTGCTGTCCATACCCTGCATGGTGGATGCTTGGCTGACATCCCCTGAATTCGAAAAACTCCAACAGATTGAGTTCTACTATTACCACGAAAGTTTCATACCGCAAACCGAACACCAAGAATTTGTGCCCACACCACCGTTGTCCCTCTCGTGGTTTTCCTCCTCTCCACACCGCCACCTTTGCCCAGTGCCATCTACCAGACAATCTGGTACAAATGCTTCGACTCCCACTGCTAAAAAAACTTTCGCTTGTGGTGGTTATCTGTCGGAGGCCTGACTACACAGCATCATCCACTCCAGTTGCCCTACCCTGAAGCACTTGCTGATTGTTTTGGGAATAGAAATCCCTATCAGCTATCTCCAAATAAAGTCGCCTCACCTTAAAAGCATTGGAATTTGTTTTGAAGGACAGCAGCTCATGATCGAAGATGCCCCTTCACTTCAAAGGTTGCTCCTTCATTATTTTTATAAACATTCGCAAATAACTGCCATCTATGCCCAAACTGGAGACCTTGGGTGCAATTCGTGATCTGTTTAATGATCACAACAAGTTGGTGTTTGGCTCCTCACTTTTTCAGGTACCGTATATTATCATCTACACATTTGTAATCATAAGCTGCATTTTTCATTTGTGCGCATAAGTTTTATATCATCTTGGAGTACACTTTGGGTACTAATATTATGTTATATGCTCAATGAAGAGTTCATCCATGGATAGCCTATCAATGCTGCTGGATTCTGTCAAGATCTTATATATCGGAATGTTTAGTTATGATCTGAACATAATTATTGTCTTGCTGCGATGCTTTCGATGTCTGGAGAATGTATATATAAAGGTGATAATTTCATGCACATTGAAAGCCAGTATATATTGTACTAGAATTAACCGTTCAGCTGTTGCTCTTTCGACATACTCTTTTTTCAAACCTTAACTGTTTTCAATCTTCATGTCTACTTAGGCACTAACACATGGAGAAAAACATATAACCAATCGGTGGCGTAATAAGCACCAGGATTTTCTTAGTTCTCATGACATTCGTTTAAGGACAATAACGATGGAAGGATATGCATCCAACCAGGCAAACAGAAGCTTTGTCACATTCTTCTCGTTGAATGCGAGATTACTATTGTCCATGAGGCTTAAGTTTTTTAACAAGAGATTTCTCACGGACGGACATGTTGAACAAAAAAAAGAAGTTTCAGGTGGACAAATGGGCTTCTGAACGTGATTGGCTTCTATTTACAACAACTCATAGTCATCCTCCAATATATTTTTTGCACATGATGTTGATTTTATGGATCAGACCGATCCATTTGTTTGTGACTGCGAAAAATAGTGGTTGGGTTAGATGTTATTGCCATGTTCAATCTGGGTTTTGTCTAAATTTGATGAACAATTAATCCTTGGGCTTTTTGTACCGTTTGTAAGCTTGAGTTACATGTTGTTGCCCTCGTACTCCCCTCCGCCTGACACTACACTGCCGCATCTTCCATGGCTCATGTTTGTTCTTGTCCGAGGCCTCGTCGTCGTTCTTCGCCTTGGTTTGCTCGCTGTGCCCGCCGTCATCTGCGTTGTCAACATGGTCAACAACCGAGAGGAATCAGGAGATGATTGTACGTGGAGAGGCTGACAGTAGGGACCCACCAGGGTCATTGCATTACGCAAGCAGGTGCCTCGTTATTACAAGCCAAAAAAATACTTCCTCCTGATTGTTTGAAAACTAGGTCCCACGCCATTGTCAATGTAGTTAATAAACGAGAAAATTACACAACGAGCGGATAACACCAAGGACTCAGCAGCTCGCCGAGTTGTTTTTTAGTTTTAGAGACAGAGCTCAACTGCACGCTATGCGGGGGCTGTGGCCCGTCTAGCCCACGCTTATGCTTTTATTTAAGCAAATGACGAGCCCAGTTGATATCTTTTTTCTTTCTGAAAATGGCTAGCCTAGTTTTTTGTGGAGAATACCCAACCAAGGCCTAGTTGCTTTTCTCAGCCCTGCTGGACTGTAAATCTTTCAAGACGAGGAGGGATGTAAGTAGTAAGAAATGGGCTTCCCCAGGAAATGGGCTATAAGTAGTAAGAAATGGGCTGTAAATTTTTAAACCAAATCCAGCCGGCAATTACATTCAAACATCATTTTTTCTGGATTTCTCTACTCTTATAAAAAGCAGAGTTGGTGATGATGGTGTGCCTGCCGTCCTGCAATATAGGTCATCCGATCTATATCTAACGAATAGGAAGGAAACTATGACAATTTACCCGCACTCCTCTCCACATTTGCAGATAAGGCCTTCCCTCATTCATCCTTTTCTCCCACAAGATAAACTACTCATACAAATGCATCATGATGTTTCGTGCAACGCACGGGCATCTTGCTAGTCAAGATTTTAAATTTCATTGCGGAGATTTTTTTATTTCTTTTATATAAATTTTTAAAAATTATTTTTAACATGACTCGAAATTTCATGATTAAAAGAGTTCGGACCCCACTGAAATATGCAAAATTTCATTGAATTTTTTAGCAGTGCCTAGAATATGGTTTGTAATGCTAATAAAAGAATATGGGCTTCAAAATATCCTTAAGAATTAGCAAATGGGCTGTGAATTATTGAAAATAATGGCTAATGGGTTGTATGCTGTTTTCCACATATTTGGAGGCTGACTTCTGGGCCTACTAGGTTGACGATGACGCTGTCCTAAAAAAATTGACGCGTACGCAAGGCTTTGTCAAGTTAGTCAACACGGAGCAGTGATTGTTGGATGTCCATCCAACGGTCATCGTGCTTCTTCAATCTCTGATCTTCCTACTCAAGCCGCCCAAACCAGCGCCGGCGGGACTGCCTGCTCCCTCCTCCTGTGGCCGGCTGTGCTGCCGCCAGGCCATCCCTCTACCCACCCGCACATCCTGTTATTTTCCAGCGATGTCAGCCTCACCCGCAGCCGACCAGTCAGCCCTCGCACTCCCCTTAGTGTGGGCATCCGCTGCTGTGGCTTCGCCGGCTCTGGGTCGTTCCCTTCCTGGGCCTCGTCCTCGTCCACCGCGTTTGTGCTCTTGGCGTGGCGTGGTCAACATGATCAACAAACAACAACCATCGGAAGAGGGATGTAAGTGGAGAGGCTGACAGTAGGGACCCACACAAGCAAGTGCCTCCTTATTACGCAAAAATAGTGGGGCTTCTTCGGGTCGTTCCAGTCTGGGGCCTCGCCATCGTCCATCGCCCTAGTGCTCTCGGCGGCGTGGTCAACATGGTCAATGAACGACATCCATCGGAAGAGGACTGTACGTGGAGAGGCTGACAGATGGGTCCATGGCCGCACGCAAGGAAGTGCCTCCTTATTACGCACAAAATAATGATTCCTCCACCTGATAGCTGGGACCCACCGGAAGGGCCTCTGTATTTCGTGAAAAAACGTTCGTCCCGCGGACAACTTGAACCCACCAGCTATATCTTTGAATGCAAGGAAGTGCCTCCTTATTATGCACAAAAAAAATGAATACTCCCCCTGCTAGCGGGGACCACCATAGTGGGAGGCTGACTTGTGGGTCTACTAAGTTGACGCGGACGGAGGTCTTTGTTAACTTAGTCAATATGAACGATTCCAGCTCCAGTGACCGTACGATGTCCATGCAACGACCGTAGTGCTTCTTCAACCTCTGGTCTTCTTGCTCCAGCCGCCCAAACCAGCGTCGGTCGTGCCGCCTGCTCCTGCCTCCCGTGGCCGACTCTGCTGCCGTGCAGGCCTCATCGCCCCAACCTACTCCAACCTCTGGCCAGGCCATCCCTCTACTCACCCACAACCCCTGTTATTCTGCGGCGATGGCAGCCTGACACCGCAGCCGAACCAGTCAACCCTCGTACTCCTCTCCGCGTGGGCATCCACTGCCGCGTCTTCCCCGGCTCCGCGTCGTCCCCTTCCTAGGCCTCGCCGTCGTCCATCGCCTTGGTACTCTCAGTGCGCCGTGGTCAATGTGGTCAAGGAACGACTTCCATCGGAAGAGAACTGTATGTGGAGAGGCTGACAGCTGGGTCCATGGCCGCAGCAAGGAAGTGCCTCCTTATTACGCGCAAAATAATGATTCCTCCACCTGATAGCAGGGACCCACTGGACAGGCTACGGTATTTCATGAAAAAAAACATTTCCCCCTGACTACTGGACCCACCAGCTACATCTTCGCACGCAAGGAAGTGCATCCATATTACGGGCAAAAAATATGATTCTCCCCTGACAGCTGGGACCCACCAGCTATATCTTCGCACGCAAGGAAGTGCCTCCTTACCTCCCTGACAGCTGGGACCCACCCGGTCAAACCGTACGTAGGGTTGTCTGTCTGGTCGTGAATGTGTACATACATACTGGTCGATCGGTCTATCTGCAAGCTGTAGCGATGAACCGTGGCCGAGTAAGGAAGGGCACGTGTCGTAGTAGCGGCGCGGATGTAGCATGTCACATAGTCCCGTCTATATCGTGTACACGTACGTACAGCCAGGGTGCAAGAAAGTAAATACGGCCACATACGGGCGGGGTCTCAAACGCCTACTCATGCATACGTATGGCCAGGGCTCATGTACATGGAGAGGCAGCGGAGGGCAGCAAGGGCGTCCTGTTCATCAACAGCCAACCGGCTGGGTCGAAATGGAGAAACTGCGTCATGTTCATCAGGAGGCAACGGAATGCGTCCGGTTCATCAGGAGCCAACCGGCTTGGATGGAACAGCCGAGACGAGGCCTGGCGTACCGCGGAACAAAGGAAACGGCCTTCTGTTCGACCGCCTACGGTCGAAACGGGATCCTGTTCATCGGGAGGGGTCTGGCATACCGCAAAACAGAGGAAACAGACTTCTCTTCGACCTCCTACAGTTGAAATGGGGTCCTGTTCATCAGAGGGGTGTGGCGTACCGCAAAACGGGACTCCACGAGCTACTGTTCATCCACCGTCGACCTCCTCCAGCCTCCACCTGAGGGAGTCCTGGACTAAGGGGTCCTCGGGCGTCCAGCCTTTTATCCATTGGGCCGGACTGATGGGCTGTGAAGACATGAAGACCGAAGACTGTACCCGTGTCCGGATTGGATTCTACTTGGCGTGGAAGGCAAGCTTGGCAACCGACTATGTAGATTCCTTCTTATGTAACCGACTCCATGTAAACCCTAGATCCCCCCGGTGTCTATATAAACCGGAGGGGTTAGTCCGGAAAGCAGATAGACACATTCATTACCATAGTCATATAGGCTAGGCTTTTAGAGTTTAGCCATTACGATCTTGTGGTAGATCAACTCTTGTAACACACATATTCATCAAGATCAATCAAGCAGGAAGTAGGGTATTACCTCCATAGAGAGGGCCCGAACCTGGGTAAACATCATGTCCCCCGTCTCCTGTTACCATCGATCCTAGACGCACAGTTCGGGACCCCCTACCCGAGATCCGCCGGTTTTAACACCGACATTGGTGCTTTCATTGAGAATTCCATTGTGCCATCGACGAAAGGTTCGATGGCCCTTCAATCATTGATAGCGACGCTGTCCAAGGAGAAACCTTCCTCCCCGGACAGATTTTCATATTCGGCGGCTTCGTACTGCGGGCCAACTCGCTTGGCCATCTGGAGCAGATCGAGAGCTACGCCCCCGGCCACCAGGTCAGATTTGGAAGCTTGAACTATGTTGCGGATATCCGTGAAGACTTGATCTTCGATGGATTTGAGACCGCGGCAATCGCTCCCCCTCGCTCCGATGAACATGACTTAAATTTGTCATCGGACCAGATTCAGGAGATGGTTCCTATAACTGCTACGGCCTTAGATTTGGAGCAGATTGCACCATCCGAAGCCACAGAGTCCGCGGTGTTGGAACCGCGCACAGACTCAACACCAGGCAATATCAGCATCGACGGAATTCCGGACTCATCTCCGGCTATAAGTGTTGAACCTCACGCGCCTCCGGACACCGAGTTGGGTTGGTTATCAATCTTTGAGTTCAGTGCCGCAGATATCTTCCAACACTCGCCCTTCGGCGATGTGCTGAATTCATTGAAAAACCTGTCCCTAGCGGAGAACTCCCGGCCGAACTATGTCCGGTTTGAGCTAGAGGCTGATAATGGAGAATTTCGCTTCCCACCCACCACCCACTTCATAGCCACTGTCGAGGACTCAACCGACATGCTTGGTTATGGCTCCAAAGACATTGACGGTATAGACGACAATGCCGACAAGGAGCAAGCCCAAGACCCGCCAGTCACCGGACGTGGGACGACCACCCCTTCGTACAACGTGTACATGGTTGATACACCTAAAAAAGCTCGCGACGGTGACAAAGGAGATCCAGTTGAGAATAAACCTCCTGAGACACTGTCTAAGTACCGGCGCCCTAAACACCGCTCCAAGTCACATCGCAGCAACGCTGGCATCGGAGAAAATAGTACTCCGGACGACGCCGAAAACAATGAAGACCCTGTTGGAGCAAGATCCGAACAGGAGGAACAGGAAAACGAGCAAGCCAGCCCCGATGAATAGGCCCTGCCCAGCGACAATTCGGAGGACGACAACTACCTCCCGCTCTCTGAAGATGAGGTAAGCCTCGGCGACGAAGACTTCATCATACCCGAAGAGCCCCTCGAGCAGGAGCGCTTCAAGCGCAGGCTAATAGCTACTGCAAGGGCCTGAAAAAGAAGCAGCAGCAGCTTCAAGCTGACCAAGACCTACTCAACGACAGATGGACCGAAGTCCTGGTCGCTGAAGAATACGGCCTTAGTGGCCTAGCCAAAAGCTACCCAAAGCACAGATTGCTATACCAGTCCGATGATGGGGCGTTGGAGCCCGTACCATCGTCACACAATGCGGCAGGTCACAGACAACTCTGTCCGGATAAAGAGGCAACTCAAGCCAAACACCAGACCGCCCCACCTCACCGTAAAGGTAAGAATAACGCGGATCACGATCGCCCAGACGACCTGCAGCGGGACTTGGACAATAGAGCAGGATACGCAAGACCGATCTACGGATCGCGCAAGCATGCCTCGACACGCGACAATGGCTACCTATTCGGGCGTATCAAACCTCGCCACGCCCGAGCAGAAAACCGCAAAGGGACTCCTTCGGAGTTATGCCGCAGTGTGGCCCAACATAGAGGCGCCGCACACCCACTTTGCTTCACTGATGAAGTAATGGATCATGAATTCCCCGAAGGATTCAAACCCGTCAATATTGAATCATACGACGGGACAACCGACCTAGCGGTATGGAAGAAGACTTCATCCTCCACATCCATATGGCCTGTGGGGACGACCTCCACGCCATTAAATACCTCCCACTAAAACTAAAAGGGCCTGCTCGATACTGGTTAAATAGCCTGCCTAAAAATTCCATAGGCAGCTGGGAGGACTTGGAAGAGGCTTTCCTCGATAACTTCCGAGGAACATATGTCCGGCCACTGGATGCCGATGACCTAAGTCACATTGTCCAGTAGCCCGGAGAATCAGCCAGGGAGCTCTGGACTCGGTTCTTAGTCAAAAAGAACCAAATCGCCGACTATCCGGACGCGGAAGCCCTCGCGACTTTCAGACACAGTGTCCGGGACGAATGGCAGGCACGCCACCTCGGCCAAGAAGGACCTAAATCCATGACAACCCTCACTGCTCTGATGACCCGCTTTTGCGCGGGGGAAGACAGCTGGCTCGCTCGTAGAAGCAACAGCGCCAACGACTCGGGCACTTCCGAAATCCGAAACGGGAACGGCAAGCCACGACGAAGCAAATACAATAGTCGCAACGATGATGAAAGATCACGCGACACAGCGGTCAACGCCGGATTCAGCAATCCCAAGCCCGGTCAACGGAAGAAGCCATTCAAGGCAAACCGAGACAAACCATCCAACCTAGACAGGATATTGGACCGACCCTGCCAGATTCATGGCCACCCCGATAAACCAGCTAATCATACCAACAGAAACTGCTGGGTCTTTAAACAGGCCGACAAGCTCACCGCCGAACACAAGGAGAGGAGGCCGTCAGGCGACGGGGATAACGGAGGCGTTCATCAACAAAATACCGGGGGTCAGAAGCAATTCTTACCCGTAGATCGACCACTCCCGGAGTGGAAATAGCAACCCGGCTTCTGCCACCCACTCCGCACACCCAAAAATTTTGTACCGCGCATACATCATTACGCACTCAAGATACCATGGGCACTGGCGGAAGCACAATACGGACAAGCGTACAAGCATTCCAGTAACATTTTTTATTCTCTTTTTATTTCTTCCTTCATTATCCTTTAAAAACAGGTGATGAACAGGATAAACATCTGAAACTGGCTCTATCGGAGTCCGGATCCGTACACTCACCTAAGGGGCTATTTCCATCAAGGATTCCCCCCACCGAGGACTGGCGGCGCAGACGTGCAGCAGGAGGTCCAAAATAACTTTTGTAGACCGCACTCTCTATTTTTTGAGCCTGTACTATGCCTGTTCCTCCACCTCTAACCCCGAGCATGTCAAATAGCCAGGAGGATGGCTTTTATATATATCATAAGTAATCATTCGCATATCACTCAGTTCCCAGTAAACAGTATCCGAACTAATCATCCGTGTTGTCTTGCCACTAAATACGGCTCCCATGGTTGTTTCACAGATATACCTTGGCATAAACTGCCAGGGGCTCGGTATGGGAACAAATGAGTTGCCAGCAAAAGCCCGAACAGCTCTACAGCGTACTTCGGCATCGCAAGTTTGGCCTTATATGGATCAGCTCCGAATCACTGTCTTGGGTCAATAGTTGGGTTGCCCGGCTCCTGTGCTTGCTACCCTACGTTCCGCTCTATCGGCTAGGGTAGTAAAGGGAGAACTACTGCGATTGTGCTCTGGTCTAAACCGGACGAGCACCTTAGTAGAGAAAGCCGAAAACTAACTGTCATGATGCGGCATGAGCTGGTCAACCACTTGACGACTTATTGGAATCTTTAGCGATTCTCCGTGTCACACGAAGGATCTTTTTCAGATCAAATATGTAAGGCACCACACGCCACATACATACCAGGGGCTATGTCGTAGTCCCACCATAAAACTCCTATGGCTAAGTGAAAGTGTTAACGCCCTATAGTCCGATTGCCTGGTTCGCCGCATTATCACCTCCTTCATGGACCAAGACGTTGGATAAAGAGTGATTAAATGCTTTTCGGAACACCCCCGTACTTCCTACGAGGGGGCTGAAGCCGACGACTAGAAAACTTTCAACTTATATCAAAAACGGCCGCACAGAAGGAATTCAAGCTTTCAAGCAAAAACATATAAATAGATTAATTATAAAGTTGTCTTTTACAATTATCATACACCTCACTCGAACATTATGTCTTTCGAGCATTGACCCTCTATCAGGCGGGCGGCCCCTAGGACGTCTTCAAAATAATGCTCCGGTTCCGGACGGTCCTTGCCTTTGGGGGACTCTTCGTCGCAGCATCGATGGCCTTCATCTTCCCCTAGAAAGTCTTGACTCGGGCGAAGGCCATCCGTGCACCCTCAATGCACGTTGACCGCTTCACAGCGTCGATACGCGGCACCGCATCAACAAGCCTCTGCACCAAACCAAAATAGCTATTCGGAGCAGGCTCGGTTGGCCACAACCAGATTACAACATCCTTCATGGCAGCGCCGGATATCCTATGAAGTTCGGCCCATTGGGACATCTATTCATTGAGCAGCAGAGGGCGCTTTGACGCGCCAAACTGCGACCAAAAAAGCTTCTCTGTTGCATATCCATCTCGCGCTTCGTAATACCGCGTCGCATCGGAAGAACTCTTCGGCAAGTCCAAATACTCGTTCAGAGAACTCCACACTTGGTTAAGCTGAGCATAGTCCGGGTCACCGAACTTAGTTTGCAGCAGAAAAGGCTTTCCAGCCACAATCTCCTTCGCCTGCCGAACCTCCTCACAGATTGCTCTGGATTCTGATCACGCTTCCCTCGCCTCCTGTCGGGCCTTGTCCAGTTCAGCCGTTAAGGCTTTATTCTCCTTCTCCAGAAATTCGCAGCGGCCAGTAGCATTCTCCAGTTTGAGTGTCATCGTGGATATCTTCTCCTCACCTTGGCACCGTGCAGCTTGTTCGGCCTTTAATTCAGCCGATGCCTTTTCGGCAGCAGCATTGCTACGACGGGCCTGCTCCTTGGCCCAGGCCAGCTCCGCTCGAAGAACTTCAACAGCGGCAGCACCATTTGCAGCCATGCATATTCCAGCATCTAAATATCAGCATCATGCTTATACCACAAACAATGTATGAGGATTGCCCCGAATACATACCTTGCGACTCGTCAAGACGCGTATTGATTAATGCAAGATCATCCCCTGCCACGTCAAGCTTCCGCTATAGCTCGGCAATTTCCATAGTCCGGGAAGTGGCCAAGGGGGAAGCAGCCTGTGTTCAAGCTCATCGGGTTAGTCCTCAAAACAATCATTCTCGATCCTCTGTTTGCTTCCTAATGGAAGACAACCTGAGTCTCAGGGGCTACTACCTATACACAGGCGCATCTTTGCAAATGAAACATGGCTGAAAAACATTATGTCACAAACCTCGAAGCCTTTAAGTAGGCTCATGACGGCTTCATTTAATCCGCTCTTCACGGACGAAATCTTTTCAATCACTGTACCCATCAAGGTACGCTGTTCCCCCGAGACGGATGCTTTCCGCAACATGTCCTGCAACATATCCGGAGTCTCCGGGTCTCCGAAAGCTGCTCCAAAAGCACAATCATCCTTTGAAGGAATCTGCTCACCAGCCTCCAAAATCACTGTCGGTTGTGAACCAGACAGTCCGGGGCCTTTGTTATCATCGGCCCCGGAATCCCGGATGGTCGGAGGTCCACCTTCGGGTACTGCCTCTTTTGTCCCCTGATCTAAAGGGACCCTCCGCAAGGACACTTCAGAGTCATCCGCCTTAGTGGGCTCGGAGGTTCGAGGAGGCGTCTCGCTCTCCATCATCTCTGGGAGGAGACTCCCCGAAGAAGAGGATCGCCCAGAAAAATTCTGTGCTGACCTGTAAAAATGCATAAATGCGTTAAGTATATCTTCAGTAACGACAGCGGAGCGGGACCCTATCAAAGTACTCTGGACTCTCTTACGGTTTGGCCGAGGGCTTGTCACCTTGTTGGAGCTGTTCAACGGCGTCGCTCTCCAAACCCAAGCCGCTCGACGGCGGCATCTTGCCCTTTTTGGAAGACCGCCCCTCCCAAACTTCGGAGGCGGCCCTTTTTCTCCTACTTGGAGAAGGGATACTGGGTCCTTTTCCGCCTCCGTCTTCGGGCGAGGAAAGGTCGATTTCTCCAGTCTCAGTGTCCAACTTACCTCCGGAACCAAGGTCATCTTGGGTCTTCTCACCCTCCCCTGCTGGTGCCTGGTATGGCGCCGAGGCCAGCATCCTTGTTAACACGGGAGTAGCTGAGTCTTCGGGAAGGGGAGCCGGACACCTAATCCGCTCCACCTTCTTTATCCAGCCCTGAAAAAAGGATGATACTGTTGGTATCTAGCCACTGGGTATCTGATTATAAGGTATTTGGTCAAAGGGTACTTACCGGGGTGTCCGGATGGTTACAGTCTAGGCCGACACCTTCTGTGGTGTCCGGCCATTGCCTTCGTTTCCCGAAGAATAATCTCCACATTCCTTCGCGCGTAGTGCCGAAGAAGTGCTGAAGAGTTCATGGCCCTTCTGGATTGAACTCCCACAGACAGGGTCCAACGAACTAGCATTACTTGAACAACGTTGGCTATGTCGATGTCCTTCTCAATAAGGCTTCGGATGCGACTCTACAGAGTTCGCACATCATTCGTTGATCCCCAATCCAGCCCCTTGTTAACCCACGATGCAAGCTGAATTGGGGCGCTGCATCAGAATGCGGGCGCCGTTGCCCACTTGGAGCCACGGGGCTCAGTAATATAGAACCACCCCTGCTACCACAGATCGGAAGATTTGGCGAAGGATCCTTTCAGCCAAATGGCGCTGGCAAGCTTGCCCATTGAAGCACCGCCGCACTCGGCCTGCTCCCCCTCTATCACTTGTGGCTTCACATCGAAGGTCTTGAGCCACAAGCCGAAGTGCGGGGGAGTCCGGAGGAAGGCTTCGCACGTGACGATAAACGTCGAGATAAGAAGAATAGAGTCTGGGGCCAGATCGTGAAAATCTAGCCCGTAATAGAACATGAGCCCCTGGACGAAGGGGTTAAGTGCAAACCCTAACCCACGAAGGAAGTGGGACACGAACACGGCCCTCTCGTCGGATCTGGGGGTGGGAATAACCTGCCCCTCGGCAGGAAGCCGATGATGGATTTCCGCGATCAAATACCTCACTGCCCGAAGCTTTGCAATATCTTCCTCCATGATAG
This sequence comes from Aegilops tauschii subsp. strangulata, assembly GCF_002575655.3. NCBI lineage: Eukaryota > Viridiplantae > Streptophyta > Magnoliopsida > Poales > Poaceae > Aegilops > Aegilops tauschii. Next base: position 302,017,489 of record NC_053035.3, on the reverse strand, counting down.
AAGAAGCTACCCACCGGCCTTGACGGATAGATCCGGACATAATTGGGGCTTGTGGCGACCGAAACTCGGGTGGTGAAACTCGGGATAGCGGGGTCTGAGGAAGAAGCAAGCATGGAAGAAAGACGGGTCTGTACCCCTGTATATAAAGGCCGCGAATATCAAGCGCCTCCTTTCAGGCCTCGAAAACTTGCTTATTTCCAAGGAGATGTACCCAAGCGACGGTTGGGTTACCCACGTTCGGGTTGACAGGAATCCCTTAAAAAAGGGAGCCACGGTCTCCGTTTGGATAAGACATGCCAATAAAATCGTGTCTTGGGACGTGGGGCCAGCTAAAGCGGTTCGCAAACAATGGCCGAAGCAGGCGTGATGTCATACTACCAAAATTTGTCAGGGGATTGAACTCGTAAAATATTATATCCTCTGCAGTTGTGTATACAAGTCCGGACACAATCAATACATCTGAAGACTATCTTGGAGTCCGGAAAAAGGGCAACCCGCCTTGCACTGCCGAAGACAATCTGCACGCCGGACTCCTCATCATTGAAAGCCAGGTTCAGGGGCTACTGAGGGAGTCCTGGACTAAGGGGTCCTCAGGCGTCCGGCCTATTATCCATTGGGCTGGACTGATGGGCTGTGAAGACATGAAGACCGAAGACTGTACCCGTGTCCGGATTGGACTCTACTTGGCGTGGAAGGAAAGCTTGGCAACCGACTATGTAGATTCCTTCTTATGTAACCGACTCCATGTAAACCCTAGATCCCGCCGGGGTCTATATAAATCGGAGGGGTTAGTCCGGAAAGCAGATAGACACATTCATTACCATAGTCATACAGGCTAGGCTTTTAGAGTTTAGCCATTACGATCTCGTGGTAGATCAACTCTTGTAACACTCATATTCATCAAGATCAATCAAGCAGGAAGTAGGGTATTACCTCCATAGAGTGGGCCCGAACCTGGGTAAACATCGTGTCCCCGGTCTCCTGTTACCATCGATCCTAGACGCACAGTTCGGGACCCCCTACCCGAGATCCGCCGGTTTTGACACCGACACCACCTGTTACTGTTCATCCATGGCGTCTCCCTCCTTCATCCACGGGCTCCAGTTCATCCAGCCTCCATCAGCTACTGTTCAACCAGCCCTCCACGGGGTCCTGTTCATCCAGCCTCCGCCGGCTACTGTTCAACCAGCCCTCCACACAGGGTCCTGTTCAACCAGCCCTCCACGGGGTCCTGTTCATCCACCCCCAACCGGCTCGGGTGTGTGGCGACCTCCTCTCGATCAGGGTCATGTTCATCCAGCGGCAACGGCCTCTACTACCACGGGGTCATGTTCATCCAACCCCCACCGGGAACTGTTCATCTAACCCCCAACAACGCTCACTGTTCATCAAGAGGCAGCAGGTTCGATCGGCTTCAGTTAGCAGTAGTAGTGAAGGAATCGCTCGATCGGGTTCAGTTAACAGCCCGGGATCGATCGATCACTCGGGTTTAGTAACGCGTAGCCAGTGCAATCGCTCAGGTTCAGTAAGCGAATGCCTCGCTCGGGTTCAGTTAGGGCCCAATGCCTCGCACAGACGCGCGTAGTGTATGAGAGAAACGCACAAACCTCCGTGCATCGCTCGGCCCCGACCACCCGCCGTAACTGGGAACTCCCCGAATTTTCCTCGCCCTCGCTTCTACCACGGTTTTTTCCGTCATGGATGGCCCAAAGAATGTCATGCGGCTGCGTCTCCGGCCCGCCCAGGATGAAAAGCCCATTTTCTATCATGATTTTTCATCATAGAAGTAGGAGCCCACCACATCTATGATGATACCGGGTTTTGTCACAATTATCGTCATGGAAGTGTCATAAGCATGACAGAAAAAATTCGTTCGGCCCAAAATGTCACGGATGTGTCTTTTTTTTGTAGTGTTATATCAACTTATAGACTATTGCCTTGAATCACTCGTATCTTAATATTCATGCCATGACTAGATTATATGATCAAGATTATGCTGGGTAGCATTCCACATCAAAAATTATCTTTTTATCATTTACCTACTCGAGGACGAGCATGAATTAAGCTTGGGGATGTTGATACGTCTCCGTCGTATCTATAATTTTTGATTATTTCATGCCATTATTTTACAACTTTCCCATACTTTTGGCAACAATTTATATGATTTTCTTGGACTAATATTCTGATCAACTGCTCAGTGCTAGTTCCTATTTGTTGCATGTTTTTTGTTTCGCAGAAAATCCATATCAAACGAGGTCCAAAGGAGATAAAATTTATTAAGATTTGTTTTGGAATATATGTGGTTTTTGTGAAGAAGAATCAATGTGAGATGATGCCCGAGGGGGCCACAAGCTCAGAGGGCGCGACCCCCTACCTTGGGCGCGCCCAGCAGGCTTGTGGCGCCTCTATAAGGTAGTTGGGGCCCTTCTTTCGCCGCAAGAAACATAATTTACAGATAAATATCTCCTCAAACTTTCAGCCCAATCGGAGTTACGGATCTCCGGAAATTTAAGAAACGGTTTTCGGCCAGAAAACAGGAACGCGAAACACAAGAGAACAGAGAGAGATATCCAATCTCAGAGGGGCTCCTACCCTTCGGGATCCATGGCGGCCATGGACCATAGGGGAAACTCTCCTCCCATCTAGCGGGGGAGGCCAAGCAAGAAGAAGAAGGAGGGGGCTCTCTCCCCCTCTGTTCCGATGGCGCCGGAGTGCCGCTGGGGAACCATCGTGACGGCGATCTACACCTACAACTTCGCCATCGTCAACACCAACTCCCCCCCTCTATGCAGCGGTGTAACACCTCTTATACCCGTTGTAATCTGTACTTAAACATGGTGCTTCATGCTATATATTATTACCCAATGATGTATGGCCATCCTATGATGTCTGAGTAGATTCGTTTTGTCCTATGGGTCGATTGATGATCATGATTGGTTTGAGTTGTATGTTTTATTTTTTGTGTTGTCCTATGGTGCCCTCTGTGTCGCGCAAGCGTGTGGGATTACCGATGTAGGGTGTTGCAATACGTTCATAGCTCGCTTAAAGTGGGTTGCGCCCAGTAAGGGGGTTGTTGCCTATGGGAGTAAAGAGGAATTGTTACTTAATGCTATGGTTGGGTTTTACCATAATGATCTTTAGTAGTTGCAAATTCTTGCTAGAGTTCCAATCATAAGTGCATATGGTCCAAGTGCAGAAAGTATGTTAGCTCATGCCTCTCCCTCATATAAAATTGCACTCATGATTACCGGTCTAGTTAGTAATTGCCTAGGGACAAATCTTTCTCTTGTGTTACAAAAATCTTTCTACTAACCAAATAAATTTTATTATCTTGCAAATTATTAGTAGTTTTATTCTAGCTAAGTACTTCTAGTTTTATTCTTGCAAACTTATCCTTACACCTACGAAGTAGTTTTATTCTTGTTCTATGTAAAGCGAACGTTAAGTGTGCGCAGAGTTGTATCGGTGGTCGATAGAACTTGAAGGGAATATTAATTCTACCTTTAGATCCTCATTGGGTTCGACACTCTTACTTATCAAGAAAGGCTACAATTGATCCCCTATACTTGTGGGTTATCAGGCAGCAGGGTCCATAAGGAAACTAGGGGATATTAAGGCATCCTTTTAATAGAGAACCGGAACAAAGCATTAACACATGGTGAATGCATGAACTCCTTGAATTATAGTCATCCCCAGAGAGTATCCCAACTATTGCCACTTTAGGTTCTACGGATCAGAACATAACAAGTGCATACAACTAGCAGATAGGATCAAGGACTCAAATATATCCATGAAAACATTGAGGGTTCAATTCTGAAATCATGGCACTCCGGCCCTAGTGGCAAGCATTAAGCATAGCAAAGTCATAGCAACATCAATCTCATAATACAGTGGATACTAGGGATCAAGCCCTCACAAATTGACTCGATTACATGACAAATCTCATCCAACTCCATCACTGTCCAACCAGCCTACGAAGGAATTACTCACTCTCGGTGGTGAGCATCATGAAATTGGTGATGAAGAAGGGTTGGTGATGATGATGGTGATGAATCCCCCTCTTCGGAGCCCGGAACGGACTCCAGATCAGCCCTCCCAGTGAAGAATAGGAGGTGGCGGCGGCTCCGTATCGTAAAGCGTGAAGAAACTTCTTGTCTTATTTTTTTTCTCGAAAAGACAGAATTTATGGCGCTGGAATTAGGGTCAGCGGAGACACGTGGGTCCCACAAGGTAACAGGGCACGCCCTAGGGGGTGGCCACGCCCTGTTGCCTTGTGGGAAACTGTTGGCCCCCCTCTAGTGGACCTTCGCTCCAGTATTTTTCATATATTCCATAAAAGACCTCTAAAAAGTTTCGCCCAATTCCAAGAACTTTTATTTCTGCACAAAAAACAACACCATGGTAGTTCTGCTAAAAATAGCGCCAGTCCGGGTTAGTTTCATTCAAATCATGCAAGTTAGAGTCCAAAACAAGAGCAAAAGTATTTGGAAAAATGGATACGACGGAGGCGTATCAGCGAAACAGAGAGAGAGAGAGATCCAATCTTGGAGCGGCTCCTGCCCTCCGGGAGCCATGGTGGCCAAGGACCAGAGGGGAAACCCTCCTCCCATCTAGGGGGAGACCAAGCAAGAAGGAGGGGGCTCTCTCTCCCTCTCTTCCAGTGGCGCCGGAGTGCCACCAGGGGAATCATCGTGACGACGATCTACACGAACAACTTCGCCGCCGTCATCACCAACTCCCCCCCCCTCTATGCAGCGGTGTAACCTCTCTATTCCCGCTGTAATTCTCTACTTGAACATGGTGCTTAATGCTATATATTATTACCCAATGATGTATGTCCATCCTATGATGTTTGAGTAGATTCTTTTTTTCCTACGGGTTAATTGTGGTATGGTGTGATTGATACGAGTTGTATGTTAATATGGTGTTGTCCTATGGTGCCCTCCGTATCGCGCAAGCGTGTAAGATTACCGTTGTAGGGTGTTGCAATATGTTCATAATTCTCTTATAGTGGGTTGCGAGAGTGACAGAAGCTTAAACCCGAGCAAGGGGGTTGTTGCATATGGGAGTAAAGAGGACTTGTTACTTAATGCTATGGTTGGGTTTTACCTTAATGATCTTTAGTAGTTGTGGATGCTTGCTAGGGTTCCAATCAAAAGTGCATATGATCCAAGTACGAAAAGTGTGTTCGTGTATGCCTCTCCCTCATTGCACATGATAAGTATCTATCGTGTTATATTCAATTACCTATGGATAATCTTTCTCTTTGTGTTACAAAAAGCTCTCTACTAAAACAAACTTTTATTATCCCGCTAAGTGCTTCTAGTTTTATTCTTGCAAACTTATCCTTACACCTACAAAGTAGTTTTATTCTTGTTCTAGGTAAAGAGAATGTTAAGTGTGCGTAGAGTTGTATCGGTGGTCACTTGAAGGGAATATTAATTCTACCTTTAGCTCCCTATTGGGTTCGACACTCTTACTTATCAAAAAAGGCTAAAATTGATCCCCTATACTTGTGGGTTATCAAACACATCCTCATCATAGATCTAAGTCTAGTAAGTCCTAGTTTTCTCTAGGTTTTGATTGCCTCGCGACATCGATGAAGTGGTGGCGACGGTTTTATATTAGAATAGGGTCTCTCCAACGTTTCCCTACCTTGAAGGTGTCCAATATAACACCTTCAAAGAGCTAGTGTTAGTCATGGGATGATCCAATGTAGGGACCATGCGGGCATTTGTAGATTGTATGACTCAAGAGGATACTGATATATCTCACCTCGGGTTTTGTAAAGTATCGCGAAGCAAAGGGAATACACGTGATAACCAAAGGTTCACTCGAATGGCATTCCTGTACTCATAGGGATCGATATGGACGTCCATGGTTCCGCTGTCGGTCACTGGACGTAAGGGGTTTTGTTCATGTCTATGTTTTACCGAACCTACAGGGTCACAAGCTTAAGTTAATCATGATCTACTAAGTGTTAGTAGGATAGGAGTAATGAGGAAATATTTGTGAAATAGTTTCACTAATATTCAAAATAGTTTCAAGAGGAACCGAAAGCGTTTCGGGGTCACCGGAAGGGTTTCGGGGTTTATTGGGTAATACCGGGTATTACCGATAAATAATATATAGGTGGAAATAAATGTTTCCGGTGATGTTAGATTAATATTAAAAGGCTCTCATAATAGTTAGGAGGCTTTTATATTTAATTTAATATCAATAAGCCTTAAAAGGCCAAGTGGTGAAAAGCATATTAGGCGACTTCAGCCCAATAGGAGGTAACGCCCCCTTCCCCTCAGGGAAAGGAAGGGGAAGGCCGAATTGGAGGGGGTTTCCCCCTCATGGCCGGCCAAGGGGGGGAACTACCCCCATTGTGTGGTGCCCCTCCCTTTCCTCCAACCTATATATACTAGAGGTTTTGACACTTTTGAAGACACAAGTTTTGGAGTCTCCTCTAGTTCTCTAGCTATAGTTCTAGTTGATCCAATTAGAGTTGGTTATGGATCCTCTAATCATCATAATTAGAAGTATAGTGTAGTTCTAATCTCCTCCCTCTAATTCTTCGGCGACGATTAGCTTTGGACAGCAAAGCGCCGCTGGATCATGAAGACCGTATGCTTGCAATCTATGGAGAGACCATGCTTTCGGTCTTCCGTTCAATGGACTATTCATGAGTGGTTCAAGGGATCGTTCATCTACGGTTCGGGGGACTTCAAGTACAATGTACATCGACTCGTCTTCTTCCGTTGCAGCTCGGAGTTGGTAACGATCTGATCTAAACCGTTGTTGCATCTTCATAGTGTTCCTCGTTGATCGTAGGGCGAATCAAATGAGAAACTAGCCAATGACAACTAGTCCTCACGATAGCGTATCAAATGAGCAAAACTTTTCAAGGGTGCGATTAGACAAGTTTTGTGAGGTTTGGAGTATAAATTATATTGTATTAAAGTCCAAGAGGTTTGAATTCATTAAAGAGGATTTGAAGGTAAAAACTCGGCACGTCTATGGGGAAGTGCATCAATGAACCAGGGTACATATCAACCCACTTTTAAAAACACATTTCTAAATACTAAAAAAATCTGAAAAAGGTTGCACGGATACATCTTCATGTTTTATGTGCGTCCACAAAGATTTCACGAAAAACAACTATTTTGTGGCATGTGCAAAAAACATAACAAATTGTGTTGTAAAATGTTATTAAGAAGCACTAAAATTTGTCCTTTTTGCGGAGGCAAAGCGAAAGAACTTTTTCAGCAAACTTTGTGCGGCGCACACATATTTGTGAATATGTATGCATCGAATTTTCTTTTGAATTTTTCAACATTTTAAAATGTGTTTAAAATGCATTTTTCAAAAAGTGGGTGCATATGCCCGTGCGTTCATAACGTGCCGACTCCACATCCATATCTCGCTTAACTGGGTAGTGGGCTGATCCCACTAACCACGTCGTCATGTCATGCTGACTTCACACAAAAATGTTTTATTTACTTTTTATTCAAAAATACTAAACATACACACACAAACATATATATATACATAAAAACTATTCTGATCACGGGATCAGAATAATATTCTGATCACAACCTGAACTGCCTGAGTAACGCGCTTGAACTTCCCTGTGCACGTACCCGACCTTCGGGCTATCTTCGCAACCGTGGCTTCCCCCGCGAATTATTCTGGTCGGTCGTGTTGTTTGGGATGTGAGTGTAATCCAAATACCCATACTTGCGTCTAAATGCTCGTTTTGATTCGTAATTTTGCATTTTGGCGGATTCGCTCTCGGGGCGGATGAACTTGTGTTTGTTTACAAGTTTAATGCATGCACTGGATGTTCTCGAACCTCTAACATGATGGGAATTTGGTGTAGGTACGAGTTTCGTGGACAATTTGTAGTTAATTTGAACGGATTTGATTTCGGGTTTTGTGTTCTTCGTCCGCGGGAGTGGTTTCCGCGGCTTCTGTGGATTTCTTGTTTTTCTGTGAAGATAGAGGGCGGATTTGCTTGCAGTAGTTAGATTGGATCCTTCAAAAGTTGTTAATTTGGTTGGGCAAGCGCATACACCCTGAAATCGAGTGATTGGATCTTGTTTCCGCCCGTGTTGGTTCGGTTCTTCGATGAGACAGCTTGGTGACTTTTATCGTTTTGATGTTAGGGCATAGTAGGATATCGTTCGAGGTCGCGGACTGAGAAGGTGCAGTCACTCAAGTGATTAAATCTGAAAAACAAATTCGATAGCGTGTATTTTTTTCAATGATTCTACTGTCTGTCTTACAGGTTGGACTTCTGCACCTTTTGTGCTAGAACTTCCATCGTTTTTATGCATGTTTTTTAGGTGATGTTGCAATACGATCTGTTCGGTTGGTGTTGTTATAAAAAATTTGTGTATGTTTTTTTTGTTTTTCAGAGTACTCATATATGTAAATGTAGAGCTGGTCCATAGACACACGGATCCTCTTTTTTATGTTTATTCTGCCTTCGAGATTAGTTTTTTTGGATCTTGCACGTTCTGTGGTAGAAGTTGGACTTCCATGGTACCAGTGATTGAACTTCCTGGTTTCCACATTGCAGGGCGGTGCAGCATTGCGCTCTATTTTTTTTGTAATTTTCAATTTTTGAATTTCGGTTTGAGTTTGTTCTGTGGGCAACTATGGGATTATTCACAAATATGCATGCATACCTTTTTATTTTTTTGTAACATGTTTGCATACTTCGAACAGTGGTAGAACTTCAGTATGTGTTTAACCTGAACTTACAAGATTTTTGCTTCTGTGTAGTTTGTTTTTTTACATGTTCATTTGATGTTTTTTCAAACCCCAAACTTCTGTGTTTTTACAACTTGAACTTCATCATTAATTGTTGATAAGTTTTTTTGGATAATTTTTTTTAATCATTGATAACTGCATTGTGTCCTATCAAAACCTAGCGCGCAGCAATGCGGTAGCGCGAGGCCGAGCAGGGGGAGGGGGGTCAGGACCCCCCCTCCCCTCCCCCCTGCGAGGCCGAGACAGGAACGAGCCGGAGCAGGCGATGATGTGGTGTGCCGCGTCGTCGCATGCGGAGGCGAGTCCGTCACATCCGTGACCCCACTATCTATCTTAGGGGTTTAGGGTTTAGGGTGCATGCGGTGGGGGTGGAAACAGAATAACCGCATTGCGTCCTGTCAAAACCTAGCGCGCAGCAATGCGGTAGCGCGAGGCCGAGCCGCATGTGTACTTTGTGTGTATTTGAATTTTGAACTTCTATATTGTTTTTAAGTTGTGTATTTTAGTTAGATATGGACTTCATCTGTTTTTGTACTTGAACTTCTTCTTTTTGTTTCTTAGTGTTTATTTATTCATATGCCTTTACTTCTCTAATTAGTGTACTTGAACTTCTGTTCTTTATTTTTGAACTTTTTTCTCTTGTTTGTAGGTGCTTATCTGTGTATGTATTTTTCTTCCCTTGGTAGAGTACTTGACCTTTCTGCTTTGCAATGAATTTTTTGTTTTAAGGATACCAGCAGATTTGTTATGTGATCTTAACTTTTAAAAATAGATGCATTCAAATGGTGCATTCATTTATCACTAGATGCATTTACTTTTTTAGTTGTTGGGGGGTAAAAGTGTAATTACCATGGCGCTGCAACACCCCACTACAGAGAGGCATTAAGTCTCTGTCTCCCTCGCTACCACCTGTCAGAAAACCCCCACTTCCCTCTCGCTCGCTCTCTTCTCCCTCTCTGTCGCTCCGCTGCCTCCAACTCCCCCCGACTTCTCCGCCGATGTCGCCTGCGCTCGTGCGTGGAGTAACCGCCGCGCGCCACGCTCCTATTTCTCCCCCACGCCCCACTGTCGCTCGCCCAGCGCGCTCTCCCACGCCTATCCCGCTTTGTTCTGCTCTGAAGCGAGGGCGGCAACTGCTTGCGCGGTTGCAAGGTCCGCGTGGCTTCGTGGGGGTGGAAGAACCGCCCCGGATTCATGCGTGCGGGGGTCGTTTGGAGAGGTACAAATGCTCCCTCCCCCCAATCCTTGCTCTTAGTGTTCGCCAGATCTGACAGGGGCTCTCTGTTTCTTCTGTGCTCTCGCATCCGCCTCCTCCCCTTTGTTCTGTTGGTTATGTTGGAGATTAGGTAGGGTTCTTGTGCGTGTGGTGGGTGGATTCCATCCCCCGTGGTCATATTTATCTGTGAGATGCTTGTGTGCTATTTCTTCCTTCAGAGTTGAGTGGATTTCATTTTCCCCTTCGGTGATTTCACCAGTTAGATGCATGTAAGAAGGGTGTGGTGCTACGGTTGATACTGGATCTGATTCATCTAAATGCGTTAGTGCTATTGATTTCGTAGTTTAGATTGTGTTTCTGTTCATTAGTTTATGAGTACTTTTTTGTTGTGCTTGCCTAGATGTGTTTCTATTCATCTATCATAATTGTTGATGTGTTTTAGTTGTTTCAACCTAGGGTTTGATTTAGTTGCTTTTTTGTATTGTTGTATGATTCTGTACTTGCTAACTGTATGTAATTTCTCCTCTGTTTTTTGTAGGTTGATCTAGGGTTTGGAGTACGATTCATCAAGTGGGTTGTGTTGTCATGGCTTCAAAACCTTCTCCAGGTATTTTAATGTAGTTGTATCTTGTATTTTAAGTTGAAGTTTTGTTATATATATCAGCCCATATCTTCACTTGGTTGTCATGTTGGACTGCTCATTCTTATAAGTGTGAACTTCTAGCAGAGGTGATGTGTATGCATTTTACCCTTAGTTTAAGTTAGTAGAGTGTTGCTTGATTTTTATTTGTTGAATTGCTGGTGAGCTATGTCACCAAGTGTTGTTGGACTTCCCAAATGTTTTCATATTTATAGTGTATATCTTTCTTTTTTTGTGTGATCATTTTCATGGTATTGGTATTTAGTTTGCCTGTGAAAAAGTATTTCTGCTCATGCTACATCTTTTTTATGTGCTACTTGGTTGGTTCACATAGTTGAACTGCTGGTTTTAAATATTACTTGTTTGTAATGAAATTTGGTTGAGCTTCTGTTCTGCGCATTTGTTTTACTACTTTGTTATATATTGTTGAACTTATGTACATTCATCTCATATGTAGTAACCCCTCTGGTGTAGATTGTTCTATATTTAGTATGTAAACTGTTGATTGTTCATTGTGTTTACTGCTTTGTTAGGTATTGTTGAACTTCTGGGTATTGTACATTGATGTAAAAATAGGACTCCCTTTGGTGTAGGATTGCGGATTAGAACTCAACTGCCTTTTTACTTGCATTTTTTGTAGTTGGTGATGAATTGAATAGTTCTGGAAAAAATGCCTGCGATCAAGATGGAGCTTCAGAAGTAAATACTGATGCTCCAATATCTGATGCGGCTAAATCACGCATTATTCCTTTGACTGTGATTGCTGAGGTTGCTTCGAGGCTTGAGAATATTTCAAGCCTCGAGGATCTTGCTTCTTCAGCTCTTGCTTCACCTAGTATGTGCAACCCCTTTTCTTTTCATTTTAAATTCTCGAGCCATGTTTTTTTAACTTGTTCCCGTCGGGTGTTTTTAACTTTGTTCCTGACTTTTTTTATTTTTTGCTTTGCTTTTTTGTGTTCTTGCAGATGTGTCCACAGAGGAGGAAGCTGTGAACACCATCAACGATGTTCTATCTGAGTTGGATTTATCAGGAAACACTGTTGCTGCTGAGCAGGGTGCTCCATCAGTCGAAGGTTGTGATTCCGTTCCGGATCCTTTGGGCTCTCTTCAGATGTCAGAGATGCGGTCGCAGTCTGTTGATGGCACTGAACCTGTCACGCAAGCTGAGGATGTGCCTCTTCAGCTTCTTTTGGAGGACCAACGCAAGAGGAAGAAGCAAGAAGATTTTGAGAAGAAGAGGGCGGCCCGCCTTCAGAAAGGTTCTGATGTTCCTGAATCTGTTGATGTTGCTGAGCTCATGGTTGGGCATTGCTCTGTTGCTGAGGAAGACGTGCCATGTGGCACTGATGGCACGGTTGTCCCTGTTAAGAAGAAAATCAAGAAGACCGCTGCGAGGAAGCATTTAGTTGGTGAAGTTACTCCTCGGAGGAGCCCACGTGTTTCAAGGCCTGCAGAACTTGCTGAAGATGAAGGGCTAGGCCTTGGTGGTACGCCACGCCGTAGTCCTTGTGTGCTTGCCACTGCCGCGCCTACACCTTCTCCGCTTGGTGCTGGTGCATCTGGTAAGGTGAAGAAATGCAGCGTCAAGCGCAAGGTTGCACCTGCAAAGGTCAACAAGGGTGAGAAGAAGCATTCTCGTGTTAATCCAGAGGACAAGGATGATGCTGATTTCAACGCTAATGACGAGGACGACGATGATGATGATGTTGCCGCTAATCAGGTATGAATGTCTCATGTTTACCGCTTTTTATAGCATTTGTCGCCATTGTTGTAGTTTTTGTGTTTTTAGCACTGCCTTGGCGTACATAGCTGACCTTTTGCTTCATATAGACGAATAAATTAGCCGAACTGCTTTGCTTTTATGGTATTACTGCCTTTGTGTACATAGTTGGACTTCTCGATATATACATGAAGAAATTAGCTTAACTTGTTGGTATACATGTTTCATTACTACCTTGGTGTACATGGTTGAACTTCTGCTTTGTAAATTTCCAACATTTTGAAAGCATGTTAACTTGTGGTCATACATGGTTGTACTGCCTATGTAGACATAGTTGGACTTCTGAAATACATGTTTTATTACTGCCTTGGTGTACATGGTTGAACTTCTGCTTTGTAAATTTCCAACATTTTGAAAGCATCTTTACTTCTGGTCATACATGGTTGTACTGCCTATGTAGACATAGTTGGACTTCTGAAATGTACTGCATATGTAGGCATTAGTGGAATTTTGGTGAAGCTTGTGTATCTCATTGTTCTGCCTTTTTTCCTTGTCATTGCATTTTTTTCAGTATCAGCTTGTGGAGCGGCCTGAGAGGAGGAAGAGAGGAGGCAAAGCGCCCGAAGAAGGTGGCCAAGGAGGAGATGAGGCGAAACGTTTTAACAAGACGGTTCGCTGCTCACTAAGAGAGGTCAAGACGTGTGCGAAAATGCTACAACTTAGGCACAAGACGAGGGTTATCAAGGCTGGTTTTGGTTGTGTGTTTGACTTGAAGGTTGATTCCAACATTTCTCATCCTTTGATGGGCAACATCTACACGAGGATTGACCCTACAACCATGATTCTGGGCATGGGTGAGGCGAACAAGGTTCTGCGTATTACAAGTGATGCTATTCACCATCTGTTTGGATTCCCTCAAGGTAATCGTACCCCTCCTAGGCCCTCGAATGATGGGTTTGATGATGTTGTTATGAGGTTGAAGGGTAAGCTTGGGTACGCTAGGAGTGACGACATCAAGGCAAAGGATCTGCGGAATATCCTCGCGGAACTTGTGAAGGATGAGACGAAGGATGATCTTGCTCTGCAGGTGTTTTACCTGATTGTTTTCATGAAGGTGGTTATTCCTGGAACGTCTACACGAGTGTCCAGGGAGGCAGCAATGGCTGAGAATCTTGTGTTTGAGCATATGGCAGATATGGACTACTACCAGTTGGTTGTTGATGATATTCGAAGTGTTGTTGTTAGGTATCAACAAGGTACTAGCAGAGGAAAAGCTGTCACAGGCTGTGCCATCGCGCCGCTTCTTATGTATCTGGACTGCCTTATCATTGGCAAGACGCCTAATATTGACTTGAGGACCCCTCGCATCAATTTCATGGATCAGGTCAAGCTTCTTGAGCTTGTTGCGGCTGACTTGGTCAAGAAGGGTGATGATGACCCAGCCAACTGGGTGTTTGGGAGACTACCTGTGAGTGTTTATATGCATCATTCTTTCCTGTGTAGTTTAACTTAAACTTCTGGTATTGTCTTCTATATTTTTGTTCCCATGTTCCTTCATTTGTTTTCTGACGCGTTGGCTTTTGTTTTTGTATGCAGTGGAAGACATAGGCTGAGGTTGTGTTCTTTAGGTGTATCGAACGTCCTGTTCTTACTATGCCTCGTGCCGCCGGCCTAGGTAGTGGAACTTCTCCAAGATTTGAATTCTCTCGGGATGTTAATACTGGTGCCCCCCTGTGGATCCAGGAGGTTCTTCTGCCCGTGTGAGTGCTGCAGGTGGCGTGTCTTTCGAGAGTTTGTTTGAAGCTGCCAATGTTTCCCTGGTTAGGATTGACGGTCTTCTTGAAACTGTTTGTGGGGACTTGGCCCGTGTTCCTTCAACTGTTGAGCGTCTTAGTCGCGTTGATGGTATTCTTCCCCCCGGACACGGATTTGATGCTGAGTCTTCGAAGGAGGTCTTGTCAATTGAAGCTAAATTTCTTGGAGAGCTTCGTCAGAGCACTTCCCACCTGCGGACTAGCTTTGTGTTCTTCAAGGAAATGCAGGATGCTCATTGCAAGCCTTTTGAAGACGAGGCAAGTGTTGTTGTGAGACAGATTCAGAGGCAGGATTCTGTTCATTTAAGTTGTGAAGGAGGCCACGTGGAGCATACTGAAGAGGTTTGTTTATGTTGGCTTTTGATATTTCTTTGCACCAATCTTCATTGTTAGCTTTCAGTTATACTGTTTGTAGTCATAGGCAACCCTTATTGATTTCATGTGACGTAAACTTTTTCTTTTTAGTACTAGTGTTTCCTGGGTGACCTTCTCTGTTTATAGAACCTGAACTTCAAGTGCTACAGCACCTGACCTTCTATGACTGGCCCTTTTTGTTCCCTTTTGTATCTTAGAGTAGTTTGATATCTGACCTGCTATGTTTACTGTATTTGGACTTCCATTATGTGTCAGTTGTGATAGCTGACCTTCTCTGATTATGTAATGTGAACTTCTGCTGATTAGGTATTTGTTTTCTACATGATTTTTTTGTAGACTGTTGATGATGGTGCTAGGGTTGAGGAGGATGTTTTACCTGTGCATGAAGCTGCTCCTGTGCATGAAGCTGCCCCTGTGCATGAACCTGCTCCCGCTAGTGATGTATTAGTTGATGAGGTTCATGGCAGTGAAAATAAGGTACCATTTTTCTTGTCCATTTGTCTCATTTTTTTATTTTACTTGTTTGTGCATTTTATCACTATGTGGCCCTTTGTAATGACTTTCCGTTCTTGCTGTAGAATGATGATGCTAGTGTTCCTCCAGAGAAGATTGCAGACAAGTCTGTGTCAGGTACCAGCTGCTCCGACGGGGTGGACCTGACTGAACCTCAGTCGTCCATTGGTGCTGAGGTTTCTGATGCTGAGCAGGGCAAGACAGCTGAGGTTAACGATGCTGAGCAGGGCAAGACAGCTGAGGTTTCTGATGCTGAGCAGGGCAAGACAGCTGGAGATATCATTTTGGAGAAAGATCCCATTGAGGCTGCTGTTGAGACTAGTGGTAGTGCTGCTGCAGGCCCGGAGAAGTCTCCTGCGGCAGAGCCATCAGTTGATGTTGATGATGTTCAAACACAACCAATAGTTTTTGTTGTTTCAGATTCTCCAGCTGCTCCAGCTGCTGCTGCTGTCCTTCCTGACGACACTGCAATGTCTACTGGAGATGATGATGAAGAGACTGAAAGCGATAGCTATGGAGAGGAGGTTGATCATTCCAGTGCTGCCACTGGTCTAGGCAAGAATCCATAAAGAGAGGAGCATGCTTCTCTCTTCTTTCCCCATCCCCGTCCCTTTTGTTGTTTGTTTTTGTCCATGATATCCCCGTGAACTGCCTGTGTGGTGCATGTTGAACTTCTGGTTTGTGCTTTGTCGTGTGGTTTGTAAATAAAGTTAAGTGAACCTGTTTCTATGTGGGGGAAGGTTGTAATTCATGGGTTGTGATGTTTATAATCCTGTGGTTTTATCTTTTCTGGTGTAGCAGCTGAGATGTGCTTGTGTTTGAATGTTGTGCTTGAATGTTGCTATTAATTAAACTGTTGTGAATCTATGTGCATGAATGTTGCTCTTAATTTTTATTTCTTTTGCTGAGCAGATAGCGATCTTGCTGTCGTCCGAAAGAAGGTTGATGACTTTTATTTCAGTGTAACTAGACTTAAGAATGATCGTTCCAAGAGGTGAGTGCAGCTGGACAATTTTTACATCCATATACCCCCATGTGAACTGCTTGTGGTTTCATACCTGAACTTCTTTACTCTATGTTGCTGAACTTCTATTTTACTTCTCTGGTGCTGAACTTCTGGCCTTTTTGAACTGCCTGTTGTGATGTAGCTGAACTTCTGTGCTTGTGTGTGTTGTGAACTTCCTGAGTTCCTGATGCTGAACTTGTTTTACTTTCTATTGCTTGTTTTAGATCAATGATTATGTTCCAAAACAAGGAGTGTAAAGCTTCTGTTGAGGATGTCGCAATATCTTTTGCTCCTCGCGGAATGCTTCGATCTAATATGGCTGAGGTTGCACTCTACTGTCAACGTGCGAAGTACCAGGGATCGGACAAACTCGTCCTGCCTTATTGGGTTTGTGTAAGTCAAGCATATAGTGATTTCTTTTCTGTTTTGTTCCTTATCATTTTAGTTAAAACTTGTTTGTCTCATTTTTATTTTCATATGTTGGTGTTGTCTGCATTATTTTAGGACAAGATTTTCAGAGGTCAACTTGATTCCCGTGTGAGGAAGTACTTCTTGGCGACTGGTCCAGATAGCATGGATGCACATGATTATGTATGCAATATCTTGTTCTTTGCCTCTGTATTAGTTTTGCACTGCGATCCACTGTGTTAATATTGTTTTATTTTTCTTTATACCATTTGATATTAATTCTCAATTTTTAATGATTCGTGTGTTTATGTTGCTTCAAGTTGTTTTCCCCACTTTTGACCCGCCTGAAATTGCTGCTTCCATTGGTGGTGTTGGTCGTTGGGTTTCGATATTTCTTGACCTGAAGAATTCATGGTTCCAGCTTCTCGACTCCTACTATGGACCAGACGATGACTGTGCGGTACGCCTGTTTTGGCGGATGACTGATAACATCAAGAAGCTTTGGAGCGATGCCAGCAATGACAGGGGGACACCCTTCAGTCCTCTTTCTATTAACCATTTCCCTTTGGATTGGATTGATGTCCCCCAGCAGACTAACAAGTATGAGTTCCACTTTTCTCTTTATCACTTTTGTTTAACTGTAGTTGTACTTAAGCTGTGACGTCTTTTATTCGTTGGCTTTTCTTTTTGTTCTAACACTATTCTTTTTTGTGTTTGATGGCAGTATCGACTGCGGATTCTTCATGCTTACGAATGTTAATTCGTATCATGATGGGGTTCTTGCGGATTATTCCCATGAAAATATCGCGGATATCAGGAAGACGTGGTTGTACTCAATCGCTTCTTCTAACCTGTTTGAGACAGACTTCCAGGCTCTGTTTGGCTACTACACAGGTAAGTCTTGGAACTTGGACTGCTTACCTGTACTGCATCTTTTATTCTACATGAACTTCATTTTTTCTTGAACTTGAACTTCTGCTTGAGATCTGGCTGGGCTGCTGGTTTCAGATGGAGAGGAGCATTTCTTGTACATGAACTTCATTTTTATCTTTTTTATTTTGCTTGTGTGTTTTGTTTCAGTATTTTTTCCTTCCATTGCTTACTTGGACACGAGCATTTCTTCTACTTGAAATTCAGAGATGATGCCTTTCTATGCTTTTGTTAGCTGTAGTTGAATGTTTTCCAGTTCATCAGTTTATCTTGAACTATGCCTTTGGTTGTGCTTGAACTTCTTTTAGTTTTTAAATGCAACTAAATTTTTTAGATCAGCTTGAGTAGTAACCATGTCATCTATATTAGTTGGACTGCACATTGTGCTGTGCCTGAACTTCAGTTATATTTAATGGTGTTTTTTCTCTTCCTTTTCTTTGACAGTGGATCTGTTGGACTTGACCAATTACCACTACTCATTCCTCGGGTCACAGGAATACCAACATAGGGAGGAATCGATGAGTACAACTCCGAGAGAAGATGATAGACCTCGAACCCTTATTCCTTCCAAGCTGGCTAAGCAGGCTGGTGGTATTTGTGGTACTCCAAAAAACCCTTGCTCCAGGAAGGTTGGTGCAGTCGAAGCAGCCGAAGCAGAAGTGATTTCGTCTGATGATGATTTTGAGAAGATTGCTTACCTGAAGAATGGTAAATCTGCTGCTGGTACTGTTGCTAGGAGAGGTGGGAAGAATCCTGTCATCACCAGGAGGAAACCGGCAGTTGAGTCTGGCAACATAACTTCCTCCAAGAGAGCATCAAGATTGCCTTTGAAGTGGCGTTCTCCTGTCGCTCCCCTAATAAAATACAATTACCCTCATCTATCCAAGGCTCGAAAGTTGAGACAGTATGTGCTTAGTGAAGACGGTCTAGAGAAGTATTTTGAGTGAGTTTTCTTCTTCTTGACTTTGTTGCTGCCAGAGAGGCTACTACGTGTCTGAACTTCTGTTGTTGTAGTATGTGGACTTCTGTTCATTTCTCCTTGACTTTTAGTTATAGTGTCTGAACTTCTGTTGTTGTAGTATGTGAACTTATGTTCATCTCTCCTTGCCTTTGAGTTATAGTGTCTGAACTTCTGTTTGTTATTGTATCTGAACTTCTAATATTTTTTCCATCCTTTTAAATCTGCAGCACAAGCTACTGCATGTTTACCATCCCTGGGAATGTGATTGACCTCACAGGACATGTCCTTTATACTCTTTTCGGTGAAGGGCAGCAGATGGAAGGAGACATAACGGATTATCTCATAAAATTGTGGAAGGATAAGTCGGAGACCTCTGAGATATTCTCTTGTGCTGTCAGGGTTGTACTTAGTCCCTACTTCATACAGGTTTTTAGTTCTTTGCATCCCTATCTCCCTTTTTTTGCTCTAGTTTTGTTGTAGTGGCATTTGGGAGGTGTTTTAATTGTGTTTTTGTGAATGCACAATACTGCCTGGAGTATGATTTCTTTGTTGCAACAGTTCCAAAGTTCGATGCAAAAAAATCAGCTGGTCTCCTCTGAATGTTTGTTCGCAAGGAAGAAGACCTTCTTAACGCAAAGCTGGTTAGTTTTTCATAACTCTTGCTTTTTAAAATTTTATGTACATCCTTTTGTTGAGTTTGTAAAGAAGTTTGTGTTCATCCCAGTTGTTCAATATCTATGCTTTATAGTTTGTGTTCACCGTTTCTTTCATTCTTGGCAGGTTTTTTTTATACTATTCAAGCCAATTGGCACAATGGCGCACTATAGTGTGTATGTGCTGTCGTGCTGAATAGATATCGTGGGAGCATTGACATCCTTGATTCACTTCCTTACAGTAATAAGGGAACGTTGCGAACAAGTTTCCACGGAGACTGCCAAAATATCGTGAGTGTTTCTTAGCCTGAACCTCCTTTCATATCTGCTTGTTTGACACGAAGTTTACTGTGGCTTGTGTTGACAAAATATGTTTCTATCTCTGTTTTGGTAATACTGCTTGAACTGACTATCATTTGACAGTTGAACTTCTGGTATTTGTTTAGCTGGATCGTATGCAAGTGTCCCTTTTATGTACCTGAACCTAACTATTTTGGTTAACATGTTTTTGACTTCATCTTATTTTGGCATTTCCTGCAGATCAAGAGATTTGTTGGGTTGCACGAGGAGGTGTATGGCAAGGCTGCGTACAAAGCGAGCAAGCAGCCTAACTGGGTGACTATTGCAAAGAGGCCAACTTTTATCGATGTTCCAAAGCAAGTGAATAATGATTGTGGTTTCTTTGCTGTGAAGTTCTGCTCTACATATGATGGCGATAAGCTTGTTGATGATTTTGGTGATGTGGAGGTATGTTTTGTCCTTGTTCTTGTCTGATCATCCTTTCATTTTTGTTGTGTGTTTTTGCTGAGACGCTCCTACTGTGGTTTTAGCTACCCTTTACTAAACCATCGTTTCATTTCCTGTTGGCAGGCTGCTGCAAATGACTGGAAGGCCGAGTTCATGCACACTCTAATCTTTAGCGAGAAGAATGAAGTCGTGCGTGCAGAGCTTCCTAAAGAGATCCAGTCCTTGGGCCCGTGAATTCAAAGCATTAGTTTCAGTGTAGATTTGATCTCGTAAAGATTTAGGTTTGATAATGATTGGAACGATTCTGTAAAGATTTGGTTGTAAGAATTGTTTAGTAATTTGTGTATCTATAGCTGCAGCACTATTACTTATGATATTTGAGGACAAATGTATTTGGTGTGAAGAACGATTTGGCTTGTGAATTTCAATATACTGCATCGTTTTCAGTATCCATTTGTTGTATGTTTTTTCCCCAACAGATGTACCTGAACTTCTCCCTCGGCTATGGTTGAACTGCTCATTTTTTTGTGTTGTTTAATTTTGGGCCCCAACATATGATCTTTGATTTGAACTTCTGCTTGAGATCTGGTTGGGCTACTGGTTTCAGATGGATAGGATTTTCTGTGTTGTGTAATGTATTGTTATTTTTCAACCCAACCAACACGTAGCCTTTTGCATAGAATCTATATTTGTTTTTTGTGATTTTTCAACTGCGAACGGATTTCAACTATAACTTTGTGCAAAAATATTCTCCTACACTCCTTAACTTTTCTTTAAGTTTTGTCGGCATTGTACATGAACTTCTGCACGTATCCAAACAGAACTTCATATCTGAGCGCGTTGTCTTAGGCTTGCTAACCTTAGTTCATACGGCAAAACTTTATTTTTTAAAGCATATTTTTTCCTACATCGATTTTATATACCAGAACTTCTTCTGTAAGCTGACCTGAACTTCAGAGTGTATAATTATTTGTTGGTTGCTCTTTTATGGAATACAACACCAGCACCTCCTGCCATAATATACCAGAACTTCCACTGTAATGTTTCTTGAACTTCATGGTGTATATTTTTCATTTTATTCTTGCTTGCACTTTGCATGGAATACATCACCAGCGTAGCACTTCCTATCATAATATAGCAGGACTTCTGCAGTAATATTACTTGAACTTCACAGTGTATATTTTTTCATTTTATTACTGCTTGCTCTTTCATGCAATACATTACCAACACAACACTTCCTGCCATAATATAGCAGGACTTCTGTAGTAATATTACTTGAACTTCATAGTGTATATTTTTCATTTTATTACTTCTTGCTCTTTCATGCAATACATCACCAGCACCTCCTCTTATACTATACTAGTACTTCTGCAGTAAGCTTACTTGAACTTCTACTGTATAATTTCTTTGAAACTTCAGCAACAAAAGTTCAAGTAAGCTTCTCCTAAAATACTGTTTCAAAAGTGGAATAATATTCTGCACATTGACATGACATAAGTTTGCTTTGTTTAATTTACCTATTCTAACTGTTCATCAGCCTTGCGCTCCTCCTAGGCTTTGGTTGTAGTGGTTTTTGCTTGACATGTACCTCTTCCTCTTCATCTTCCTCGTTCTCTTCCTCTTCATCGTCCTCTTCCTCTTCATCATCCTCTTCCTCTTCCTCCTCGCATTCCACTTCCCCTTCCTCTTCGTCTTCCTCTTCTTCGATGGTGTCTTCCTCTTCGTCTTCCTCTTCATCTTCCACCACTTTCTTGTTGCTGGCTCTAGGTTTTGCTTTTTGTTTCTTCTCTGGCTTTTTGCTTGTCTTTTCAGCATCTGCGCGCTTCGGGCATGTTCTTGCATTATGTGGTTCATACTCCTTGCATATGCTACAAAGTCTGCTGCTTGCTTTCTGTGGGTGTGGTCCCTTCTTTTGTTCTATAACTTTGGGCTGCTGTTTTTGAACTTTGGGTTGCTTGACCTCCTCGGCATTGTTTCTTTCTAAGAGTGTTGGACAGGTGAGCTTGTTGTGTCCTCCAACCTTTTTGCACACACTACATTGCCTGTGTCCAAGTGGCACTCCGTTCTCATCGAGCACGACGACTCTTCTTGCAGGTGGTGCCTTTATTTGAGCTCTCTTGTCACTTCTCTTTGCTGCAGAAATTTTATTCCTACCCTTTGTTTTAGAGTACAGCGGTAGTTTCATCGTCTCTTGCTGTCGCTGCTGCATTAATGGGTCAACACCCTGCTTGCATTGGTTGGCTTGAGCAGCGGCGTTGAGCATTTCAGCTACGTAATAATGAAGGTCATCTTCAATTTCAGCATCCTCTTGAGCCATCCTTTCGCCAGCATCCGCTCGATTTGCTGAATGTATTGCATCAAGCTCTTCCACGAGCCTCTTGAGAACATAGAAGGCTCTGTTATATTGTTGGTCACATCTCATCGCTTTCTTATTAACCATCAAATTTAGCTGCAGCAAGATGTCTTGCTTCGATAGTCTTGAGCTGCCATCCGATGCAGTTGTGTTGTAGTCCCTTGTATCAAAGGTTGGTTGTGATTTTGCAGTCTTTGTGTACCTTTTGAGGATATACTTGTGTGGAAATTTGTCAGGCTTCAGGTAGTCCAGTATGTTCATAATGTGAAGGCAGAACAGGCCTGCATTTTGTGATGAATGCAGAATACATAGTTTGTGAGCCAGCAATGAGTTTCATATATTTTGATATGATACTACTAGTTTAGCTATTTAATGAGTTTGTTTTTCCGCTCACATGTGTGTGTCCACAGCTTGCATTCACACTCGTATATTTCATTCTCTGGGTCAGCTACAACCTGGAATTCATGCTTTGACCAGGAAAATCTTTCTTCGTCATCATGGCCAGCCTTGTTGTGGTAGTACACAAGGTACTTAGTGGGATCTGCTGTACGCTTTGCGCGGAATAGCGTGGCTTTTCTCATCCTACTCCTCATCTCGGTGTACACGGCTCTCGTGTACTTGATAGACATGTCTTCCTCGTAGCCGTAAGTTGTTTTTGTCACAGGATTGGTCTGCACATGTCAAAAAATAAGATATTAGTCGAAGCAGAGTCATGGGTTTCATTTTTTAAAATTCAAAGTGCACATGTTGAAGGAAAACACAATATGATGGGGGTGTTTTTTTATCTTCATACCATGCTGGTCATTGTTTGCTCATTCTCCTTCTGCATCCGAGTTTGTATGCAAGCATTTACCCGCCTAGCAAACTTGTGTAGGTTCTGGGTCCCCTTGACAAACCCTTTCTTGAGCACGTGGTTCATGCTCTCGCTTCGTTGTGTGGAAGTCATTCTAGCACAGAAAATGTTCTTGTAATATGTTGAAATCCATATTTTCCTATCACTCCACAGCTGGATCATCATCTGGTCATTCTCCAGGTTGTACTTGTGCACGAGTTTAGCCCAGGCAGCTTCAAACTCCGTTGGCATCAGCGGCCAGTTTAATATAGCTGTGAACTCCTCTTTGAATGTTTTATACTTTTTGTACAGCAACGCGAGGTATTCCCTGTACTTCTTCAGGATGTGCCAACGGCATAGCTTGTGGACAGTGTTTGGAAATGATTGTGGTATAGCTTTCGCCATCGACGGGCACTGGTCTGCATGAATTAAAAAAATGAAACTTACTTCTTTTTGCACTGATGGTGAACTTATGTTGTACAAGTACTTGAACTTCACATGTAGCAGTATGGCTATCTAAAAATGTCACATGTATTTTTTCTTACAGCAGTGTTGTTTGAACTTCTGTGGTACCAGTGCTTGAACTTCACAGGTAGCAGTAGGACTACCTAGTAGTGTCACACTCAAAATTTTCTTAAAGCAGTGTTCTTGAACTTCTGTGGTACCAGTGGTTGAACTTCACATAAATAACTATATTTTTCTGAACATGTTACATATATTTTTCTTACAGCTTTGTCCTTCAACTTCTATGATTCCTGTATTTGAACTTCACATTCATAACTAATTTTTTCCTAAACATGTGACAGATAATTTTGCTTTCTTGTACTGTTAGTTGGACTTCTGTGCTAACAGTGGTTGAACTGCTTGCTTTACATTATTTTCAGATAAAACCAAATATACCCAATACAGACCCATAGACTGAAAAGATGATGAAACTTGTAGAGTTTTTTATTTTTTGAACTCACCTGTTAGAATGCAAGTTGGGTGCTTGTTATTCATGCACCGTACAAATGTATCAAACAGCCACTTGAATGACTTTGCATCTTCGTATCTGATCAGGGCAACAGCAAATATCGTTGACTGCAAGTGATGGTTTGTTCCAACAAACACTCCTAGAGGCATATGAAATCTGTTGGTCTTGTAAGTTGTGTCGAATGTTACGCAATCGCCAAAGTCTTGATAGGCTCCTCGGCAGCTTGCATTGGACCAGAAAATGTTTTTAATTGACTTGTCTTTGTCTACTTGTATGTCATAGAAAAACTCAACATTGATTGCCTTCATGTCTTTGAAGAATGAAACAAGTTTCAACACATCATCCAAATCATCTTTCCTTGCATTCATGAATTTCCTACAAATTACATGCAAACATGCATTTGTTATTTTTGCTAGCAAAGGGTTGTTGTCAGTGTCAAAACTGGCGGATCTCGGGTAGGGGGTCCTGAACTATGCATCTAGGATCGATGGTAACAGGAGACGGGGACACGATGTTTACCCAGGTTCGGGCCCTCTCTATGGAGGTAATACCCTACTTCCTGCTTGATTGATCTTGATGAACATGAGTATTACAAGAGTTGATCTACCACGAGATCGTAATGGCTAAACCCTAAAAGCCTAGCCTATGAATATGGTAATGAATGTGTCCCTATCCGGACTATGCTCTCCGGTTTATATAGGCGCCGGAGAGATCTAGGGTTACATGCACTACAAAAAAAAGACACATCCGTGACATTTTGGGCCGAACGAAATTTTTTCTATCATACATATGACACTTCTATGACGATAATTGTGACAAAACCCGGTATCATCATAGATGTGGTGGGCTCCTACTTCTATGACAAAAAATCATGACATAAAATGGGCTTTTCGTCCTGGGCGGGCCGGAGACGCAGCTACATGACATTCTTTAGGCCGTCCATGACGGAAAAAACCGTGGTAGAAGCGAGGGGGAGGAAAATTTCGGGGAGTTCCCGGTTACGGTGGGAGGTCGGGGGCCGAGCGATACGAGTTTCTCTCGTACACGTACGCGCGTGTGTGTGAGACGTTGGCTCTAACTGAACCCGAGCGAGGCATTGGGCTCTAACTGAACCCGAGTGATTGCACTGCAGGCTACGCGTTACTGAACCCGAGCGATCGATCGATGGCCGTTAACTGAACCCGATCGAGCGATTCCTTCGCTACTGCTGCTAACTGAAGCCGATCGATTGGATGAACAGTGAGCGCTGCGGGGGGGGTGGATGAACAGTGAGCGGTGGCGTTGCCTCTGGATGAACAAGACCCCGTGGTGTGGAGGGCTGGATGAACAGTAGACGGTGGAGGGGTGCCTGTGGAGGGGTGGTTGAACAGGACCCCGTGGTGTGGAGGGCTGGATGAACAGTAGACGGTGGAGGGGTGCCCGTGGAGGGGTGGTTGAACAGTAGCCGGTGGAGTAGCGCGCGGTGGAGGCTGGATGAACAAGAGCCCGTGGAGGCTGGAGGAGGTCGACGGTAGCCTGTGGAGGCTGGAGGAGGTCGACGGTAGAGATGAACAGTATCCCGTGGAGTGCCGTTTTGCGGTACGCCACACCCCTCCCGATGAACAGGACCCCCGTTTCGACCGTAGGAGGTCTGTTTCGTCCGTTTCGCGGTACGCCACACCCCTCCCGATCAATAGGACCCCCGTTTCGACCGTAGGAGGTCCGTTTCGTCTGTTTTGCGGTACGCCACACCCCTCCCGATCAACAGGACCCCCGTTTCGACCGTAGGAGGTCCGTTTCCTCCGTTTTGCGGTACGCCACACCCCTCCCGATCAACAGGACCCCGTTCCGAACGTAGGAGGTCTGTTTCCTCCGTTTTGCGGTACACCAGGCCTTGTTTCCATCGCCTGTTCCGTCCAAGCCCTCCCGATGAACACGACCACGCATTCCGTTCCGACCCAGCCGGTTGGCTCCCACGCGTTCCGTTGCCTCCCGATGAACACGACACATTCCGTTGCCTCCCCATGAACACGACGCATTCCGTTGCCTCCCCATGAACACGACGCATTCCGTTGCCTCCCCATGAATACGACGACGATGCTGTTTCTCCGTTCCGACCCAGCCATGTACACGAGCCCTGGCCGTACATATGCGCGAGTAGGCGTTCGAGACCCCGCCCGTATGTACACATACGTGGCCGTATTTTCTTTCTTGCACCCTGGCCGCTGTACGTACGTGTACATGCTACGTGCGCGCCTCTACTACGACACGTGCGCGCCTCTACATCCACCAGTATATATGTACGTACACGTTTGCGACCAGAATGACAACGCTATGTACGCTTCGACCAGGTGGGTCCCGACTATCAGGCACTTCCTTGCGTGCGAAGATGTAGCTGGTGGGTCCCAGCAGTCAGGGGGGAAACGTTTTTTTTTCACGAAATACGGTGGCCCGTCCGATGGGTCCCCGCTGTCAGGTGGAGGAATAATTATTTTGCACGTAATAAGGAGGCACTTCCTTGCTGCGGCCGTGGACCCAGCTGTCAGCCTCTCCACGTACAGTCCATGTCCAATGGAAGCCGTTCCTTGACCATGTTGACCATGCCGCGCCGAGAGCACCAGGGCGGTGGACGACGGCGAGGCCTAGGAAGGGGACGACGCGGAGCCGGGGAAGACGCGGCAATGGATGCCCACGCATAGAGGAGTACAAGGGTTCACTGGTTCGCTGCGGTGTGAGGCTGCCGTCACCGCAGAATAACAGGGGGTGTGGGTGAGTAGGGATGGCCTGGCCAGCGGTGGGAGTAGTAGGGGGCGGTGAGGCCTCCGCCGCATCGCAGCCGGCCACGGGAGGCAGGAGCACGAGGCACGACCGGCGCTGGTTTGGGCGGCTGGAGCAAGAAGACCAGAGGTTGAAGAAGCACTACGGCCGTTGGATGGACATCGTACGGTCACTGGAGCTAGAATCGTGCATATTTACTAAGTTGACAAAGCCCTCCATCCCCGTCAACTTAGTAGGCCCACAAGTCAGCCTGCCACTATACTGGGTCCCAGCTAACTGGGGGAGTATTCTTTTTTTTGTGCGTAATAAGGAGGCACTTCCTTGCGTGCGAAGATATAGCTGGTGGGTCCGAGCTGTCAGCGGCGGTAACATTTTTTCGCAAAATACAGAGGCCCTTTTGGTGGGCCCCTGATGTCAGGTGGAGGAATCATTATTTTGCGCATAATAAGGAGGCATTTCCTTGCGTGCGGCCGTGGACCCAGCTGTCGGCCTCTCCATGTACAGTCCACTTCAGATGCATGTCGGTCGTTGACCACGTTGACCAGGCCGCGCCGAGAGCACCAGGGCGGTGGACGACGACGAGGCCTAGGAAGGGAATGACGCGGAGGCAGGGATGACTCGGCAGTTGTTTCCCACGCGGAGGGGAGTACGACTGTACGAGGGTTTACTAGTTCGTCTGCCGTCGCCGGAGAATAATAGCAGGTGTGGGTGAGTAGAGGGATGGCTAGGCCAGCGATGGGAGTACGGTGGGGCGATGAGGCCTGCGCGGCAGCAGAGCCGGCCGTGGGAAGGAGGGAGCAGGCAGTCCCGCCGCCACTTGTTTGAGCGGCTGGAGCAGGAAGAGCAGATATTGAAGAAGCACGGCGGCCATTGGATGGCCATCCAACAGTCACTGCTTGTGCGTCAACCTTTTTTTTAGGAAAGCCTCAAATCTGTGGAAAACAACATACAACCCATCTGCCATTATTTCTAATAATTTACAGCCCATTTGCTAATTATTAAGGTTTTTTTGGAGCCCATATTCTTTTTGTTAGCATTACAGCCCATATTGTGGCCACGGTTAAAAAATTATATGAAATTTTGCATATTTCGGTGCGGTCCGAACTGTTTTTAATCCCAAAATTTCGACTCACATTCAAACTGATTTTAAAAATAAATGTATATCAATATAAAATCCAACAAATTCTCCACGCATAAAAATTAATGTAATTTAAAATCTCGAAATAAAAAAAAAGATATTTGAAACTAATTGCCGGTTTGATGTGTTTTAAAAATGTACAGCCCATTTCTCATTACTGATGGGCCATTTTCTCGACCAGCCGAATGAAAGCTCTCCTCGTCTTGAAAGATTTGCAGCCCAACAGGCCTGACAAAGCGACTTACTTGGCAAATCACAAAAAACTGGGCTGTGGCCGTGGACCCAGCTGTCAGCCTCTCCACGTACAGTACTCTTCCGATGGAATGTCGTTGACCACGTTGACCACGCCGCGCCAAGAGCACCAAGGCGGTGGACGACGGCGAGGCCTAGGAAGGGGACGACGCGGAGCTGGGGAAGACGCGGCAGTGGATGCCCACGCGGAGAGGAGTACGAGGGTTCACTGGTTCGGCTGCGGTGTGAGGCTGTCGTCGCCGCAGGGCCTGGCTAGTGGTGGGAGTAGTAGGGGGCGATGAGGCCTCAACGACAGCACAGCCGGCCACTTGAGGCAGGAGCAGGCGGTCTCCCCGACGCTGGTTTGGGCGGCTGGTGCAAGAAGAGCAGCGATTGAAGAAGAAGCAGGACCGTTTGATTCAAATCCAACGGTTACTGCTGCTAGAATCGTTTGTTGACTAAGTTGACAAGCCCTGCGTACGCGTCAACTTAGTAGGCCCACAGGTCAGCCTCCCAACCGGTGCGCCCCAGATGTCAGTGGGAGGAATCATTTTTTTCGTGTAATAAGGAGGCAGTTGATTGCGTGCGGCCAGGCCAGCGGAGGGAGTAGGGTGGGCCGGGGAAGCCTGCGCGGCATCACAGCGGGCCACAAGAGGAGGGAGCAGGCAGTCCCGCCGGCGCTAGTTTAGGCGGCTAGAGCAGGAAGATCAGAGATTGAAGAAGCACGTCGGTCGTTGGATGGACATCCAACAGTCACTGGTGCTAGAATCGTGTGTTGACTGGCAAAGCCTTGCGTAAACAAGTCAGCCTCGAATTCTGTGGCGTGTACAGCCCATTTGCTATTATTTTTATAATTTTTACTCATTTTCTAATTCATATGGAATTTATTGCACCCGTTTTCCATTTTTAGAATTGCTGGCCATTTTCTGGTCGGTACCAGGGTCAAAAAATTAACTAAATATGTGGGAAATTTTGAAAATTCGCAAATTTTTGCTGGGGAACGAAATATTCTTAATCCAAAAATTAATAGTCATACTAAAACAAATTTAAAAATAAATTAGTACTATGTCATGTTAAATCCAATGAAATACGTATAAGATATCAGTGAAGAACAAAAACAAAAAAAAGAAACTTATAACCCATTTGCTATAAATTTTTTGGAATTTTCAACCCCTTTTGATATTACTTTTAACAGACATTGACCATACTCTTAAGCCAGGCCGGAATGCATCCCTCCTCGTCTTGAAAGATTTGCAGCCCAGTAATTCGGAGAAAACAAATAGGCCTAGCTTGGGTATTCTTCAAAAAGAAATACTGGGCTACCTATTTTCCCAAAGAACTGGTGCATGAGCATTTAGCTTTATTTATTTATTTATTTACTTATTTATGTTTAGGGGACCATGAGCATGTACCTGGGCCGGATTCATGTGAGAGCCTCCCTGCAGTTAATTATGGGCTTCTCTATTGGGCCTTCATCAGTGGGCTGCATGTTATCAACAAGTGGAAAATGTGTTCCGTACGAAAAATAGTATGCGCTACGTACGGTACGGGGCACTAAAGGATCGAACCGTACAACGACTTCCAAAACATTGCGTTTCTCGTTCTAACAACACATTTATTCAACCAACAGACAAAATATACTACTGATTGTACATTGAAAACAGCAGCAGCAACAACCAGGGCCGGGGGTGCAACAGAACCAGTAAGCAGGCCAGAAGAGTGAAGACGCAGCTCTCTCTTCCAAACCAAACATCGGCCATCATTACAAAAGGGCTACAAAAAAGAACAAGTGTATGCATCAAACTAAATAAAGATCCTACTACACCAAGTTTACGCATCTAACTAACTGGCTCAGTTAGACGTTACTATTTATTAAGCTATGGAGATTGGCTGACGGCTTGAACCAGATGGGTGCCTGACGGGGGAAACTCCAGCCAGCAGGTCGAAGTCTGATACTTGCGACCCTCTCTCCTACTTTGGGCTACAGAGCGTGGCGGCACATATCAGGGTATGGTGCATGCAGAGACGCATGGTACGTTGTGTACACACAATTTTGCCTGATGAACGAAACCGCGCTGCCATCATGATCCTTGCCGTCGGTTATCTCCTGGTTAATCGGATAATTCAGTCCGACAAACAGAGAGCATGTACCAAGGCTACTTACCAGCCTCCAGTCAAAAATTCCTGAAGGCCCAGAGAAGCTGGGATCCTGCTCAAAGACCTTGCAGTGACTGTGATTGTATTCCGCAAAACAACACGTCCAGTACGTGCGAACGATCATCAATCTTTCGCCGTCGTCTGATCGAGCCAGGAACCACCTGCAACTGCCATGCCGCTTTTCTTTGAAAGGTTCTGGGATTAGGAAGGGTAGGGACACCAGGCGGCCTACAACATCATATCAAGTTGGAGTCAAATAAAAAAGGGCTCTTGATTTAGTCAATCTTAAGAACAGCATGTTATGAGCATGAATATTTTTTCAGCAAATGTTGACAGTAATATAAGCAAGCCATCATGATATCATAGGAAAGTACTCCCTCTGTCCCATAATATAAGAACGTTTTTCAAGCTATGTAAGCTTGAAAAACGTTCTTATATTATGGGACGGAGGGAGTAACATACTGCTGTAACAGCCGTTTGTAGCGATGACTGGAGTAGGCCAGCAATACGTCCAGCCATAGAAGGAGTCGACAGCATAAATGAAGCCCTTGTGTTCAATGGCATCAGAGAACCATGGAGGATGTATGATCCTGCGATGGACGTGCAGATTTATCCACTTACCGCAGTGACCTGTCAGATAGGCGAAACCGCGATTGAAGAACGCAATTAGCCTGAAGTCTTTATAATTCGCAGATCTTGTGGGCACTTGGCAGATTACAACCTTGAGCAAATCAAACTTGGTATCATGTTGGCTACTGTAAGATTCCGAGTATTCTGGGCTGCGGTGCCAAAGCAGTGCAGTGTTAATCGAAGGAAGGGGGATCAATCGTCGGGTGTAGACCTCCACGAGCATCCAGCTCCCGCGACCGTCGACGAGCACCATCCAAGACGTGTTCATGCCGACCCAGTACATACCGTTAATGTAGTTGAGGCTGACGGGGATCGGATCGCAGTCAAGGGGGTTGATGCTCGCCACCCTACGATCGTTATGCTGCATGACACGCCGTTTCTGAAGATCAGGCGGCATCAGCAAGCAAGGAGCTGGCTTAAAAAGCTCCGGCCTGAGGGCTTTGAGTAAACGGTACAGCCCCAACGAGCACGCGGCGAGCGGCATGGTACTGAGATTGTCCACACGCGAAACAATGAGCTTGATTACCTCTGTGGGGAGCGAATTCCAGCCACTCTTTCGGCGGACGCTGCTCGGTTCTGCCATTGTTAGTGCTTGGGTTTCGGACGAGGGGGGAGGCGCCTTAGCAGGGATGGAAGATTGGATGAGATTATGTGCGGACAAAGATGGAGAAGCGAATATGTGCTGCGGGAAGTGGACAGGTGATGATGACTACAGCACGCCGCTTGACTTACGAGACGCATACCAGCAGCGTAGGGTCATGTCGATGCGAGACAACTTGCTTGAGTGATCACAGTACTGGTACTCCCTACAGTGCTATGCCCTAACTTGCTTGAGTAGAGTAGTAGAGTAGGACTCTGCTCTACTACTAGCACTGGAGGAGTAGTATATTCTAATCTAAAATAGTTACAAACTTCAATGCCCGAGCGTGGAACGACTACGAACCATGCTCAAAGATCGTGTCTACGTGGTGTTTGGACATGGGCGACAACCTCAACGCCAACGGTGCTGCTCCCATTGCACCATATGTGTTTCTGTCCTTCTTGTTCGAAATCGTGGTAGAATTCATGTTTCTACTCTGTATCCTACTACTATGCTAGTCCACATGATTAGTTTCATCTCTGTTATAGCCGTCATGATTTATTTTGTGCTTATTCGGATTAAATCTCGTAGTAACTTGCTCATATATTCAACTGGCGCAACGTCCCCTACAGCCACTCCCATTTCATGGACGGCCTGGTCGATGCCTCCAAGGAGCCCTTCGTCCACTGCTATGAGTGCCCGATGCCGTTTTGTGGCTCGCCGGCGGACATGGTGCATCACCTCACGGATGCGTGCAGCGGTCACTGCTGGCCCTTGGCGGAGAACATCAAGTATGAGACGTGCTACCCGTTCACCATGCCGGAGTCGCTGGAGGATCACCGCCGCCTGCTAGTCTCGGAGGAGGACGGCAGCGTCTTCCTCTTGATCGTGGGCACCGGCGAGGCCCGCGCAAGCCGCCGCCCCGTCTCTGTAATGTGCGTCAGGGCGACGCCGCTGACGCTGACACTGACACGAGGCCGATGTACGGGTGCGTGGTCAGTGTTACTACCCCTCCAGGTTGCGTGGGCGGCGACACCGGCCTCATCGAACGGACTTGGACTCTGGGGAGCTGGGACTATCCCGCCAATGTGGACTTGGAAAACCCATGGCATCCTTTACCCGCCGACACGGTGCACGGGGACTCCAAGGAGGTTCACCTGGACATACGCATTATCAAGTTAAATGTTGATCATTAGTCTTCGCTCAATGTAATCCGCTGTCTAAGCATGTGGAGACTTCCATGCAGGATCTTGCTCTATTGGAGTATCGCGCATGAATAAAAGTGTATTCGTTTATGGTTTAGTCTAGAATCTTCCATGTATGAATTTTTACTACAGTACTGGTGAAAGACTTACGATGAACCACTTCTTACATCTCCTCTGCCCGCTTGCAAGTCATCCTGATTTAATCCCTCCGTCTAGGTGTATAAGGGCATGGTTAATATTACTTAATAGTATAGCCAATTGTTGACTATAAGAAAGTGCCATGTCATCTGTAGCCAACATGTATAACAATCGATACTCAAAAACTAATTCTTAAAGATCATTTCTTGCAAAGCACAATAAGTGTTATTTCTTCACAAGTTTTGGATGCAGGTTGAACAGTTGAACGCTTTTGTTTGCAAAAGATACCTTTTTATCTATTTCACCCGGATGTTTGTGAGCTCTAGAGATGAAATAATATCCGAAGAAACCTATCGATACCCGTTACACATGAGATGACCCCCACATCCTTTGTCAAAATAAACAACTCCCCGATCAATGCATTTCACTCTTCGGTGCAACGCACGGGCACCTTACTACTATAGATTAGTACGACCAAAAATTGAACTAACATTATATATAGTACGATAAATGATGATGCATGTCACCTAAAATTATATCATTCAAAACTATGTTCAAATACGAATCCAACGATATAGTTTTTGTTGACATGCACTAACATTTTGTCAGTTAAATCTTCAGTCAAATTCAATGGGGGACTAATAAACCACGATCGATGTAGTACAAGAGTAGAGGGCGGCGCTGCATGGGAGTCTCACCTCTCACCCCGCTCGTGGCGCGGCAGTAAAGCCGTCATATCACAAAACCCAACCACTCCCAGTAATAAGTGGCCTGGTAAAATAAACGGACAAGCAACCATCACATCCCTCCGTCTTTTTTGCATTTCATCTCTCTGCATTTACTTTCTCCGGTTCATCTCGCACACTCGATCCCTAGCTACTACTCCTAGGGCCAGTTCTTTTGGCGGCTTCCCCAGCTTTTCCCACAAGACTAGTCACAGTGGAGAGTAACAATAAGGCGCCCCACTCATTTATTTGGGCTTCTAAACTACTACTCCGTCCTGGTTTATTCCTCCCCATTGTAATTTGTGCTAAATTTTGACCAAAGATTTAACTGGTTTATTCCTCACCATTGTAATCCCTCCGTCTAGGTGTGTAAGTCATCTTACGAAAACCAAATAATCCCAAAACACTTAGGCGCGGTGCATTAACTTCTACTCCGTACCTCGTTTCTTGTTTCTTGACATATCAACCAATAAGAGATAAAGAGTGTGCATGCTTTTAATGACTTGAGATATCAAACACGACATGCAGTGGTTAGTTCATTGCATGCAATACTATTAATTAGCAAATAAACATTAATGTTTCTCGTTTTCTCCTCCTCCTTGGTCACGGTGCACAGCCTAAGATGACTTACTCACCTAAACGGATGGAGTAGTGCATGTGACATGCACTAACATTTCATTAGTTAAATTTATGATCAAAATTTGACACAGATTACAATGGGGACCAATAAACCAGGACGGAGGTAGTAGTTATGGGATTACTAATCTAGAAGCCTAAAAGAACTAGCCCCTGGTACTCCTACTAGTAGTAGTACTCAAGTTGGAATTCCAATTGCACGGCACAACTTGTTAGGCAAAAAATTCGATACAGGGTGTAGTAAGTGGTTTGGGAATTTGCATGCCTTTCCAACCAGTGAGATACTCCATACAAAGTACGACAGAGAAATAACCACAGAGAAGGAAGCTAAAGGTAAACAATCAAACGAGCATTTTTGCATTTGTTTTGCATTGAATCGTTTCACAAGCTTGACTAGTGCTGTTTTTCTACTTTTACAAAAACCGCATCGTAATGTTAAAACGTGCATTTGCACGTACATAAGTAATAGTAGTACTCCCTCCGTCTAGGTGTATAAGTCTTCCCTCCTTCTTGGTCACGGTGCACAACCAAAGATGACTTATTGACCTGGACGAAGGGAGTAGCACAGTCTGCAAGCATATATCGAGGAGACGTGTAGTGCGATAGTATATAGTAAAGTTTGTGCTATATGCACGTACTTGCAAAATGCGTACGAATACACAAGGTTTCCAAACTTTCCCTTTTACATACTTAATTAAGGACGCTAAAAATTTCTGAACGTTCGGGATTTATCATTTGCGTCCCAAAACTAATGAGATCGCCTTACGAAACAAAAATTACACTCCTCCTAAAAGCCACGGCGCTCGCAGGAGCGCTTGCGGCGCGCCACGAGTGCCCTGGTGCGCGGCCATTTCCCAGCGCGCCGACACAACGCCTCTTCCTCAGCCTCGCAACTCACGAGGTGCTGATTGGCGGCTTGCCGGCGGGCGAGTGCGATCTCACCGGTGTGGTGATCCGGCGCCAACCGGTACTCCTCGCTGGAAGCGTGCACCCGGTCCACGTACCGCCAAGCGTAGATGAGGCTTTGGGCCCAACTACACTCAGGGCGTCGGCACGGGCGTCCTCCGCCACCCTCACGGCCCTCGCATGAGCCTTCTGCCAAAGAGCCAATTGCCTGACTCTCTCGGACGCGACATAGGCCTCCCAGGCAGCTTGTTCCGCGGTGCGCTTCTCTTCCTCGGCCTTCTTCTCCGCCTCTATTTTGGCGCGCTCTGCTGGAGGCAAAGCCTCCCACAAGGCGAAATCCATTTCTTTTCAAAGCTCCTCAAGGCTGGGGGTCTCGGCGGGCGGCGCGGCGTTCTCCTCGTAGCGGGGAGCCGACGCGTCCTCCGGCGCGCGTGCTGGCGAGATTGGGAACGCCGACACGTCCACCTCAACGTGTCGCGGCGAGGAGCGGAACACCGACGCGTCCTCCTCGACTAGTGGTGGCGAGGAACGGAACGGCGACGCGTCACGTCGCGGTGAGGAGCGGAACGCCGACGCGTCCTCCTCGACTAGTGGCGGTGAGGAACGAAACGGCGACGCGTCGCGTAGCGGCGAGGAGCGGAACACCGACGCGTCCTCCTCGACTAGTGGCGGCGAGGAACAGAACGGCGATGCGTGACCGTCCGCGCGGTGCAGCAAGGGGCTCCTAGGGCTTGGGAGGGGCGATGCCATGGTGGTCGACATGAGAGGGAGGGGGAGGAGATAGCGATGAACGTGAACGTGAGGGGGAGGAGATAGCGATGTCGTGGGAGGCGCAGTATTTATAGCGAGCAATGGCACACCTACATAAGATATGGACTGAGCTGCACTGACTTAACTGGAGGTCCAGTTGCGTCACTGACATGTGGGCCTGACCCCTGTTGGGCCCATATGTCAGTGACCCAATGCACCTGCAGTTAAGTAACAGCTACGTGGGCATATTTGTTGGAGTAAATTACGGGGGAGCGAAGGGGTGGAAATATTGCTGGTCACAATGGATTGGACGAGCGTGGGGGGAGGAGAGTCATGCATGCAGATTTTTTCACACGGGGTGGAGTGGTGGGACCGCCGGAGGGAGAAGAAGAGTTTGGCAGGCATATTGTTTCCACACATGGAGAGGAAAAGATTTGGAGAGGAACGGGCTTCCTGCGGGTATGGGGAACGGTACATAATAAGTCATCTTGCATGCCGGGCTAGGTATAGTCTCAAGTCATTAAAAACATACACGCCCCACACATGTTCATATTTCAAGGTGCACTAAATTATTGCCGATGATTAAGGCTGGCCATAATGGTGGTATCTTAGCTGGTATCATGCACACGGGAATAGCAAACATGTTGATGTGGCAAAGAATTAAAGAAGAGAGGGGGGTTAGAGTAACTAGTGTTCATGCATGCATTGGTAAACACATTTTTTTGTGAAGAACGACAGCACTAGTTGAGTACTTTTGCAGACTTCAAAAACTATTCCACCGCCTCTACTATCTTGCTAAGAGTAGGTGAAATTTTTGAATCGAGACCTTTAAACTAGAAGGGAGGTAGTGGTACTCTAAGGCTGGTCATAGTGGGGAGTAACTTAGACTAGTAACATGCATATGTTACTAGTCTATGTTACTACTTCTATAGTGCATAGTATCATAGATTAGTATCATAGGTGGTCTCATTTATTGCCATGCATGACACATAGTAGCATCACATTTATTATGTTACGGTATCTACCTATGTTACTATAACCATCTCTCTCTTCTTTAATTGCCTACCACATTAGCATGTTTGCGAGTCCCAAGTGCATGATACTACTTATGTTACCCCCACTATGGCCAGCCTAATAGCTAACCTTGTTGTGATGACAAGATAGGACATGGCACGCACCTGGATGGAGGAACTACTCTGCATTGTGCATTTAAGTTTTGTCTGAAGTCAATGTACCTCTACTTTCACCAGACTTATAGAAAAATGTGTCAACATTCGCAATGTCAAATCAATATTTTTACACTCATCATAAAACGTAGTTCTTATACTCATTATAATCAGTATTGTAGATATTGATATTTTTAGTATAAATTTGGTCATGGGATTTCATTGATGCCTGTCAAAGCGTGGAGGAAGCGGAGCTTAGGGCTTGCATTGCCGGTCTCTACATAGGTATTTCTCTTCATAATCCTGTAATTTTAGAGACTGATTGCGCTTTTGTGGTAGCGTCTCTTGCATCGGGGGACTATGACAGGTCTGCTATGCGTGACCTGAAGATGAAAGCGTTGAGCATCTCGAAGTTGATCAACAATCTTCAATTGTCAAAGATTAGTCGTTCGGCCAATAAGGTGGCACACTTAATCGCTAAGTATAGCTTTGACAATAGATTAGATGGTATTCTTGTAAATAACGTACTGCCCTGTGTGGTGAATATTATATCGAATGAGTGTACTGGTGTGGCTGGTTAATTAATATAAGGTGGTGTTCAAAAACAAGTATAAATTTGGTCAAACACTTTGCAAACGGTTGACGGGAGTAAAAAGGACCAGAGGGAGTATCATGCATGCGGAGTAGGCAAAAAAAATTGCTTGTCTAAAAAAGGCAAAAAAATTGCTCATTTATAGCCGGTCGAAGTCTCAAAGGGCGCGACCGCGCGAGGGAGGCGAAGGTCGTGGGAGGCGCGACGTTTGACGGAATTAAGTGAAGTTACATCCACGCGCCGGCATGGCGTGCGAACAGGCAGAAGCTATACCGTCAGGCCTACGATATGGGTCTAGTAGACATGACATCTAGTGGGTCCTGCATAGTTCTCGAGAACTCTTTGGGGGCTTGCAGCCGTTTATCCACCAGGCAAGCCAGCAACCCCACGCCGTTCGCACGCCCTACTCGTCCCCGTCTTCTACCTTACAACAGTTCGCTCCCAGTCGTCCCGTCCTTTCACATTAGTTCGCTCCCAGTTTTTATTTGCGGGGTACAACAGTTCAACTTCTCCTAACCCTCCTCCAAAATCCATGGCCTCCCAAATCTCCATGGTCGCCGCTGAGTACCAAGTTAGAGCCATCACCGGCGATCAGTTCATCGTCATCTACACACGTGGATCCAAGACGGTGAAAGCATGGCTTGCTCGCTTCCTACGCATGTTCAATAGTTCAACTGATGAGTGGGTCGCTGGGCTAGATGTTGAGTACACCACAGTCCTGGGACGAGAGAAGGATCTAAAGGACGAAGAGAGGAACAAGCCCGCCGTGATCCAGGTTTGCGTACATAACGTTTGCTTGGTCTACCACATATGCCATGCCGACGTTGAGTGCCAGAATTTTAAGAACTTCCTCAAGGACAAAAGAGTGAAATTCGTTACTGTAGGCTTTAAGAACGACAGGGATGTCCTGCGTCGGATAGGTCTCGTTGTAGGCCAGCCCTTCGATCTCCAGAAGGCAAGCCTGGCGTCCTCCTCTCAACCTTCAATGCAGACCCTGGCAGCAGCCATGATTAATCCTTCGTACGCTAAACAGAAGAAACCTCATCACGAGTTTCATCATGCATGGGAGTCGAAGACATTAGATGAAGATCACATCCTGTACGCAGCAATGGATGCCTACCTTTGTTTAAATATCTACAAGGGTTGGATGAAGAAGCAGAGCCCAGTGTCCGGTTCAAGCAAAGAAGCGTTGGCGAAGAGGAAGAGGAAGAGGGACGAGGACGAAGTCGAGGACGTGGACTCGGACTCCGAGTAGGTGGCAGTGCCGTCGCTCATGCTGGTTCTACTGCAGTGTCAAGCGGACTAGTTGCTTAGTTTATTTTCAAGGGTGTGTTGTGCTGAGGCCCCAGCAGAACTATGTTTATGTTCTTTCTCGTTATTTGAACTCTTTAGTACGTACAGTAGTACTAGTACTATGTCTTACTACTGTTCTTCTTGCAGTTGGTACTACTGCTCGTATCTTCGTGTTCCTACTGTACTTCATACGTTCGTACTAGTAGTATAATTTGGGTCAGTCGATTTGTGAAAGAAGTTCGACGGAGCGAAGGAAGAAGACGACAGAAGCAGTGGAAGAAGCCCTTCTAGCCATCCATGTTGCATCAAACGGCTCACATGAGTTGACTGACCCAAATTGCTCCTTTAGATTGCAGGATCCACGTGGCATTCCAGGTCTCGAAGGTAGATTCCGCGTCCGCATCCGGTTTGTGGGCTCGACGCGCGCGCGACCGGCTTCCGCCGCGACAGCCACCATGGGCGCCTCCTCCGTGCGGGCGGAGACGACAATGACACGCTAGTTCCTCCTCGCTGGCGTGCTGGAGCATGCGCTCGTCCTCCTCTTCGTACGTTGCGTGCATAGACGCGGCTCCACCAGCTGCTCGCGTGCTTGGCAGCGTGGCGGCATCGCGAGGAGGGACTGCAGACGGCGTAAGCGGGCGAGCCTTCGGCTTCATGGCACAGGGATGGCGGCGACACGGCGGTGATGGACGAGAAATTGTTGGCCGGAGCAGGCGGGCGCCGGCATGCGCAATGGCGGCGGCGGCATATTGATGAGTGCGCGTGTGGGAGCTTACTTTAGTTTTATATATAAGGTTGGTCAAACTTAAAAGAAAATCGTAATAGTACACGTAAACATTAGACTTAGGCAGCGCTTTTATTAGTTAGTACCACAGCCACGATACGGAATCCTGTGCAAGCGCGTGAACCGCGGCCGCGCGGTCGATCGAACGGTGCGTCACCGTGTCGCGCTCGAAGGACATCCACCGAACCTTTTTGTGTGTGTGAAAACAATCCTCGAATATTACTCAACTTTTTTTTCCTGTGAAAGTTCTTGACGCTGCAATATTTCCATATATTTGAATTTAGCTCCAGTTCGTGTTTATTTGAATTTGGACGTTTTAGGTGCGCCCTAGTTTTTTTTAATACTGATTTTGTGTGTGTGACTGAGAGAGAACGTGTGTATGTGTCCATATGTGTGTTGTGGCGGAAGGGCAATGTGGAGACGGTGTGCGTGTGATACAGACATAGAGAGGTGTGAATGTGCAAATGATCATGAATGAGTGAGACATAGACAGATGCCGATACGTTGTGTATACATGAGAGAACGGTCTTCTAGTTTACTTGTGTGTGTGTGTGAGAGAGAGAGAGACATAGAGAGGAGCATCCGTAACACAACAACCATCTCTCTTGACTCGTCCGTCCCTCGCACGGTCGCATGCAACACATGCATCAACGCGCACATTTTGACACCCTCACCCGGCCCCTGCCCACCTCAAGGCCCGCACAATCTCTTCATGAATACCCATTTCTCTCCTTAGGTTTGTTTTCTCTCAATATCTGACACACACACACACACACTCCCCCGAGCACACAATTCATCCCCATCCAAGGTTATACGGCGACCACTCTCGCTTGTGCTTCTTTGCACCCCAACATGCACAACACCTCAATCTTCAAAGAGGGCATCGAGCAGATCGAAGACAGCGACCACACTGCGCTAGAGAATGCGGGGTCATTTGGAAGCAGGGTGATGTGACGACGGCTGACTGACTCCTCCCCCCACCCTCTCTCTCTCTCTTGCACAAAATTACCAATCCCTCTCTCCCCCGCACAAAATTGTCAATCCCTCAACCCACGAGATCCTTCCCCTCTCGTCCATGTTTTTCCAGCTCTCTCATCAAACATGTTGTCTCTTCTCCTTCCACGTATACAGAATCCAGATGCACACGCATCTCATGTATATTACATGTATCCATCTTTCTCACATACCTAACTTCTTCCTCTCTCTTTCTCTCTCTATCTCTCCCTCTCTGTCTCGTTAGGTTTGTCTCCTACTCTCTCGTCCACATACATACAATCTTTCCCGCCCTATCTGCTCCATCTTCAAAAGCTCTCTTTGCACGTTTCATTCACACATTGGGATATGTCAAAATGTTGCTTCTATAATGGCTGATGTAGAGTTATGGTTGTTTTTGTTGCATCCTACAAAGTAATAACTATGAAATGCATTTAGATTCTCATTTGACTGGGATTATGTGAGTTTGAGCATGTTGTGAAGTACTATAGACCTTGTATACATCTTGGGATTCGACAATGATTGTAACTATTGAATTGTATAGACCATTACATTCGAAGTCAATAGCCTAATATATTTATTTCACAATTTCAACAAATGATTAGTTCACTACAAACTAAGAAAACAAATGTGTACTCCCTTCGTTTTTATTTAAGTCCGCGTATTAGCATTGGTCAAAGTCAAGTTTTGTAAACTCTCAGAAAGCTTATAACAAAAAATATTAACATATACAATAACAAATATATACCATTAGATTCATTATTGAATGTACTTTCACATCATACATATTTGTTATGGTAAATGTTTATATTTTTCTATAAACTTGGTCAAACTTTAGGAAGTTTGACTTCGGTCAAACCTAATATGCAGAGTTTACTACTACTACTCGCTAGTTGCTTAGCCGAATCACTCAACACGCCACACGGGGAGTCCAGTGTCACAAAATTTTGAGGTCGGCGGGAAAATCTCCCGCGACCCTGATTCGAGCAGTGGGAAGTTACCATCATAGCCTTCGGAACAGGCCTACAGATGACGCTTGGTAGGGGGCTGTTTTCGTAACTTCAGGTTCACCCTACCCAGCCAACCCCACCCCGGCACCCAGAGTAGTACACCTGAATACTCCCCATTTTCTATCCCCACCTCAAAATAGACTTCTCCACGGCACCGCAGCCTTCGTGCTCCTCCCCTTTACATCGGCGCACTCGTCCACCGCAGCGCATCTGCCTCATCGACGACCTCGTACGCCGCACTGGAGCTGGTCCACTGTCGTCGTCGTACACGGAGCCTCTTCCCCGGCATCGTCTTCCACGGTCTCGGATCTGCTTCCCGGAAGCCGACGCCAAGCGCAGAAGTACCACTGTCGTGGACAATGAACTGACTCCCGTTGCCGACCATGACTCACAAAGGCCGCCGCGACCATCGTTCTCCTCCTTGATTGGTAATGTGTGTATTGAATCACTTAGCAGTACAAGCGCAGTTCCAATTTTGTTCATACCTACCCTTCAAATTTCCTGGGTGCTATTGTTCCCGTAAAAGTAATTGGTTATAGCCTCCATTGTCCAACAGAATATCAGCTTGTAATTGTGCGTCGCTCCTGTATCGCGCTAGTAGAGAAGAGAGTAGAGATAGCAGAGACGTCGGGAAAGGATCGCGCGCGCGCGGGAAAAAGCGGCCGGGCGTGCGCTAGTTTTGGCACGCGGCGTCCGGCGCGCTTTATAAAATCCAACGCCCTCCCACCGCTTTGTGCCTTTCCACTGCTCTCTCCCCGCTCTGTGCCTCGCCACCGCTCTCTCCCCACTCTTTTTCGCCTCGCCGCCACCGCGCCATGATGCCGCCGCGTCACCGAGAAACTTGGGGATACCACGGCGTCCGCGCGCGCCCCTCCGGCGGCTTCTCCGCCGAGATCCGGTTCCGCAGGATGCGCCTCGGCCTCGGCAATTTCGACACTGCCAACGAGGCCGCCCGCGCGTATGACGCGGCGGTGTGGCGCCTTCGGTGGCCTCATAGAACATTGAACTTCCCCAACGTGCCGACGCGGGAGCGGGCGCAGGAGCTCGCGCCTCTGCCGCGGCTTAGGGCGCTGTGGCGCCAACACTTCCCACAGGACATCATCAACGAGCGCGAGTTCTACACGCAAAGGAGGGCGGAGAGGGATAACAGGAGGGCGGAGCGAGCCGCCTATCGCGAGGACAAGCGTAGGCGAAAAGCGGATGCTCAATTCAACATGAGGCTAGGAGCAGCGTCGCCCTGGGAATCCGACGACGATCGGTATCTTCACGCCTACAGTCAGACGTCGGAAGAGGACATCACCGAGGAGGAGTCGGACGACGAGGAGTAGTTGAATTATCTTTTTTTATCTATCTATGCTGAGAACTATCCTCTACTCTCTAGTATCTACTTCTCGATCTCAGCACTGTAAACGCTTTTTTAAAGCGCCGCGCGTTGCGATTCTGTTGGAGATGCTCTAACATGGCAGACGAGTGCTTTAATGTTGCCCACAAGATGCGCGAGTATTACTAGTAGTATATTTTTCTTGCCATGTTGAGATTTTAAAACCACGAGTGCGAACATGCAGAGGAGCAATGAAGACCAAACACAGGATATTCGGGACATCTTCAAGGAGCGTGGCAAGTTAAAGAGGAGCTGCACCGAACCTGTAAAACGAGCTTTGGTAAGTAACACCCTTTCAATTACTTTCGTGTAGCCTCGTGTTCTTCGATGTGTATATGTTGTAGTTTCTGTTTCTCTTAAGCGTGGTGTTCTTCGATGTGTAATAAGAAGAGTCTTAATCGTCCTAATGCTTTCGTTTTTAGCTTGATGTAGGAAGTGGGTGTTCTCACCTTGTAGTTTGTTTTTTTCTTTTGAATTCACTTCTCCGAGTTCTGTTTATCTGGCTTCTACTAAATGGATCTAGGTTGCTCTGAATATTGATCTAAAAAAGAAGTAACTTCATGTCAGGATGCAGTTCCTGCGAGGAGGGAAGTATGGTCAACCTCGAGATCATGTTTCCAAAATGAGGCTGGATTACACACAAGGTGCCAGTTCCCTAATGATGCTGGATTAGACACAAGGTGCAAATTCCCAGATGATGCTGGATTACACACAAGCCAGGTGGAGTCGTCAGCTGTTCATGTCCTCGTGGCATTAGTAAAGGCTAAAAGA
Source organism: Aegilops tauschii subsp. strangulata (assembly GCF_002575655.3). NCBI lineage: Eukaryota > Viridiplantae > Streptophyta > Magnoliopsida > Poales > Poaceae > Aegilops > Aegilops tauschii. The sequence continues at coordinate 301,973,742 of NC_053035.3, read as the reverse complement.
AAGCGTGCAGCAACCCTTGAGAATGTAGCTGAGTTCCTGAAGAAGCGAAAAGAGCAATCAGATGCTCTCTTCACCCAAGCCAAAGAAGAGATGGAAGAAGCCAGAAATAAGCTAGCAGAGGCAGAGCAGGCTAGGCGTCTCCTGCTATCTAAAACTGTTGTCAATGCAAAATTTCCTTCATAATAGCTAGGTTCAAATGTTTATCCAGTCAGCATGCCTGTTGTGATGTCCGTGCATCTACTGATGTGGAACAAAATGTTTTTTTCCGGGTCATGTAATAACAGCAATTACTTTCCAAACAATAACAGACGAAGCATTGGACATGGTATAGTTCACGCGCAAGCCCGACATTCCAAGTTCAACTTCCACATCAAACTCATGTTCACAGATATCTACACATTCATACATAATGTCCACAACCATGATTCACTTCAAAGCCAAAAAAATGTGAGGAGAGTTATAAATAAAGAAAATCCTCTACTAGTTCCTGCTACCAGTGCGAGCACAACAAGTCAAGACCATGCGTAAATTAATTATATTTTAGTCATTTTTTGTGTTCTAAAATGCCTGCCGGCTCGCGGAAGGACGTGTTGCCAGCACACGCGTGGATTCAATGAAGGCAGGCGGGGCAGTCTTAAGCTGGTTGCACGCGGCGAGGAGGCGTGCTCAGCCGGGCCTGCAGCGAGTGCGGCCCTCTTGGCCGGCGCGCCGGTTCAATGCATGCGCTATGAGAGGTCGCGTCCGTGTCAGAGCAATCACTCCCTCCAGTCCTTTTTTGTTTGGGTATAACAAAATCTCGTTTTCCATTCACATTTTACAAGTAAAATTCATGGACAAACTTTGACCCAAAGTACGATGGGGACTAGTAAACCAGAATGGAGGTAGCAGTTTTTTTAATCAAAGAAGGGTTTCCCCTTCCGATTTTCATTACTGAAAACCAGCATCTAAATCTAAACCATAGTATTTTCCCTAGAACTACCAGGTTCAACATCTCGAACATAAACCCATACAACCTCCATCGCAAAAAAAAACCATACAACCATACGCCAAGGAGGTACGTAGTACTATGAATTCCATTTTCGCTCCATACCAATCGTTCTAAAAACTACTTACTACTTATAACGCGCCATTGAAAATCGGAACTCTTAACCCCGCCAAAAAAAGATATTTTAAATGTGGCTACTCGATCTGTGGCAACTGGCGAGCCACCCCGCTCCAAGTCGTTCACCTGTGGTCCCGACCATCAACTCCTATGGATCAAATTATCACGCGAGCTGACTATTCCTACAAAGGTGCTCCACCACGTACCCGGTACCCGCGAATGCAGCAATCGTGCACCTAGGGTTTTAGGGTTTATTTGTTAACGTCGCCTTTACGTAACACTCATGTGTGCGAGACAGCGAGAGGCCGACTGCGTGCGTGCGCCTCTTCTCTTCGTATATGTACTCCACCGTTTGTCTGGTGTCCAAAAAATTGTAATAACTACTAGCAATGTGCCAATGCGTTGGCACACGATCAAAGTAGATTAATACATATTCACCGATTTGATAAAAAAAATCTAGTTTTGAAATACGTATATCACTAAAAATATGTTATGTTTCACTCAAAATATATTCCTTTGGCGGTTTTGATGAGATAAGGGAGGAATGTTGTTGGTTTCAAGATTCGATAAGTGGTATATGTCTAATTTCTACTCTTACTAGCAAGATGCATGTGCGTTGCACGGAACATCAAGATCTTGTGGGAGAAAAGGATGAACGAGGGAAGGCCTTATCTGCAAATGTGGTGAAGAGTGTGGGTAAATTGCCATATTTTCCTTCCTATCCGTCAGATATAAATCGGACGACCTACATTGCAGGATGGCAGGCCCACCATCATCGCCAACTCTATTTTTTATCCCTACTCTTATAAAAAGCATTGTCGGTGATGATCGTGTGCCTGCCATCCTGCAATATAGGCCGTCCGATCTATATCTGACGGATAGGAAGGAAACTATGGCAATTTTGCAAAAAGATACCCACACCCCTCTCCACATTTGCAAATAAGGCCTTCCCTCGTTCATCCTTTTCCCCCACAAGATAAACTACTCATACAAATGCATCTTGATGTTCCGTGCAACGCATGGGCATCTTGCTAGTTGTTGCAAAAAGCCCATGTGTGTGAGAGAGAGAGGGAGAGTGGAGGAGGACGGAGTGCATGTGTGACAAAGACACAAGGAGTGTGTGTGCGATAGGTATCAGCTTAAAATGAGGCCATAGTGTGTGTGTGCACGATCGAGAGGGTGTGTCTCAAGAAGGGAAGAAAATCTACATAGATACAAGGAGCGGGAGAGAGACATGTATGCGATGGTGGAAGCACGAGTGTGCGGGTGTATAAACCTATCTAGAGGCTAGCTAGTCGATAAATGTTTGTGAGAGAAATACGAGTCGGGGTGCGAAAGCGAGAGTTTTGTGTGTGAGAGAGAGAGACGGTAGTCGGGAAGGGGAGTGGAAGCAGGAGTTGTGTGTGTGTGTCTGTGAGAGAGAGAGAGGAGACGGTAGTCGGGGTTGTCTGATCGGTAAACAAATGAATAATGTCAGTCTGGGATGGAGACAAAAAGGAGACCGCAACAAATGTTGTGTCTACAGGAGAGAGAGAGAGAGAGAGTAATTTTAGTGGTATGAGTCATATGTAGAGACATATAGGGTGTGTGAGAGAATCCCATAGAGAGAAAGACAAAGTGAAAGACGAGTGGAGACTGTGTGTGTGGCGGTGAAAAAGAAAGCTTAGGTACCGAGTGATACCAGAGAACAGTAGAGACGTGAGAGATAATGAAAACCGTGTAATGTATAATGATAGGGAGAGTGTGACACTTCTCAAGGGAGATGTCGAGAGACCATGTTTGCGAGGATAGGAGAAACATGAAGTGAGCGTGCGGGTGAGCTGGAGAAAAGAGAGTGATAGCTACCTGAAGGAGCATGCATGCGAGAGAGATGGGCGTGAAAGGAGTGAACAAAAAAGGGATTCAAATATTTGAATTCGAGATGATGATACATGTAATCCATACTCGAACCAAAATTGATCTATCAAACATGCATACTCATATGAATTCACGCACATCTATGTTATTTAATATGTAGATATTACTGATCCATACATTTTAGTAGAACATAATTTGGTTAAATTTTTTCGAATTCAACCTTAAGATTTCGAGATCGTTGTATTTGTAAATCATATTATACGTATAAAGGAGCAGAATTCTTTGTTGTGCTTTTGAAAGTACATATAAAAAAATGATGTATATAGAATGTAATTCCAATTGAAAATGGATCCCGCCCGAAAAAAATAGAATACAAACGGGATTCGAATTGAGTTGGCACGGTAAACGTGCACTCTGCAAAATTTGAACGAAGCGGGGAAAGTCGCAGTAACCGCCCGAAACCAAAATCTGCGAGATGGAAATCACTACTGCCTATCCCTGCCACGCAAAGCCTATCTGCTGGATTTCTATAGGTTTCGATAGGGGTAGGTTTGTAATTTCACCCAAACGTGACGTAACCGCCTCTCACCTGGATTCATACACGGTGGGCGCCAAAACACAGTGTGTCCTCGGCCGAAATCAACTCCCTCCCCGATTCATATTCATACACGGTGGGCGCCAAAAACAAACTCTCGTCGGCAAATATTCGGTGTATGCGAGATTACCGTCCTATCCCCAACCGACTAATGTTGCTGTGATGTAGTAGAAATTTGAAACGGGGGCTAAGTTTGTAAATTTCCTCGCATTTGAGACAAGCGCGCCCTGAATACATGGTTCCCCCCTTCCTCTCTACCTCCCCTTTCCCCATTCGTACTCCGTGGGTGCCAAAACACCCTCTCCACCCCACCCTCCTCCGTCCGCCACCCCATCCACCGCCGTCCTCCTCCACCATGCCGGAGCTGATACCCCGATGCCGCCGTCCATTACAAGAGATCGACCTCTCTCATCCACGGCTTCGGACCGGGATCCTTGCATCCCGTCCTCTCGCTTCATCCCCGCCGTCATCCACCTTGCCGGCGCCGCTCCTACGACCGTCTCGTCCACCGCGCCCCCCCGCCACCGTCTACCCTCCTAGATCTGCTTCCACGCCGCCGACAGCCATCGCTACCGCAGCATCGTCAAATTCTCAGCAGATGCGTACACGGCACCGCACCAGAGGCGGTACTCTTTCGTATCTGCTCAACTTATTTATCGCAGCAAGAAAATAGACCGCCACTGCTTTACTCTGATTTCTTGTCTTGGTTGCGAAGTTGCCTTTGTCCGGTTTGCACCTTCAGATCCGCCATGGCACGCTCAACACTATACTCACAATGCTTATGGTTTTCCCCTTTTATATTCCACACTAGTTAAATCACAGTAGACTAAATTTCAAAATTGGGCCAGTCAATTTTTCAGAGCTCGCCGGAGTTCGCCGGTGCGATCGAAGGGGCTCGGGTGGTTGTGGGGCCTCGCCAGACGAAGAAAACTCGACGCGGGTGGGGGTTGGGGCGGGGGTGGGGGTGGCAGAGGAACACAGGCGGTGGGGGCCGGTGGTCCGGCCGGCGGCCCGTGCGGTGTTCTGTATGGGAAGAATCAGAGACGAGGAAGAAGAAGGGTTAGGAGACGTAGGATCTTCATCCAACCGCCTGAAATGGTCGAGAGACAGCTGGGAGTTGCATTCTTAATGCGCTCTGGTTCATCATGTGTGGGCACTGCGCAACCAACATTTTATTATCCAAAATCTGCTTGCTCTTCTTTACCATGTTCCTCTTTCGTTCTTCTTTAATATGTACTCTCTTCGTTCCTAAATACAAGTCTTTGTATAGATTCCACCATGGACTACATATGGAGCAAAATGAGTGAATCTACACTCTAAAATGTATCTGGATACATTTGTATGTGATCCATAGTGGAAATCTCTACCAAGACTTATATTTTGGAACGGAGGGAGTATGATAGTAGTACAGTATGTTCCTTGTACTGAAGATGAGCAGGGACATTTGCAGTGTAGAGGTCTATACGGTCGGTTGTGATAGACACTTTGAGCCTCTTTGATTCGTAGGATCTTGTAAACATAGGAATAGGATTTGTAGTGGCCTGCCCACTTGAATCCTATAAGAATAGCAAGGAAATGCGGGGAGCTCTGTCGCCTTTGAGAGTTACACTGATATTAACAGTACCGCACCTTCACTTGAAGAGAGCTGGTATCCGAAGCCTTTCTAGCCGTACCGGCAATACTAGCACATATATTCTAGCAAGTTCCACTTTGCTGATTTTACTCTGATGCTTAAGGTTTTCCCGTTATATCTACACTATGATCTGTGTAGCTGCTTTGTGTCGCACTAGCAGCAGTCCACTCTTGAAGCTAAACACTGCAATGACTTACAAAATTGGCACCAAGGCATTGAGTGCCATTCTGGATGCAATGAAACTCATACGCTCCCCACCTATTGATTCTTGTTCAGAATATGATCCTAATGACTATTCTAACCTCGAGGAGTCAAAGGCAGATGGCCTGTCATGTTCACCCATCAAGGTGCATGTTCTAATTTGGCAATGTTTTATTGATTGCGGGTATCTTGCATATGTTGTCTTGCATTTCTTCTACTTTGTTGCACCGCCATCTGCTTAGTTTACTCATCATATATGTCGAGATGCCATGCCCATCCATTATCAATACATATTCCATCTGTCATCATACCATGTTTTTCCACTCAAATGTTGTTCTTGTGCATCAGACATCAAAAAGGAAGAGGGTGATTGCCGAACCTGAAGGAGCACCAGCAAAGTCCTTGAAAAACATGGTGGTGCCGGAGAAATCAGACAGCACCCCACTTATATTGGTTGTACAACCAGTGACACAAAACGTAGGACCGACTCCAGCAGACTGTACCCATACTTCACTGGCCACACCACTAACCCCACCACACAGGACCTGCACTCCAGCAAAAGGTATACCGATTTCATTTGCCATAGCACCAGCTGTACCACAGAAAAATCCCACTCCAGCAAAAAGTACAGCAAGTCCACCGGCCGAAGACCTATCCCAATTGGAGAGACGGCCAATTCCTGCAGATTGGAACCCCATTCCATTTATTCCCAGTTTAAAAGACAATGCTTTCAATGTTGTTAGGGACTACATGCATATATTCCCATCATGGGAAGATTATTGTGAAGACAAACACCATTTTCACATCTTCCTGTCCAACTTACGTGTAAGTGCTATTATTCATGGTTATTATTTTCCTGTTTTCTGCTGATTGAACACATCAATGATTTACATTACATTGTTGTAACTAGGCGAGGGTCAATCTGGATAGTCATGACGAGCAAAGCTTGCTTGTGCTTTTCAAGGAAGCATTGCAGCAGTATCGGTGTTACCTGAGGAAATCACACTTTGATGGCAAGTCTATAAACGAATTTCTGGTGAAGTCTCCTGTGCTAAATTTAGAAGACATTGAATGAAAAAACCTTGTTATGCACTGGTCTCGTTCCCAGGATGAGGTACTGTCTATGAAATCACATGACAATTTGAACTTCCACTTTTCCGCATGTGCCTTACGGATCTTATTTGCAAGAAATCTGCTCGAAGAAGAATTCCGGTTTGACAAGAACGACATGATATCGCAAATATGCTGCCCGCTGCTTTGCTCTTGTTAGTACCTGTTGTCCTGTATCACTGTACTTGCATACATACCTGGTTCATTATGTGACAGCAGTGTGCATGATAGCTTGCTTATCAATTGTTCGCTCCAAATTATCTAATCTGTATGAATGGTTACATTAGTGTAGAATATATCCAATGCCAATGTTTTTTTAGCTCTGCATTGTTCTTGTAAGTACATGCTGTCCTTTATGAGTGTACTTATAATGACAGGTAGTTGTTCATGTACCATCACTCTGCAGCTTATTTTCCTTTGCCCTCCATTTTCTACACATCAGATCTATATTTACTCTTACCATAAGGTTGGTACTGAAGAAGTTTAGTTGTGCATTGCTCTTGGCTGTACCTTTTTCCTGTATCGCTGCACTTACATTTATAGCTACTTGGTTATGTAGCATCACTCTTCATCTTATCTTAAATATTCTCCATTTTTCGTATATTATCACATCTATATTTACTCTTAACAAAATGTAGAATAAAGGCAATGCTTTTGAAGAAGATTCTGTGGTAAACTTCTTGAATTGCCCCCCCATCAGCATGGACAAGGCCTTTATAGAGCCTGTCTTCACCAATAATGTAAGTTTATCCATCTCAAGCCTTGAAACTTTGTTGTATATATTTGGTTAGGCATGACTGCAACAGCTGTTTATTTTTGGTGTTTGCATCAAATTGCTTGTTTAAAGTTTATTATGTAGTTCATAAACAAAAGTTTGTTCTTTCTCAATTTAAGTTTTCAGTTGTACAACCAAGTTCCTTCTTCATACCATGTAAATTAAACTATACAGAGCAAGTGATCTTCTTTTGCACTGCATGTATGCTTCTGTTCTTCATCCGTAATCCAGTGGTGTGGTGAACCTACCCACTACAGCACAATGTCATATTCTGCAATGTCTTAACTATGAACAATGTCATATCATTCTACTATTATTTAAACCGTCTCTTTATTTGCCAATCTGAAATGGTATAAATTGACAACACACTAACCATTGATACTTATGAGTTCTTGATCTGTAATCCAGTGGTGTCGTGAAGCTGTCAACTCCTTCACAATGTCATTTCCTGCCATGTCTTGACCTGAACAATACCATATTGTGTTAATGCAATTTTAAACTATGTCACTTTATTCGTCAGTAAGAAATGTGATGAATTGTCAGCACTGATACTTTTATGTGCAAAACCTGTCATCTGTCTGCTTGTTTATCTTTCAGAGTGAGGAAGATATAAGTGTTGAACAAGCGCAGTCTCATCATCTTGCTCAGCTGCTTGTGCTGCAGCTCCCCAGCAGGGCTAACCTTTCTTGAACTCTATTGAAGTGCTGTTGGTTTTGTATATTATTTTGTCGGCGTGTTTATTTGCACTGGTGGCGATCTTTGATGCCCGGTGTATGTAATCTGCTGTCTGCTTGTGCTTTATTATCATAGTGGCGAACTTTGATGCCCAGTGGATGTAATATGCCATAATTTCTTTATTGTATAGTCTAGGTTTTTTCTTATTCACGATGCTGCAGTTATTTTACTGTATATATATCCTGTCTTCGCAGTAAACCGGCCAAACCGTAAAATTACGGTACATAATCGGGCCCTCATGCAATCACGATGTAGGTTAGGCCTGAAACGTGCCGAACAGCTCACGGGCCGGCAGCAGCCCGAAATGAACCCCGACCCATGATTGTGCGAATCAAATCACGGGCTTTTAATAGGCCAAAATTGTCTCGGTCCTTGTTTGGCCCAATCAGATATCGGCTGCGAGCAGGCCGGATGCAAACCGGGCCGTAGTTAGGCCCAACTATATGACGGGCTTTTAACAGGCTGAAATTAATATAGGGCCGAAATGTTAAACGGGCCCTTAACAGGCCAAAACTAATATCAGGCTGAATTACTAAGTGGGCCTTTAGCAAGTGGGCCCAAAAGCATAGTGTCCAGTTGACGGGCCGAATCTGATATGGGCCATAATTGAGCCCAAAGCCTCTTAAAGGGCCAGACCTGATCTGGGCCGTAATTTGGCCCAGAACGTGGTAGGATTTTAACAGGACGGATCTCATATGGGCCACTATTAGGCCCGGAGCGTGGCAGGCCATTAATGGACCGGATCAAATATGGGCCGGCATTTGGCCCAAAACATGGCAGCCAGTTAATGGGCCGGCCTACTAGGGTCCTTAAAATCTTGTGGGCCTACAGCTGGGCCGGCCCATTAATGTCGGCGAAATCTCATGGGTCTTTAGCCGGGCCAGCCCATTATGATCCGCAAGAATCTTGTGGGCCTTTACCTGGGCCGGCCCATTATGGCACACAAAAATCTTGTGGGCCTTTACCTGGGCCGGCCCATTATGGCCCGCAAAATCTTGTGGGCCTTTAGCTGGGCCAGCCCATTATGGTCCGCAAAATCTCGTGGGCCTTTAGCTGGGCCGGCCCATTATGGTCCGCAAAATCTTGTGGGCCTTCAGTTGGGCCGGCCCATTTAAACTTGATGGGCCGGTCCACGTGTCAACATATCATAGGCGCGTCTCGCCCATTGCATGAGTGACACGTGTGCCAACACGGACCTGACACGTGTCTCCTCCAGCCAATGATGATTTTACACGTGGAAAATCCCCATTGGTCGGGGCTGTTGACGGGTTATCGGATCCAAAACCCGACCCTTAACGGCGTTCTGTTATGGTGGATGCCACGTGTCGGTCACCCTTGACGAAAGCACTTCTGTGACGCGTGATTTATCGTCATGGAAGTGGACACTTCCGTGATGATAATTTTGGTAATGTCATGGAACACTTCTACGACAGCACAGGTATGACTATCTTGATTCTGTCATAAATTTGTCATGGATGTACATGCATGACAAAAACGTACTGTGACAAACACGTATCATCATGGAAGTGTTTTTTTTTGTAGTGATGGGGTCGGTTACATAGGAGGAAATCTTCATAATCGGTCGCCTAGCTTGCCTTCCACGCCAAGTAGAGTCCAATCCGGACACGGGTACAGTCTTCGGTCTTTATGTCTTCATAGCCCATCAGTCCGGCCCAGTAGATAACAGGCCGGACGCCCGAGGACCCCTTAGTCCAGGACTCCCTCAGTTGTGACCTAGGATGCTATGTACATTGCAGTATGTGGATGTTTGAATACTTACTGGTTTAGTAGGTCTCGTCCAGTCATGCTTAGGAAGTAGCTTCCATCTTCATTTTTAGATAGCATGGACATGATTGTTGTGTGCTTGACATCATGGTACTGCAAGAGCTTTACGTACTCCAAAATAGTGGGGTCATAATTCTTGTGTGAGTGCAAGAATACCGGCATGTCATTAGTTTGCATGAGTTGGTGATTATGATTGTACTCAATGTCCACTGCCACGCATGTGTTATCCTCCTGCACCTTCACCCTCATTCTTGCATTGCAGCTTATCCTCTGCGATGTTTTGTTTCGCTGCCTGTCAGCCTCTGAAACAGAAGTTGTGTGTTTCCCTTGGAACACGCAAACAAAATACTTGTGATTGTCATTCCCTCCCGTCTTCCTGATTCCAAAACCAGCACATCTGTTATAAAATTCCCTTGCCTTCTCTACATCTTGGAATCGCATCTTTAGTCTTGGTATTAGATAATCCGGGAGATCTGGCATCTGCAGAAAAAGAAAAATAAGCCAAACGGCACGTTAAAATGCATTTTATGAACTTGTTATCCTGGAGGGAGCAGAAAATTTGCAGATAATACAAGATGCGTATATAAATATTTTGTTTCACTTACATGCGTGTATGATCGCAACTCCACCGGAGTCTGCTTCTGTCCCTCTAGGATGGGGCACGGCGAAGTAATCACAGCAGGATGCAGGAGTGTATCACGAGGAGGAAGGAGGGCTGAAGATGGCCTCTCTCTTGTTTGCGTCCTTTTTGCTTGAGGTGGTTGTGGAGGTATTGCGATCCTGGTCTTGGTTTGCTCTTTTGTTTTGTGAAGCAATCCATCTACCTTATGTCCCGTACAATTCTGACTTGTAGCAGCAGCAGCAAGATCCAACGGTGGTAGTGTACAGAGCACTCTCCTCCGTGTGTGTGTTCCTGTTGGATTTGTCCTGGGATCCGATTTTGTTGCTTCGCTTTGGCATTGATGAAGCACACCAGGATAACCTCCAGAGTTACACGCAGGACTTGAGCTAACCCCCTCCTCCATCGGCGTGCTTGGGAGTCTGCTGGTGGAAACACCAGGATAACCTCCAGAGTTACACGCAGGACTTGAGCTAACCCCCTCCTCCATCGGCGTGCTTGGGAGTCTGCTGGTGGAAACAAAGAATCCGCGGGGGATTTCTGGCATCACCCAATTAGGTGGAGGCACAAAGTTGTGCGGATAGGGCTGTGACCCAGCATCTTGGAAGTCTCCATGTGTTTTGGGTGTCATCCATTTTTAGTCTTGAGCAGGTTGGTAATGCTGCTGGTGCGTTTGAGGTGTGACCCATTGAGGGGGTGGTGCAACGCGTACAGGCTTGGGATTGTGTACTTGCTGCTGGGAACTTCTAAGCTTCTTCATGCGTCTCTCGTCTTGCTGACATAAAAGAAAAAATGTTTATTAGCACACAAGTTACATCTGCCTATACCTTTGTAACTGAACTCAGCATTATTCACAGCCTGAACTTCTCATATATAAAGTGGTGTTCATGTACATATTTTTCCCCTAGGACAGGCATCACACTATGCACTGAGCTGAGCATCTGCCAATACTTTTGTACCTGAACTAAGCACCCTTCACAGAATGAACCTCATATTCTGTTAATTCTACACTATTTGATTACTTATATGTACCTGAACGGAGCACTCTCCACAACCTGAACTTCTTGTTTTGCAAAGGGGAAATACTGTCTATAGTTAAAAGACCCGAACCTTCATGAGTTTGAGTGGTTGAACCACTAGTGCATACCAACCTGACCTTCATGTGATCACATGCATGTTCTATTTTCCTTTTAGTTTTTACACACAACCAGATACATACCAACCTGAACTCTAGCACAATTAATAGTTGAACTTCACATGGCTTTTCACATGTGAATGCAGGCAGATTTTCTACTGTTTGTAGCCTGGACTGAGGCTCACAAACTACCTGAACTTCACATGGCTGTAAGCAGGCAGATTTTAAAAAAGCTTTTGTAGCCTGGACTGAGGATCACAAACCACCTGAACTTCACATGGCTGTAAGAAAATAACGAAAAGAAGGAAGAAGTTCAACCATACCCTGGCTAGAAGTTCGGCCAACCTTTTTCCAGCAGCTGATAGGCCACCCTGAGAGCAATTTGTCGGAGAGCTAGGAGAGGAACCGCATGGCAATCCATGTCTTGCATAGGGCACAAAGTTCATCTGCACGAAGCAAGAAGGTCAGGCAAGGGAAGATTGAAGAAGAAGGCGACAAGTGGGAGGAAGTTCATGTACCGTTGCTGGATTTGAAGGCGCCGCCGATGTCGCCTCCGCCGCGGAGTTGCTCCGTTGGCCGCGCCGTTCGCCGTAGCTTCCGTCCGGGCCGTCATCTACTCTGCCAAGGCGCCGGGCGGTGAGGATGGAAGGAGGATGCGGCTTCCGGAAGTCCATGGCGGCTTCGCCGCGTCCAGGCGACACGGGCTCCCTCGCGCCGGTGGTCGGCCAGGAGGTGGGACGGAGGGGTGGCGGCGGATCCGGTCGACCAGGCTCTGGAGACGGAGGGAAGGCGGCGGATCCGGCCGGCCAGGAGCTGGAGACGGGGGGAGGCGGCGGATCCGACGAAGATCGGCGGCGAAGCACGGGGGGGGGGGGGGGGTCGGGGATCGAGGGGAGGAGCGGCGAGGAGGGGGGCTGGGGCGGCTCGGGATCGGGATCAGGTGGATCCTGTCAGGGCGGCCTCGGGATCCAGTGGATCCTGTCGGGCGGGCCGGCAGTTCGGGAAGTTTTGGTGGGTTCTGTCGGGCCCTTATAGAGGCTGCTGTGATCCAAATAACTATTCTACCACCAGTGGTAGTTACCATCACTTGAGTTTTGTATGTTATATGTAGTATCTATCAAATCGGAGAGTATGTACCCGTAGTATGTAGTATTTAAGAATGTTTAGGTACTATATATACTATTTTTTTGATAGTATATATCATATTTTGAGTATGCTCCTTTTTACGTACAAATACGTACGTATTTCACAAATATAATAAAAATCATGGGTCAACTTGCAATTTTTTCATGTAACTCACTTTGCACTATCTTATATATATTATATGAACATACTTAAAATGTTAAAGTAGAATATATACTACCACATGGTAGTATATGAGACATGTGGGGTAACTACCCCCAGGTGGTAGAATCTATTTTCAAAAATGTTCACCACACATCTAAAAGTGTAAATGCAGAGTATAAAATATTCCTCAACTTTTAGAAATGTTTGTAACATCTAAAAATAAATGTGTGTCACATTACAAAAATGTTGACACGTTTACAAAAATGTGCACGATATTTTTCTAAAATGTAAACAATTAAAAAATGTTTGTCTAATTATAAAATGTACGTTACATCTAGAAAAATGTTCACGTGTTTGAAACAAAATGTTTGTGACATATAAAAAAGATGTTTATCTAATGGAAAAAGTGTTCGCATAGTTTAAAAAGAATGTTTTGTATCATACAAAAAACATTTTAACGCATATTTGAAAAATGTTTAACAATTACTCAAAAAATGTCAAAAAAGTATTTGAAAAATATTAATGATGTATTTTGAATGTTAAACGCATATAAAAATTGTTTTATGTGCATATGAAAATTGCACCACACATATGTAAAAAACTAGACATCAAAACATATATTTAATAACAAATTGTAATCACTTAATTTAACATTGTTAAATATGTGTGAAAAATTATTCTTGATGTATACCAAAAATGTACAATTTGTATGAAAAAATATACATGTGTTAGAAAATAAGGAAGAAAAGAAGAAGAAGAAAACAAAGAAAACCAAAGAAGAATAAAGGAAACAAAAAAACCAAGAAAACAGAAGAAAACCTATGCAAAACAATGAAAAAACCCAGATTAAAACCAAGAAAGGAAAAAAGAAAAAGAGAAAAGCAAGAAAAACCCTGAAGAAACCAATGCAAAAACAGTGGAAAATAGTGAAATCACTAGTTAAGGGTTACCCATGGCAAAGGTCACTGCCGCCTTCTCCAATGCTAACAAGTGGCGCACTATATATGCGCCTCTTGTCGTAATCTGGGAGTTTCCTTTTTTACGTAGATCTATTTATTTACAACATTTTACCTCTTGAACCGTGTGTCCAAATACTCAACCGTTTGTCACCATTTGGTTTCTCATGTTAAGATCTTTAAAACTAAAATATCATGTTAATAGGTGACAAACTTTTTTTTATGGAAAACCGAGAAAAAAGGTAACTAGAAAAAACCTAAATAGGACAACCAAACAAAACCGAAAGAGAAACCCAGGGCTCGGAAGCACGGTTGCTTCATTCATTTTTTGGAAGCATGGGTTGTGATTTTCCCTTTTTTTCGGGGACTGTGCTTCTACCTTTTTGGAGGAAGCACAACTGCGTTTTTCCCTTTTCGAGAAGGACACTGTGCTTCTTGTGGAAGCACATGCTGTGCTTTTGCTTTTGTTTTGAGAAGCAGAACTGTGCTTCGCATAATTATTTTTTCCACCAAAACCTAGGTAAATGCCAAAGAAAATTGGAAAAGTTGAAAAAACAAAAACCACGTGTAGAAAATGAAAAATCATACTCTCGCGAGATGCACCCAGTGCAACAAGTGGCGACACTAGGGCATGCCACACGGAGCGCTGGGAGCGCTTCTACCCCTCAGGAGCTTCCCCTTGTGGAGGGCAACCGCTGATTAGTTTTTTTTGGCTGCCCGCTAATTAGTTGCTCTCAAATCAAATGCTACAACATTGGGCCCTAGTGACTTGTTACGAGCGATATATAGCCCTCACGGTAAAAACTAGGGTGCTCCTATCTCACTTTCTAGTGAGACCGAGGAAGCTATGCCTGAGGCGCGAGATGGGCCGGCCTGGCACGCGGGAGCCACAACTCTGTTTATTTTGTTTTGGTTTTTTGCTTTCTTTTTTAAAACTTTTATTTATAGTTTCACATATTCTAAATAAATATATTACAGAAACACTTTACGTAAAAAATTGAAAAAATGTTAACCAAGCATTTGAAAAATGATAAATGTGTATAGGGAAATTGTTTCTTATGTATACAAATAAAACACAATGTGTAAGAAAAAGATGATCATGTATTTTAAAAATAATAAGAAAGCATTTGAAAAAATGTTGATATTGTATTTGAAAAATGATAAATGTGTATAGAAAAAATGTTGATCATGTATTCCAAAATATAATCTTGTATTTAAATATAACAGTCAAGCATTTGAAAACGTTAAATATGTATATAAAAAATGTTGACCATATATTAAATTTTTAATCTTGTTTTCGAATCTTTTAATAAAGCATTATAAAAATGTTAAAAATGTGTACAGAAAAAATGTTGACCATGTACTATAAAATATCAATCTTGTATCAGAAAAGGTTAGAAAATATATTTGACATATATACCAAAAATGTACAATGAGTACAGAAGAAAGTAGACATAAGTTTCAAAAAATGTTGATCATTAATTTTAAAAATGTTTAACATGTATATAAAACATTCTGATGTATTGGAAAAACAGAAGAAAACTAGTGAAAAACAAAAGAAAACCAAATTTACAACAACAAAAAAGGAAAACCGTTGAAAAAAGGAACCGAAGTAAATACAAAAAGCAAAACTATAAAAGAATAATAAAATCGGACCAGTGCCATTGTACAGAAAAAAAAACATAGGACGAGCGTTTATGTGCCGGCCCATACCTGCTAGCCGATCAGTGGTTCTTTGTCGCTGGCCCTCCATGGGTCAAGGTCCATCGCTAGCTGAGAAAGGCTACGGCCCAAGTCTCCAAGTCCGCAGCCATCGCCCGCCACGTCACCGATCCGCAACTCTCATCTCAGAAAACATCCGCTCTCCCTTCCTAATCCAACGCTGCGCAACCACCATCCCACGGATCGATCTCCTCCCTGTGTTTCTCCCAGCCACGTCACCGATCCTCGCCTAGCTCCCTCCACGAATCAGACGCTCGGAACCCAGCATCCCACGGATCCGTCCCAAAGCCCCTCTCCGGTATAAAAGAACCACCACCGTTCAACCTCCACCGCATCAGACATCCAATCCCCTCCAATCCCCTCCAATCCCACCTTCGGAACAGCAGCCAGCAAGCGTCGCCAGCCATGTCGGGCCGCGGCAAGGGAGGCAAGGGCCTGGGAAGGTGCTGCGCGACAACATCCAGGGGATCACGAAGCCGGCGATCCGGCGGCTGGCGCGGCGGGGCGGCGTGAAGCGCATCTCCGGGCTCATCTACGAGGAGACCCGCGGCGTGCTCAAGATCTTCCTCGAGAACGTCATCCGCGACGCCGTCACCTACACGGAGCACGCCCGCCGCAAGACCGTCACCGCCATGGACGTCGTCTACGCGCTCAAGCGCCAGGGCCGCACCCTCTACGGCTTCGGCGGCTGAGCGCGGTTCGTGCCTCGCGTGGGATTTAGATGTGGTTAGGCGGGTCGTCGTTCTGTGGTGTGCTTGTCCTGTGTGTGCGTGTGCAGCTGCGTGCTGGTGCTTGTAATGAGTTCCAGATTCTAATATGGGTGTTCATCTCGCATTGGATTGAATCATGTGTTCTGCTCTGACCACTGGCGATGTCTGTCCCTGCACGCTTCTAACATTAGGCCGTTTGTTTATACTGTCTAGTATGTTGAATGCGGAGTTTATAACCGTTGATGAACCACTGTTCGTTAGATTAGAGCCCTCCTACGGCGGTTTGTTTGACGAATCCAGAGTTCAGAACTGTCGATGAATCACTGTCGCGAGCTGAATGCTGAACTCAGTAGAACAGGGGTGATTGTTGGCAAGAATAGTTCACACGACACGACTGTATCAAACCTTAGGGCTCCTTTGATTCATCATAGGAATTTTTATGAAATTTTGGCATACGTTGATTGTTTGATTCATAGGATTGAGTCCTATAGAAATTTTTTCCAAAGACTTCTTTTAACTTTTTCTCATAGGATCTTGAAGCATACACTCAAATCTTTCAGAAAAATTACTTTGTTTTTCTATGATGCAATCAAACACCTAAAATTTCTGAAAAAAATACTTTGTTTTTCTATGATGCAATCAAACACCCAAAATGATGTATATATCTTCATTTTCTATGAAAATGATGTATAATTGAGACAACTGTAACATTTTAATTCTGTCCTTTTTGGCATAGTACACACGCTGATGCTAAGGCATATGCATATACATTCATCTGTATGATGCCTGCAGACACTCTATCCCTATAAACACCTTTGAAAAATTGAGCTGACATAAACCCTGAAATAAATTTAAAAAATACGAGCACTAATGTCTAAATATAAGACTTGAACTCCGACGGATAATGTCCTCCTAACCACAGATAGGTTTACCTATTTCCTTCTCATCCTATGAATGAAAAGAGGTCTTTAGAGCATCTACAGCCCTAACCACAGATAGGTTTACATATTTCCTTCTCATCCTATGAATGAAAAGAGGTCCTTAGAGCATCTACAACCGAGAGCCCTAAACCTGTCAAACGTCCGGGCGGTTGACCCGGTAACAAATAAATATATGATCTAGACGTACGCCTCAAACGCCTGGGTTGACCGACACCCCTCATATCCAGCCCAAATCTGGGGCAGATATGGAGCACCTGGGCGCGTCCGCCGTGTCGTCCCCGAGCCCACATATATTCCTCCCCATCCGCTCGTCGGACCAAACCCTACCCACTTCACTTCACTCCACTTCCTCCACTCCCCTCCGCCACCTAAGCTCCCGTACGGCGATCTTCGGCCTTCTCCAGTATGGCGAACAGCGGATCCGAGTCCTACACCTTCATATTCGTCGACCCCGAGCTCATCCCACGCGGCTTGTGCTCCGTCGCTCCTGGGAGGGGGCCCGTGCGAGGCAGCACTTGGACTCCTTCCATTAGGAATCCATTGCATCCGTCCAAATGACGCATGGGTCCGGTGCTAGGTGCGCCATCACTGCCTTCCCAGAGGCATTGCAGCTCGTCTGGTGTCCGAACGCGATGACGGACGCGCAACCCCTCTGTTGGTGCGCGGGGCTATGAACGCACCATGGACACCGTCCCTGTAAACATGGCACAACGTGCCCGCCGTGCGAGGCAGCGGGCGCGGGAGGTAGCAGCATCCCTCGCGGCAGTGGACGTCGGCAAGGTGGAGTCGCATTCTCCGACGCCCCGTATGATGCGCCAGTCCAGGCGTCGCAACCGCGTCGTGGTGGATGTCGCCGGCACATCTCAGGACGGATCCATCATAGACCCGACGTCTACCGGCACCGTCCGGGTTCCGGGCTCTGACGAGAAAGAGTAGGGCATGGGAGACGGCGGCTCCCTGTGTTCCGTGAGCCGGCTCGTGTCCATGTCATACTCTACCTTGCTGGCGAGCGGACCAACACTCTAGTGCAGCCGGCCGCTAGACATGGATACGGCAAAGCCGGACGAGCTCCGCTTAAAGATTGGTTTATGTTACGTGTTTTTTTCAAGAGTACGTCAATGACGTATCATATTTTATATGTTGCATGTAATAATATGGATTTTAGGTTTATAATTTAAGATATCCGGTTATAGAATCAAATATTTAAAGCATGACCTTGCGCGTCGGGAAGGTTTGAAGATCAGATTTGCCAAAATCCGGTTGTAGATGCTCTTAACCTTCATGATGGTTACGACACGATCTAACATCTGGCGAGACATTAATTCGTTGCGTTGCTTAGCTTCGCCACTTGAGGTTGACATCGCGGTCGTGGGCTTCTGGTATCACTCCTAATCAAGCGTGGGCGAAAATGATAGGTGGATCGGGGTACGATCTGCTTGTAAACGAAGAGAGTGGAACCACAAGGCTGGAGTACCACCCGGAGAAGATTATCATCGAAAACATGTGATGCTCCTGGTTAACATACATCGAAGAGTACCATCAAATGCTCTTATATTTCTTTGCGGAGGGAGTATATTTGACTTGCTGTTTGCGTCAGTGATTAACGACACGAAGCACACTGGAAAATAACATTCTTTATTTTTTTCATAACCGACACACAGAAAAAGAAAAGAAAAAAAGAAAGCCCGAGCAGGGCAGCGCTTTCTTTTCTTCTGGACCGGATCCACGCCGGCGCGACGCACCTCACCGCCTCAGAAAGCGCCGGAGCCACCCGCCTGCCGCTCCGCTGTTCCCATCCCGCCGACCTCCCCCCTCCCCTTCCTCCTTCCCACCTCGCACCCAACCCCAACCCCACCACCGCGCCACCAACCCACACCACGCGGCGACCCTACTTCTCGCGCCGATCGCTCGCTCGCTCGCCCAACCTCCTGCCGCCCCGCTCCTCGGCCCAGATCTGGTGGACCTCGGCGTCGGCCTCGCTCGTGCACTCGGTCCTGCGGGGAGGGCCGGCCAGGCCGGTCCATGGTTTCCGCCGCGGCGCAGGTGGGCGTGCTGGCGGCGTGCGTGGTGCTCTTCGTCCCCATGGGGCTCGCCGGCTGGCACCTCAGCCGCAACAAGGTGCTCTTCTTCTCCGGCGCGCTCTTCGTCTCCCTGGCCGTCGGGGTCCACCTCTCCCCGTACCTCCCCTCGCTGCCCCACCTCCTCGTCTCCTCTTTCCACCCCATCCGCCCCGCGGCCCCGTCCTCCTCCTCCTCCGCCTCCTGCATCTCCGTCCTGCACCGCGTGTCGTGGGCGGACGCCGAGCCCCACGGCGGGGGCCGCGCCTGGTCGTGGCCGCCCTCGCTCGCCGCCACCTGCGGCTTCGCGCGGCTGACGCGGGACGACGCCTCGACCCTGCTCAACGGCTCCTGGGTCATGGTGGCGGGCGACTCGCAGGCGCGCCTGCTCGTGCTCGCGCTGCTGCGCCTCCTGCTCGACCCGGCTGCCGCAGCGGCCGCGGAGCCGGAGCTGTTCCGCCGCCACAGCGACTACCACGCTGCCGTGCCGGCGCGGGGCATCTCCGTGGATTTCATATGGGCGCCCTTCGAGAGCAACCTCACGCGTCTGCTCCGCGAGGATCTCCGCCTGGCGCCGCGCACCCCCGACGTGCTCGTGCTCGGATCCGGCCTCTGGCACATGCTCCATGTCACGGAAGCCTCGCAATACGGCGACGCATTGGCGTCCATTGCTGATGCGGCCAACTCTCTCCGCTCGCCGCTCCCAGTGCCACCTCCACACATGTTCTGGCTCGGCCTGCCGCGGCTTGTCAACCCTATGCTCAACACTGATGCCAAGAAAGAGCATATGAACGACACAATGCTGCAAGCCTATGACCGTGAGGTTGATGAGAGGTGTATCTTGCGCCGTGATGGTGGCCCATTCCGGCTGCTCGATGTGGGAAAGCTCACCCGGGGATGTGAGCAGCAATGCACAGCTGACGGGATGCATTACAACGGCGTGGTCTATGATGCTGTCATGCATATCATGCTCAATGCATTAGTGATTGAGTCGCAACAAAGGATCTGACTAGTCGTAGGGGTTCTTGAAGCAGGTGTGCTCCCAACCCCTCTTCTTTTGGTTCGTTACAGTACATGGGTAATTAGAATGTGTTGTGAGATAGGAAGGTTCTTTTGATTGCTTCGGCATTTTGGTTACGTGCCAGAAATCGCCATCAGATTGCTCAACCTTAGAGTGTAATATAGGGACATCTTAGAACCACACAGTTTTTGGCTGAATGGTAAACGGAGATGATGTATTGTATACTTTTTCTCGGGTAATAACTAAGATGGTGATTCTGACATGTAGGGGAAAACAGATTGAGCAATACTAAGACATATTTAACTTTCTTTTTTGGGCAGTTGGAGGTTTTATTATTGGTCATTAACTTGTGCATGGATGCTCCATAAGTCATGTGATGTTATGTTGATGCTTTCAGCACTCAAATCAAAGGTTATAATCACATAGTTATCCAATGTGATAAACCTGAGATGTATCTGTAAATGTCAGGCTGATGCTAAGATGACTTTAAATTCTATTACACCGTTTTTTCTTGTACTTACCACCAGTAGTTGAGGTACTTCTAACATTGGAATGATTTTGAAGTTATAATCCTATGCTGATGCTAAGATGACTGTAAATTGTATTACACCGTCTTCTCTTGTACTTATCACCAGTAGTTGAGGCACTTCTAACATTGGAATATTTGGAATGATTTTGAAGCTATAATTCTATGACTGTGCTGCATGCTGACTGCATAGCATGAGGTTACACATTAGCAGAATGCAGTGACTATTTTGGAAAGTAGGTTACATTAATTATCACGAGAAAAAGGATGATCACATTATTCTTATTTTCTCCTAGAAAAAGGAAATATATCGCTCTTTCTGCCCACGAAGAAACACAGTAGTTGTTTGCTTTGTGTAGTCTTTGGTCTTCCATACTTCCTGGAACTGCTTGAAATTCGCTGTTAAAACGTACAATCTATAAGAATTTGTATGATCTATACACACCTCCTCTGATCTGGCCTGTTTATTAATTGGCATTTTCGGTTTCAATTTGCGAACTGCAAATTTGTTTCAGTGGAACTGCCGAGTAGCTAATGGTTCATTATCTTTCAGTTTTGGCAAATTCTCTTCTATACATAAAGTTCATGGTGTGTGAGATCTCTACTATCATGGTTAGCCTGGGCATATTCTCTCTTCTTCATTAGATGTGCTCGTTCCTTGTTGTATATTCCTGTTAGCAACATTCTGAAACTAACTAACTAGATGGTCAATCGTTGTAAAGGTAATCCATCTGTGCCTGAAGGTATCAGTTGGCCTATGTAGCATGTAGCCGACGGTTCAGCCGTCGTTTTGCTGCCCATATGTCGTTTCATGCATCTCTGTAGTACAGTTTGAGTTGATGAAATTATCTTGCAGTTATGCTAAATATTGGAACATCATGCAGTTCATTTATTCGCTTTGTTAAAAGGAAACTAGAAAGTAGCAAAGGTATACCCTATTCACAGAACCTCATCTCTTCTACTTGAAGTTTCCTTGTTTTCCTAGTTCATCACTGAAGTGTTCACTTCCTATATCATGTCTTGTTACTAAAAGACTATGATGAACAAATGATTCTGAGTGTATCGTGTTCTTGTGCGAATGTGTCATTTCATTTCTCCCTAGTCCTCACCTTGTTAAGTGCTAACCAAGCCTTGGCAAGTCCTGCTAAGATATGGACTCCAAGAAGAAACCGGGGTCTTCTGAACCTCTGATGGCAAGGTCAGCAGTACAGGGCTGACGCATTCGCTGATCCCAAGAAGAGAAGCATCATGATCCTGTTAGCTAGCCCCATCTACGCTCTGGATTTTAGGTCCCTATGGATGCACGTTGATGCTCCGAAGTTCAAGGTATACTCTATACTCTAGTACTTGAATCTGATGTGAGCTATGCCCCATGGTTAAAGAACTACGAGTTTCGATCATGCCTGACACGGTTGCCAGATGGATTCGTGTGCAGTTTCCGGTTCTTTTATGCAACCACTGGCTGAACTGAGTATATGGTCTGGTTCCTAGGGGCACAGATTAAGCCTTGAGCTTCCAGAATGCTCTGTCAGAAAAGATGATCATCACTGAAGAAACTTGTGCAATGTCTAGGAATCACATCAACAGAGAGGCCACGCCCAGTTATGATTCAAATGGGAATTACCTTTCCGCTCATATCCCATCCAACCCTAACAACATGGTAAATCTTTTTCGGAAGACAACACAGTAAATGTTTAACAGTACATGACAATCTTGCGGCTGCTCCTGAACCAAGGAGCCGACCATTGACGATAACCATTCTACCTACGTTGCCACTTGATTACTAGTCATCGAACCAGGGCAGGAAGCTGTCGATCTCGTCGAAACCGTCAATCCAAGGCATGTCGTCCGGCTCCATGGACGCCAGGGGAATCACAGTCATGGGGGCGCAGACCATGTCATTCTCTGGCAGAGGCGCAGGCGCCACGGCCGGCTTCCTCTCAATCGGCACCGTCTCACCGACCTCTTCTTTCGCCGCGTTCCAGCCGCCGGCCGCCAGCGGTGGCTGCGCTTGCACGAGCGGCAGTGAGCCGGCCAGGATCCAGGCGTCCACGAAGCCGCCGGCATAGCATGACGATCCTGTCGTGGAGCTCCCCTCGCCGTGGACGACCAGCGCGAGCTCCTCCGGCTTGGTGGCGTCCGACGTCGTGCTGGAGGAGGGGCGGTGGACGCTGCGCCTGCGGCGCGCGGCCGCCGCGCTGCTCGCCCAGTGGAACCTCTTCGAGATGGTGCCGTTCCAGTAGTTCTTGACGGCGAGGTCCGTTCTCCCGGGGAGCTGGGCGGCGATGACGGACCAGCTGTTCGATCCAATGACAAGCAAAGCAGTGCCAGATTGGTTAAAGAAGCACAATAGCAAGAAGCCAAGAAGCATCACGCAAGCAATGTTCAGCTAATTTGAACATCTGGAAAAGGGGTGATGGACATTGGTGTGACCGTTGGTTGGGCAGAGGCAGCAGAAGCTGAGATGCGTGCAGGCAATGGCAGCAGGACATGCTTATTTTTCGGGACTTACCAGCTTCCCCTCTTGCTGTACATCTCACAGATGATGCTCTCCTCTGCCTGCGTGAAGTTGCCGTGCTTCAGTCCCGGCCGGAGGTAGTTCAGCCACCGCGCTCGGCAACCCCGGCCGCAACGCTGAAGCCCTGCGAATCCATGAGCAACATCCTCAGAAATCATGCTGTAGCCACAGTGGTGAGTGACAATCAGAGTATGGATGAGCATGGTAGTTGTTTCTGTGCAGGACGCTACTGGTTTTATGATGGAAAGGGGCCAAAGAACAACACTAGGATATCTGTCCGAACTCTCCACAGAAAAACAAGTACAAAATCGATAAGAAACGTGCCAAAGTAGTTCTAAGATAACTGAGAAAATTCTGATGTAAGAAAAAACTGAGAAAATTAGAAAAGAAACCAAAGTAAGCATTTTCTGCGACTATGAAAAACTGACTAGACCTTATAAGTTGGGCCAATCTTTCTTCTAAATTAACAAGCGCAACTTTTTAGACAGACCATATGCAAGCCAAACAAACAACCGCGTCACATTTAGTAGCTTTCTTTTCATTTTGAATGAAGGCATATATCGGAGTTAATGGAGGTAAACTTAGTACCAATATGAACAGTTGAATGAAGACGATGGGCAAAAGCGATAAAACTAACCTAGGGTTTCAGCCAATGCCTGCCAACTACGGCCAATGCCATACTTCTCAACGTGTTTTTTCAACAAGTCATCCTCTTCCCTGGACCACTTCCCCTTCTTCATCATCCCTTCTTTCTTTCAGTTTGCAGAGGTTCTTGCTTGTCTCCAAGAGGGGGGCAGACTGCAGATGAGAGACCCAATGCCTTAGCTTACAAATACTGGAGTAGCTGCTTGTGGTGAGAAATACCTAATGCGTGATGGACGTCATTTTTTTTTTACTTTACTGCATTGTAATAATATCTCTCTTCCTCCTATCGTTTTTGTTGGCTTGTCCTATGTTTAAACCAACGATTCCTTTGTTCACAGAGAATGGAAAGGAGATGAAGTGACAGACGATTCCTGCACATGAAACGACAGTATAGGTGAAAAGCTACAAAGAGAAGTGGAGAGAAGCACATCAATATTACATTTGGTGTAAAGAAGAATCTGCCTGTTGTTTGATGAGTAATCACTATAGCGTATCGATAGCCAACTGCTAATTGCCACTACCTCCGTTCTGGTTATTAGTCCCATTATATTTGGGTCAAACTTTGACCTTTAATTTAACTATCAAAAAAATAAGTTATATACCATAAAAATAGGATCATTGAAAACCTCTTACAAATATGAATCCAATAATATAACTTCCATGACATACAACTAATATTTTGTTAGTCACATCTACAGGCAAAATTTGGCACATAATATGAAAGGAACCAATAAACCCAAATGAAGGTAGTAGATGATTATGAAACGACACCGACAATGTGTTTAATTTTTCTCTTCTTCCAATTTTGGTTTACCCTCTCTGGTATGCTTTACATGATCCTGTTTGTTTCTGTTTATGTCTATCAGATGGTTTTCCTAATCTACTATATCACTAAGCTCCCCAGGGGTAAAATGCCTCACAATCAATTGAGGTGTCCAATTGAAATTGGGTCACCCAATTTTGACCAAGTCAACAATTTCTTAAAGCTCTAATTCAATTCTTGTATACTATACACTATGCTTCTTATTTTTTAAGTCCTCACAGTTTATTGAGGTCTTCAGTTTAAAACTTGATCATCCGATTTTGACCGGATCAATAATTTTCTCAAGGAGCTCTCCCATTTAATTATTTTAATTCACCATATTCCCTAATTTTGAAGCTCTTTTATTCGATTGAGATATTCAATTTTGAATTTGGTTTACGATTTTGATCGGGCCAACGAATTTTCAAATCAATCAACACCAACTGCTAGAAAAACATATCAATCCCGTGCACCCTCTTACCACCTAGAAAAAATAAGCGCCACCATGTGAAGATACTAAGCATCAATATAGTACATGTAGCCATCACACAGAAATTTACCCACAAAAATATGAGTTGATTAGCGCATAACACATCATCACACCATGAAAGGCCCACCAAATAAACACAATATAAATAAACATAAAACACGCTCCATCATCTCCCCCATCCGCCAAGCTAAATATTCCATCAGGTCCAAAATACAAGGGGTATTAGTTCTTTGGAAAGTCAAATTTATTTAACTTTGACCAAGTTTAGAGCCAAAAATATCGACAACCACAATATTAAGCCAAAATATTATGGAAATTCATTTCATGATGAATCTAATAACACCAATTTGATATTATGAATTTTGATATATTTCTTCATAAATTTGATCAAACTTAAAGAGGTTGGACTTTTCAAAAAAGTAATACACATTATATTTTAAAACAAAATAAGTTTTTTTAAATCTCAACAACACCAAAGGCGCAGCAAAACACGCCCAACCCTTCTAGTTTTAAAGAATAGCCCAACCAAATATGTATCTTGCATCAGCAGCTGCTCTAAGAGCATCTCTATCCCATCTCCTAAACTTAACTCCAAAAGCAACTTATCGGGAGCCTCCCTATAAAAAATTCCTGGGCATTAAGAGGCTCCCAACTAGCCCATCTCCCAATCTTAACTTCTATTTCTTTTTTGCAAGGCTCCGACCATCATACGACCAAAATATGATATGGCATCGTAGATTGGTGTGATCAGACGAATGCGATGAAAAAGCTTTTCTCTTTGATCGAAATCTAAAGTTGCAAAAAGCATAAGGGGAAGGTCCCATTACAGAATTGCAATTTTTTAATCCACACCGGCTTTTGCTTTAAACAACCCAATTCAAAACTGGAAAGAAAGTTGTTAAACCTTTTGTCGAACACCTTGTGTGCGTTGCCGGGGCGAGATCCCCAACAGACTCAATGGTGGTGGTGGTGGTGGAGGTGAGGAGTGTTGCGGCCCTATTCCCGGCCTCGCCGACACTCGAGGCGGTGACTCGGGCCAAAGGCGCCAAGAGCCTCGGGGATGTGTACTTCGGCGCGGTTGGGGGGGGGGGGGGGGCTGCGGCGTGGTGGGGGGAGGGAAGCTTCGGAGGCCGCGGTGGCCGGGAACTGTGGGGGGCCTTTTCTAATTTTTTTTGTAAAGTCATTATACCACAATACTCTCCCACTTTCCAAAAATAACAAGACAATATACATAACGCTGTGTTTCCGGCCTCGAACCCTTCTCCACACGGTTCCATCAAACAAAATGTGGTGTCCAACGATAGAGAGTGGAAGGAGAAGTAATATCACCTTTTCTCGCAACCATGGTATTTTGCGACGACCTTCACCAGCAAAAAATCGCATTGGTACATCCCTAAAATTCAACCAATTGTGGGATGTTTTCCCCCATGTCGAATCACGTTAAACCACAGAGTACAATGATAGAAAATAACATTAATTGTGTGACAGTCCCTACCGCCCGGTTGCTGCCAAGTGTTAAAGTGAAGTGGCACTATCAGGTTAACGTGTCCGGCGAAAATATTCCGGACAATTTGACCCAACAGTAAAATGCAGGGGAATTGGTTTGCCACAATTCAAACCGTCAAAATTATACTGTTTCCCCTCTATGCAATGGCTAGGGTTTGTTCCTATGTGCCGACTTCCCTTCGACCATGGTTTCCCCCATTGATACATATCCTCCCGTTAGCATCCTAGGCACCGTACGCACGGTGGCTAGGACTAGATGGCGACTGTAACATCCCCAACATCACACTACAATAATCCCTTATGCTAAGTGCCAAGTCATCTTGATTTACAAAGCTTAATCATGTTGGGATAATATCTCAACTCAAGTCCCTTCTCTGAATTCTGTTCAAATTCAAAGTAAAATTTGAAGTTGCACAAAACTTGCTAGAAAAATGTTCATCATTTATCCAAAATTCCATAACATTTAATTGTTAAGGAAAACAACATCACCATTGAGCTAAGATGGACAGTAGCAATTATTTCATTTCAACTTCAGCATTTTTGAATGTCATTTTAATGTGAAAAATGCAAATGGATTCCTCTGGCCTCCAAACTTCTTGTGGCACTGCCTAAAAATGCAAACTATTTAATAGGCTAAGTCCCACATTTTTCTTAGCTCTTTTAGTTACCTTATATAATCTTTTTCTATCTCTGTTATTTAAACAAAAGGTTTTATAAAAAAGGAAAAGAGAAAGAGCACAGGCCATTATGCACTGGGCCAAGTGCACAGTGCCTGGCCCGAGCTAGCCCAGCCCACCCCCCTGCTTCTTTTTCTCCCTCCTCCACCTGTCGGGTTGGACCGCAACAGGGCACCGTCCCCGCCGGACCACGTCGCCGGCCGCGCCGCGGGGTAGGATAAGGATGCCACTGCAGCCCTCGGCCTCATCGTCGCCCCAGATGCGCCTCACCCACTCCCCCTCGCTCTCCATCGCATCTCCCCTCTTCCTTCCCCTTCTGCCGACACATGTCGTCGCCGTTCTTCTCGCACCGCCACGGCGACCGTTGACCCCGAGCCTCACCGCCGTGTCCGAGAGCTCCGCTACGGTCGCCCACGTCGACTACGCCGAGCCGTTCGAGCTGAGGAGCCCCAGCGCCGGCGCCAGCGTCGTCTTCCTCCTCGAATCCCCGCCGCCGTTCGACGACAAATCTGGCGCCAGCAAGCCTCCTCGAGCCCGCTGCCCTCCCCTACCGGACCACAGTGAGCTCCCGCTCCTCCTCGTCCCTTTGGATTCGATCCCCGTGCCCCCTAGCCTCTCCCCCGCCGTAGCAGTAGCTCGCCGCCGCCGTCCGCATCACCGCCGCGGCCACCGCTGCTCACGCTCGCGTCCGAGCACAACGACGTGCTCCTGGGTCTCCCAGGAGTCCAACGCGACCGCCTGCGCCTCCGCTCGTGCCCCCTGTCGCCGTTCCCGCTGAACCCGTGATCCAGCCGCCGCCCTCGCCGCTCGCCGCCGTCGCTGCAGGCGCGCTCCGGCCAAGCCACCACCGCAGTCGGATGCGCGCGAGCCCCGCGGTGCCGTAGGTTCAAACCGTGGCCGAAACAGGCCCCTGAGGCCGTTTTCCGGCCGGTTCCGGCACGTCGGTGCCGGCGCACAACCACCCGCCGACGTGGCTGACCTGGGGCCAACCCCAGGGTCGCTGCCAGCGGGCCCCGCGGGCCCTAGTTGACCGGGTTGACCCAGTCAACTGCTGACTGGCAGCCCAGTACCACTGATATGCAGGCCACACCGCATAATTAAGCTAATTAAAATGATTTTTATATTAAAAGTAATTAGTAATCTAATCTGTCACAGACATGTGGGGCCCAACTGTTAATTAACCTCTTTTTAGTTAGTTTAAACTTCTGTTAGTCCACTGTCTATGACAGGTGGGACCCACTGGTCAGTTTGCCCAGTCAGCGGGTCTGTAGACCTGATGATATCATGCTGACGTCATTTTTCCATTTCTGTTAATTTAAATAATTTCTGGGAATGCTAAAATCTTTGAAAAATCGTAGAAAAATAATCATAGCTCGGATGAAAATGTTTTCTACATGAAAGTTGCTCAGAACGACGAGACGAATCCGAATATGCGGTCCATTTACCTATCAGATGCCTCTAACTATATGAACATGGAACATTCCCCCTCCGCTCATTTGTCTGACACAGGTCCGAAACCGGGAATACCTTCCTGGTTGAATTCCCCCTTCACCTGTATCGTGCAGCACTATGTTAGAACACTCCTAGCGTTGCGTATTGCCATGTTATGCTTTGTGATGCCTTGTTTGCTCTGTATTTACTGTTTCTTCCCCCTCTTCTCTACGATAGACCCTGAGACTGATGCTGCCCCTGTGATCGACTACGTCGACGACGACACTTCTTCCTTTTCAGAAAAGCTTCCAGGCAAGCCCCCCCCTTTGATCATCCCGATATCGCCCATTCCATTCTCTCATGCTTGCATTAGATTTTGCTACTGTAATTGTTTGCTCCTATTCTGATGCATAGCCTGCTTTTGTATCTGCTGTTGTACCTTACCTGTTTACCTGTTTATCTTTTGTATCTGCTTTTGTATCTCCAACGTATCTATAATTTTTGATTGTTCCATGTTATTATATTATCTGTTTTTGATGTTTAATGGGATTTATTATACACTTTTATATTATTTTTGGGACTAACCTACTAACCAAAGGCCCAGTGCAAATTGCTGTTTTTTTGCCTATTTCAGTGTTTCGCAGAAAAGGAATATCAAACGGAATCCAAACGGAATGAAACCTTCGGGAGAGTGATTTTTGGAACAAACGTGATCCAGGAGACTTGGAGTGTACGTCAAGGAAGCAACGAGGCGGCCACGAGGCAGGGAGGCGCGTCCCCACCCTCGTGGGCCCCTCGTGGCTCCCCTGACCGACTTCTTTCGCCTATATATACTCATATACCCCGAAAACATCCAGGGGCACCACGAAACCCTATTTCCACCGCCGCAACCTTCTGTACCCGTGAAATCCCATCTTGAGGCCTTTTCCGGCGCTCCGCCGGAGGGGGAATCGATCACGGAGGGCTTCTACATCAACACCATAGCCTCTCCGATGATGTGTGAATAGTTTACCACAGACCTTCGGGTCCATAGTTATTAGTTAGATGGCTTCTTCTCTCTCTTAGGATCTCAATACAAAGTTCTCCTCGATCTTCTTGGAGATCTATTCGATGTAATTCTTTTTGCGGTGTGTTTGTCGAGATCCGATGAATTGTGGGTTTATGATGAAGATTATCTATGAACAATATTTGAATCTCCTCTGAATTCTTTTATGTATGATTTGATATCTTTGCAAGTCTCTTCGAATTATCAGTTTGGTTTGGCCTACTAGATTGATCTTTCTTGCAATGGGAGAAGTGCTTAGATTTGGGTTCAATCTCGCGGTGTCCTTTCCCAGTGATAGTAGGGGCAGCAAGGCACGCATTGTATTGTTGCCATCGAGGATAAAAAGATGGGGTTTATATCATATTGCTTGAGTTTATCCTGTACATCATGTCATCTTGCCTAATGCGTTACTCTGTTCTTATGAACTTAATACTCTAGATGCATGCTGGATAGCGGTCGATGTGTGGAGTAATAATAGTACATGCAGAATCGTTTCGGTCTACTTGTCACGGACGTGATGCCTATATACATGATCATGCTTAGATATTCTCATAACTATGCACTTTTCTATCAATTGCTCGACAGTAATTCGTTCACCCACCGCAAATTATGCTATCTTGAGAGAAGCCACTAGTGAAACCTATGGTCCCCGGGTCTATTTTTCATCATATAAGTTTCCAATCTATTTTACTTTGCAATCTTTACTTTCAATCTATATCATAAAAATACCAAAAATATTTATCTTATTATCTCTATCAGATCTCACTTTTGCAAGTGGCCGTGAAGGGATTGACAACCCCTTTATCGCGTTGGTTGCAAGGTTCTTATTTGTTTGTGTAGGTACGAGGCGACTTGCGTGTAGTCTCCTACTGGATTGATACCTTGGTTCTTAAAAACTGAGGGAAATACTTACGCTACTTTGCTTCATCACCCTTTCCTCTTCAAGGGAAAACCAACGCAGTGCTCAAGAGGTAGCAAGAAGGATTTCTGGCGCCGTTGCCGGGGTGATTTACGGACAAGTCAAGACATACCAAGTACCCATCACAAACTCTTATCCCTCGCATTGCATTATTTGCCATTTGCCTCTTGTTTTCCTCTCCCCCACTTCACCTTTGCCTTTTCTTTGCCTTCTTCCCGTATGTATCTTTGTTTGTGTTTCCTTGTGCCTTCTATTTGCTTGCATCTTTGCTTGCTAAAAATCTATTGATATGGATCCACTTAAATTGTTCTACTTGTATCATCTTCGATCCTTATGCGCTCGTGCTGAAACCCCAACTAGCCTAGTTGATGGGAAATCTTTAGATGAGCATGCTCATTTTGTGCGTCACCGTTTGTCTGAAAAAGGAAGACTCTTATGGGATCAAATAAATAAATTGCTGTGTTATGCTTGGAATCTTTGTGAAATTTATGATTTTTACTTGTTGCTCTAAGAACCCTAAAAACACCTTCCCTACCTATGTGAATTTAATGATAATAAAATCTTATCTTCTTATGCAAAGGGTGTTTATAGTTACTATGATATCGAACAAATTGAAGAATTTGTTTCTTTTAAGGGTGCTTATGAAGTTGCTTCTTTGATTCAAAAGTATGATATTACTCTCCACGAATCTAAATTTTTTGACATACTTAAATATTGCTATGAAAACTATGCTCATAATGTCTATGTCAAAGAATTTATTGAGAGAATGACCGTTGCTTTGGAAGAAAATAATGATATGCATGAATCTATAGATAATGATGATTCCGATGATTTGATTGAAATTTCCCTTGATGAACATGATGCTTGCTATTCTTGTGGCCATGATGCCAATATTTTTGAAGACGAATTTGCTATAGTTCCTTATGTTAAACATGAGATCGTTGCTATTGCGCCCATACTTGATAGTTCCTTCGATAGAAAGCATGATTGCAATGATGTTGTTATAAATTCTATTAATGTCAATTATGCTAATAATATGCAAAACCCTAAGCTTGGTGATGCTAGTTTTGCTAGGTCCACTACTTGTTGCAATGATCATGATTGGGGTGATTCTTCTTACAATCTTGAAATTTTATTTAAGCCCCATGATGAATCTGAGATTGATAATAGTGTTTGCAATAATATTGAAAGTGGGTTTGGAAGAGTGTCAACTTTAGATCCCACATATTTGGAGAATGTTCAATCTTATGGTATTTTTGATAAAGGTGGGTTTGGAGAGGCATGACTTTAGTTAATGATAATCCCACTATTTTGGAAGAGTGTCAACTTCGCATGCATGTGGAACGTGTTGAAAATATGTTATGTGATAGCTATATTATTGAATTTGCTTATGATCCTACATGTAATTACTATGAGAGAGGAAAATATGGTTGTAGAAATATTCATGTTAGTAAATTACCTCTCTTCATGTTGAGATTGCTATCGTCTCTTTCTTCTTCCTTGCATATGCTAGTTTTTGCTTGCCTTGATAATTTGTTTGCCTATAAGATGCCTATGCATAGGAAGTATGTTAGACTTAGATGTGTTTATCACATGTTTTATGATGCTCTCTTTGTATTTCAATTATTATCATCATTGTGAGCATCAATAAAAATTATGCCTAGCTTAGGGCGTTAAACGACAACGCTTGTTGGGAGGCAACCCAATTTTATTTTTATTCCTTGCTTTTTGTTCCTGTTTAGTAATAAATAATTCATCTAGCCTCTGGTTAGATTTGGTTTTATGTCTTAATTAGTGTTTGTGCCAAGTTAAACCTATAGGATCTTCTTGGATAACAATTATTTGATATTGCTGAAAAAGTCAGAAACTTTCTGCTCACGAAAATAATTGTTAAAAACCACCAGAATGTGATAAAATACTGATTCCAATTGCAGTAGATCAATAAACAAATTATTTAGGTCTTCGTATTTTGGTAGAATTTTTGGAGTTCCAGAAGTATACGTTTGATACAGATTACTACAGACTGTTCTG
Organism: Aegilops tauschii subsp. strangulata; assembly: GCF_002575655.3. NCBI lineage: Eukaryota > Viridiplantae > Streptophyta > Magnoliopsida > Poales > Poaceae > Aegilops > Aegilops tauschii. The sequence continues at coordinate 301,940,911 of NC_053035.3, read as the reverse complement.
TTTTTGACAGATTCTGTTTTTCGTGTGTTGTTTGCTTATTTTGATGAATCTATGGCTAGTATCGGGGGGTATGAACCATAGAGAAGTTGGAATACAGTAGGTTTAACACCAATATAAATAAAGAATGAGTTCATCACAGTACCTTAAAGTGGTGGTTTGTTTTATTTCGCTAACGGAGCTCATGAGATTTTCTGTTGAGTTTTGTGTTGTGAAGTTTTCAAGTTTTGGGTAAAAGTTTGATGGATTATGGAATAAGGAGTGGCAAGAGCCTAAGCTTGGGGATTCCCAAGGCACCCCAAGGTAAATTTCAAGGACAACCAAAATCCTAAGCTTGGGATGCCCCAGAAGGCATCCCCTCTTTCGTCTTCGTCCATCGGTAACTTTACTTGATGCTATATTTTTATTCACCACATGATATGTGTTTTGCTTGGAGCGTCTTGTATGATTTGAGTCTTTGCCTTTTAGATTAACACAATCATCCTTGCTGTACACACCTTTTGGGAGAGACACACATGAATCGGAATTTATTAGAATACTCTATGTGCTTCACTTATATCTTTTGAGCTAGATAATTTTGCTCTAGTGCTTCACTTATATCTTTTAGAGCACGGTGGTGGTTTTATTTTATAGAAATTATTGATCTCTCATGCTTCACTTATATTATTTTGAGATTCCTTTAGAACAACATGGTAATTTGCTTTGGCTATAAAATTAGTCCTAATATGATAGGCATCCAAGATTGGTATAATAAAAACTTTCATAAAAAGTGCATTGAATACTATGAGAAGTTTGATACTTGATGATTGTTTTCAGATATGAAGATGGTGATATTAAAGTTGTGCTAGTTGAGTAATTGTGAAATTGAGAAATACTTGTGTTGAAGTTTGCATGTCCCGTAGCATGCACATATGGTAACCGTTGTGTAACAAATTTGAAGCATGAGGTGTTCTTTGATTGTCATCCTTATGAGTGGCGGTCGGGGACGAGCGATGGTCTTTTACTACCAATCTATCCCCCTAGGAGCATGCACGTAGTGCTTGGTTTTTGATGACTTGTAGATTTTTGCAATAAGTATGTGAGTTCTTTATGACTAATGTGGAGTCCATGGATTATACGCACTCTCACCCTTCCATCATTACTAGCCTCTTCGGTACCGTGCATTGCCCTTTATCACCCAAACTTCGCCGGTGCATCCAAACCCCATGATATGATACGCTCTATCAAACATAAACCTCCTTATATCTTCCTCAAAACAGCCACCATACCTACCTATTATGGCATTTCCATAGCCATTCCGAGATATATTGCCATGCAACTTTCCACCGTTTCATTTACTATGGCACGCTTCATCATTGTCATATTGCCTTGCATGATCATGTAGTTGACATCGTATATGTGGCAAAGCCACCATGCATAATTTATCATACATGTCACTCTTGATTCATTGCCCTTCCCGGTACACCGCTGGAGGCATTCATATAGAGTCATATTTTGTTCTAGTATCGAGTTGTAATCATTGAGTTGTAAATAAATAGAAGTGTGATGATCATCATTAATAGAGCATTGTCCAAAAAAAAGAAGAGAAGGGCCAAATAAAAAAAAGAAAGGCCCAAAAAAGAGAGAAAAGAAATAAAAAGGGACAATGCTACTATCCTTTTTCCACACTTGTGCTTCAAAGTAGCACCATGATCTTTATGATAGAGAGTCTCTTGTTCTTTCATATACTAGTGGGAATTTTTCATGATAGAACTTGGCTTGTATATTCCAACAATGGGCTTCCTCAAATGCCCTAGGTCTTCGTGAGCAAGCAAGTTGGATGCACACCCACTTAGTTTCTTTTGTTGAGCTTTCATACATTTATAGCTCTAGTGCATCCGTTGCATGGCAATCCCTACTCCTTGCATTGACATCAATTGATGGGCATCTCCCTAGCTCGTTGATTAGCCGCGTCAATGTGAGACTTCCTCCTTTTTTGTCTTCTCCACATAACCCCCATCATTATATTCTATTCCACCCATAGTGCTATATCCATGGCTCACGCTCATGTATTGCGTGAAAGTTGAAAAAGTTTGAGATGAATAAAGTATGAAACAATTGATTGGCTTGTCATTGGGGTTGTGCACGATGAGAGCATTCTTGTGTGACGAAAATGGAGCATGACCAAACTATGTGATTTTGTAGGGATAAGCTTTCTTTGGCCATGTTATTTTGAGAAGACATAATTGCTTAGTTAGTATGCTTGAAGTATTATTATTTTTATGTCAATATTAAACTTTTATCTAGAATATTTCGGATCTGAACATTCATGCCACAATAAAGAGAATTACTTAGAAAATTATGTTAGGTAGCATTCCACATCAAAAATTCTGTTTTTATCATTTACCTACTCGAGGACGAGGAGGAATTAAGCTTGGGATGCTTGATACGTCTCCAACGTATCTATAATTTTTGATTGTTCCATGCTATTATATTATCTGTTTTGGATGTTTAATGGGATTTATTATACACTTTTATATTATTTTTGGGACTAACCTACTAACCAAAGGCCCCGTGCAAATTGATATTTTTGCCAATTTCAGTGTTTCAAAGAAAAGGAATATCAAACAGAATGAAACCTTCGGGAGAGTGATTTTTGGAACAAACGTGATCCAGGAGACTTGGAGTGGACGTCAAGGAAGCAACAAGGCGGTCACGAGGTAGGGAGACGCGCCCCCACCCTCGTGGGCCCCTCGTGGCTCCCCTGACCGACTTCTTTCTCCTATATATACTCATATACCCCGAAAACATCCAGGGGCACCACGAAACCCTATTTCCACCACCGCAACCTTCTGTACCCGTGAGATCCCATCTTGGGGCCTTTTTCGGCGCTCTGCCGGAGGGGGAATTGATCACGGAGGGCTTCTACATCAACACCATAGCCTCTCCGATGATGTGTGAGTAGTTTACCATAGACCTTCGGGTCCATAGTTATTAGCTAGATGGCTTCTTCTCTCTCTTTGGATCTCAATACAAAGTTCTCCTCGATCTTCTTGGAGATCTATTCGATGTAATTCTTTTTGCGGTGTGTTTGTCGAGATCCGATGAATTCTGGGTTTATGATGAAGATTATCTATGAACAATATTTGAATCTCCTCTGAATTCTTTTATGTATGATTTGATATCTTTGCAAGTCTCTTCGAATTATCAGTTTGGTTTGGCCTACTAGATTGATCTTTCTTGCAATGGGAGAAGTGCTTAGCTTTGGGTTCAATCTTGCGGTGTCCTTTCCCAGTGACAGCAGGGGCAGCAAGACACGCATTGTATTGTTGCCATCGAGGATAAAAAGATGGGGTTTATATCATATTGCTTGAGTTTATCCCTGTACATCATGTCATCTTGCCTAATGCGTTACTCTGTTCTTATGAACTTAATACTCTAGATGCATGCTGGATAGCGGTCGATGTGTGGAGTAATAGTAGTAGATGCAAAATCGTTTCGGTCTACTTGTCACAGACGTGATGCCTATATACATGATCATGCCTAGATATTCTCATAACTATGCACTTTTCTATCAATTGCTCGATAGTAATTCGTTCACCCACCGTAAATTATGCTATCTTGAGAGAAGCCACTAGTGAAACCTATGGCCCCCGGGTCTATTTTCCATCATATAAGTTTCCAATATATTTTACTTTGAAATCTTTACTTTCAATCTATATCATAAAAATACCAAAAATATTTATCTTATTATCTCTATCAGATCTCACTTTTGCAAGTGGCCGTGAAGGGATTGACAACCCCTTTATCGCGTTGGTTGCAAGGTTCTTATTTGTTTGTGTAGGTACGAGGCGACTTGCGTGTAGTCTCCTACTAGATTGATACCTTGGTTCTAAAAAACTGAGGGAAATACTTACGCTACTTTGCTGCAGCACCCTTTCCTCTTCAAGGGAAAACCAACGCAGTGCTCAAGAGGTAGCAGTTAGTGATCCATCAGTGACCCCCACCTTATCCTTGTTGCCCCTGCTTCATCATCGAAGACCCGATCAACGAGATCGAAGACCAGGCCCCGACACCGCACATCACTTTCCTCTTAGTTGCTCGACACTACTGGGTTACTATCGAGTGCCGAGGGTGAGACCTCATCAGCACTTCTGATGTTAACCCTGTAGTGTAGCTATTCGATCGTGGTCATCAAGGGTGATTCCGCCTTAACCACTTCCGATACGACTCTGTCGTGCAACCCCTCAAGTGTGAACCTCGAGGGTGGTTCCTCCTACGTTCACCTTGATGATTACATTGAGTGGAATCCATCGAGGGTGGTTCCTCAGGGTTCCCCTTGGCGTTAGACACATAGTTACTATGGTTACTATGACTTTACACTGAACCATGTTACTAAAGACGGGATGGCCCTGAGGGGTACCCGCGCGAGCTTAATTGCGAGTGATGTGGAGTCGGGTTGACCTGGAAGGTGCCCGCGAGATAATTACGAGGCGTGGCCGGGCATTCTTAGCCCTTGCCGCAAGTCCTCGAGACGGGGCGACGGGGTCACATCGATCGTGAGTCTCTGCTCGTTACCGCGTGCTCCTAATCCACTACGATTTGGATATTTGATCCGAGGGGCCTGTGGCCTGATAGCACTAACCATCACGTGGGCATAGTATGGGCGTTCTGCATCGTATGCATCAGCCGAAGCTTAATAGATGTCATGCGACTGAGCTGCGCGTGCCGGGTTGGACTGGTAAGCACCTGCCTTTTTTAAGGAGGTAGCTAGGTCTGCTCACCGGCCGCGTTCGCAACGTGCAGGAGTTCTCAGGGCGATGGCCCATGACCCCTGGGGGCATAGGTTTAGTCCGGCGTGCTAACCTCTCTATTTAGCCTAGGTCGGGTTGCGGCGTATTGTTTGGCCGAGGCCGAGCATGACCCAGGAAAGTGTGTCCGGCCGGAGTTAATCGAGCGTGGTGGGTAAGTTGGTGCACCCCTGCAGGGAAGAAAACATCTATCGATAGCCCATCCTACGGTAACAGACACTTGGAGTTGTATCCCGATCGATACAACTAGAACTTGACACTTGCGATGAGAACTGGATAGTATGGCTCTGGGATTACTTTCTCGCAGGGAGTCGAGGAAGGATCTCTGGGCGAGGTTGATGACACTACTACTACTTTACTTTATGCTACTCTTATCTCTCCTTATGCTGCAAGATGCTTGAAGCTGCTAGTCTTCGATAGGCTAGGCTTTCCCCTTCTCTTCTGGCATTCTGCAGTTCAGTCCACAGATACTACCCATTTCATTGACACCGATGCATATGTAGTGTAGATCCTTGCTTGCGAGTACTTTGGATGAGTACTCATGGTTTCTTTGCTCCCTCTTTTCCCCCTTTTCCATTCTTCTCGGATGACACAACTAGATGACGGAGTCCAGGAGCCAGATGTCACCACCGACGATTACTACTACACTGAGGGTGCCTACTACTACGTGGAGGCCGCCGATGACCAGGAATAGTTAGGAGGCTCCCAGGCAGGATGCCTTGCCTTTTCGATCGTTGTTGATTTTGTGCTAGCCTTCTTAAGGCAAACTTGTTTAAGTCATGTCTGTACTCAGATAATGTTGCTTCCGCTAACTCGTTCGTATTCGAGCTTATGTATTCGAGCCCTCGAGGCCCCTGTCTTGTAATATAAAGCTTGCATTATTTTAATTTGTGTCTAGAGTTGTGTTGTGATATCTTCCCATGAGTCCTTGATCTTGATCGTACACATTTGCGTGTATGATTAGTGTACAATTGAATCGGGGGCGTCACAAGTTGGTATCAGAGCCGACTGCATGTAGGTAGCCCCCTTTCCAACTCCTTGGCCGAAGATGAGTCTAGTCACTGAAAAAAAACTTTTACTAACATGGCTGTGTGTCTTATGGGCCCATGTCGCCATTGGGTAGTATTAGGATCTTTTATTCCTCGACTATACTTTGGGACTCTGATCTCTCTTCTATTCGGGTTAAAATGGATTTACTAACGCCGACACTTAGGTTCTCGGACCCACTTCCTCCCGGAGAGCCCGACATTACTGATGATCGCTTGCTGTACCAGAAGATTCTACAGATACTCTCTGATGTTTTCCCGAGACCCTTGTGACCTCCGTCTTTGCAATTCCCTACCACCGTTATATTCATATGGTTAACGACTTACGCGTGTCGTTCATACAATCATTCCCAATTGCTCTTGATGATTACAAGTTACTCCAATACTCTTCGTTGTTCCAAGAATCCTTGTGCTTCTGCTTTGCCTTTTGCACTGCGGATAATTCCTCACACTTATCAGGGATTCGTTCATCCCTAGTTGATCATGTGATTCGCAACATCATTCCCATTGTTAATCGATCTTTCGAAATTTCTCTGCACCCTTTTGCTCTTGAAATTCGTGCCTACTGGCATTATGGATAGTTCCATATGTCAAGTAATCCTCATTGACATTCCTTGATACTACTATTTTGAATCCCTTGAATCAATATGCTGCCAATGTTTGTAATCATCGGTTGAATCCTAGAATTCATCCTTCTGACTCGGACATCATTTTGAACAGGAGCTGGTTCTCGACCAATCAAATTGTCGTCAATTGTATCCCTAAGGCTATTCAACTTACTTATCTTTTGATCAGAGCGTCTGCTTCTGATCTTCTATTTTTGAAATCATGATTTCTTTGCATTTAAGCATCGAATTATTTAGATGTTTCTATAATCCGAAGCCTTTGCATTCTTTCTTCTTATGGTTGAGTACCGACACTCACATCAGATCCTATGTGGACCGCCAGATCCTTTGTTGGATTTTATCTGACAACGTCCTTCATATTCAATAACCTTTTGAGCCTTTCCTCGGATACATAATGCCTTTGGTAAATTGTATCCTCTGCCTTCTCAACCATGCTCTGCCTTCGAGCTTGTGTTTTTTTTACTCGTGGAGTTTGTGGTATATGTTCCCAAGATGCCCCTATGGGTTGAACCTATGCCTTCCTTAATCCATGTGAACCCGAGAGTTTTCACGAGTCATACTCTTCTGGTGTTTTGCCAGATAACATTTTAACACTACAACTTCATCGAAAGTGAGAAGTAAATGAAATGATATGCATTGAAGAAGTGGGAGTCGACCTCAACTTTGTGTTCATGCCCATAGACATGATGTATGTCTTATCATGGAAGCTTCTCTTAAAATCAATTGTTTCCTTGGTATAAGTTCATCCTGTATCTGTGAATTGATCCTTTGCAATCGTGGTTCCGACCATATTTCCTCCTTGATTCCATTTCCCGGATAAGTGAAAATACATATGCTCTACAAATCATTTCCCCCGTCCAACCTCTACTCCGATTCACCTTCCGGTATTACCCCTAGTGAAAGGATCAAGATGGACCTAGAGGGGGGGGGGGTGAATAGGTACAATTACAAATTTTAATTATTACTTAGCAATTTTAGGCAATAATGCGGAATATGAGGGTGAGCCTAACAATTGCAAGTGTAGTACTAAGTGCTAAGAAAGATAAGCAAGTAACACAAGTATGTAAGTAAGCAAGCACAATATGATATAAGTAAGTGCTAAGAGACAAGTAACCACAAGTAGAGAGTTAGGGTTAGGAATAACCGCAACTCTGGGAGACGAGGATGTATGCCGATGTTCACTTCCTTGGAGGGAAGCTACGTCACCGTTAGAGCGGTGGATGTTACCACGAAGGCACACCAACGCCATGAAGGCTCACCCTATTCTCCCTTTGAGACAACACCACGGAGGCGTTTCTCAACCACTAGTGGTAGACCTTGGGGTGGTCTCCAAACCCTCACAAACTTTTTCGGGGGTAATCACAATGGTCGATTCCTCTCCGAAAGACTCCTACCGCCTAGGAGTCTCCAACCTCCAAGAGTAACAAGAACGATGGGGAAAAGCTCAAGACTTGCTCAAATCACGAATTCCTTTGGTGCAAAGAAGGGGAATGAGTGGATCTATCACTTGATCGGACAACTTCTCTCAAATGCTCTCAAATCCATTGGGGATCTAAGATTTGGTGTGGAGGAGTGAGAGAGAGAGAGTGAAATGTGTTCTAGGGTTTGTTCAAAGTGAATGGTCAACCCTCTCCCGTGGGGAAGAAGGGCTATATATAGTGTGAGCACAAATATGGCCGTTGTAGTGTAAGTGAATGGGCAGGCCGGACATCCGGGCTAGGGGCCAGACATCCGGCCTGGCAAGGTACGAGGAACAAAGCAGAAGCAGAACAGAAAACAGAGGGGCCGGACATCCGGGAGCCAAGCCCAGACATCCGGCACATCAGGAAGGCCCGGACATCCGGCGCGATCACTAAAAGGTTACAGAACCTCAGCTGTTCCACGGGTAGTAGAGGGCGGACATCCGGGATAGGGCCCGGACATCCGGCGTATCAGGAAGGCCCGGACATCTGGCGTGGAACCAGAAACCTTCTGGACATGAAGAGGGCTAAGGCCGGACATCCGGGGCACGAGCCGGATATCCGGGGAGCAGCCCGGACATCCGGCATGAGGCCCGGACATCCTGCACTCCCGAGGGAAGAATAAGCCAGAGAGTAGTGATAGATCGAATGAGTGATGGAAAGGAGATATTTTGGCAAGAGCAAGTCTTTTACTAACCCTATCGATCCCCTCTTAAAAGTGCGGGATCCTATACTCAAGGAAACAAAATATGAAATCATTTTAATACTTCATCCTTGAGTGAAACCACTTCGTATGCTCTTGATCCACACACTTTGATGAGCCAGGGACCAACACCTGAGATTTACTTGACAGCCATTGTTAGTACCCTACATGTATATTGTCATCAACAACAAAACATGATGTAAAGGCATGATTGTACTTTCAATCTCCCCCTTTTTGTTTGTTGATGACAATCATACATGTAGTATCATAAATGCAATAAACAATTTTAGCATTGACTAATGAGAGCAAAAGTACAAAATATGTTTATGTTTCTATTTACTTTTAGCTCCCCCTCATTGTGTGCATGAGATGAATATGTTAGGATGTACAACAAGAGATATAAATGGGAGAGACATGCACATATGAAACTACCATAACGCATAGACTACAGACATTTCATAGCCACAAGATAATAACATAAGTACCATAGGTAGCAACATATTATCATAGTCTCACAATAACAAGTTTTGAATATAGCTAACACATCATACCATGACCATACTAAGATACTACTTCTCCTCCTTTGACAGCAACAAGTAGGGCAAAGAACTAAACAGACTCTGTCACTCCTAGCGGATGTCATCAGCATCATCAAAGAACTCAGGGTACTCGGCACGAGAAGGGAATCCGAAAGTGGAAGAGGATGGAGCTGCGGGGATCAGATCGTCATCACTCACAGGACTCCCACGATCACGAAGGCGTTGCTTGAGCTGATTCATGGAGATGATGAGGCGCTTCTGAACATCATGATACTGCTGACAGCTGAAAGTAATTGCCTTCATGATTGCAGACTGAGCCTTGCCCAAGAACGAGGCAAAACGGCCACGAGGAGCGGTCGAGGAAGATGGAGCAGAGGAACCAGTGGGCTGAGTCCCACTAGCAGACCTCCTAGGCTGAGTAGGAGCAGCAGGCTGAGCATTATCTAGCACGCGCATATGAGGAGGAGGCGTCCAAATGGAGTGCACAACAGTCTTAACCACCTCAAAGGGAGCAGTGTGATCAATCAGAGCCTGAATAAATGGAGCATGAAGGAACTGGCGCGACTGAATGAAGCTGCAAAGACAGATCTCATGCCAAATGAAATGGGCTGTGTCCAGAGGCAGAGTGGGTTCGTCATGCATACGAACCATCAAGTCAATACAGTAGTTGCGAGCCCTTGAGCGATCTCCCTTCTTAGGATAGAGGGTGCGAAGCACACACTGATAGAGGATGTAGCAAGGAGCACGGAAGATGGATACCTCATTGAGTGGATATCCACGTTCCTCTTCAGTGAGATGAGAGGTAGGCTTCACAAGAGGCAAGCAAGCATCAATCCCTTTGGGCTTATACTATGGATCCATACTGTGAATGCAATGTCCAACTCCAGAGAGGCTCAAAATCTGAACAAACCGATCATAGGTGATACTCAGTGTAGTGTCATCGGTCATCCATGTGAGAGTGTTGTCCAGACCAAAGAAACAGGTGGCATAGAACTGAAGAATGGCAGCTTCATTCCAATCACACCTGAAGGTCATTGCAGGACCTAGAGTCATATCATCAATGATCTTGACCGGGTTGTTAGGGAACATGGCAGGATGATCACACAGGAATTTGAGATCCAAGTATTTATGAGGAGCAAGTCCTCGCCCATGGACGGAACTAGAATAGAGATCCTGCTGCATACGAGTCCGGAACCGAGGATCCTCGGCATCAGCCACCATCTCATATTGATTGGCATCCCGACGAAACACAAGATATTGACCCGCCCCCACAGTTGTGAAGTTGTGAGTGGGGCGATCCCCGCTGTCAGGAAGCTCCATGGAGATGCGACGACCATGGACAACGGGCATTGCAGAACCACGGACTTGAGGCACTGGTGCCCTCCTAGTGCCAGGCTTGGACTGGCCAACAAAGTGTCTTGGAGAAAAGTCATCCTCTTCCTCCCCAACATAGTCCTCATCATCCGGATCTGAGGCCGACAGACTTGTGGATGGTGCCCGCTTCTTCTTCTTGGTGGTGGTCTTCTTCTTCTTAGGCCGGGCATGTTCATCGGAGTCGGTTGAGCCTTGCCGGCGAGCGACTGAAACGGATAATAATAGGTCCCGATGAGAAGGATCCAAAGAGTATGAACAAGGATAAAGCAAATTAAACAGTGGGATGACCATTTTCAATCATGACCATAGGACAAGTCCAAGTGGTAGATAAAAAATTTGACATTCCCATGATTAAGTTGATTAGCCGAGTACATAGAGAGATGTTTAGGCTTAGGTAAGAGATACCAAAACACTAGAGAGATATATATGCCAAGATATACATGAGAGATAATGAAACCCTAAGATGATTTGGTCATAACAAGAGAAAGATGCAAGAGAGATAGCATCCATACCCCGAGAAGAAGGCTCGGGGCGCTCGGGGCCGCAGTTCTTGGTACGTGCCATGAAGAACTCCGGCGGTGAATCCCACAATACACCGGTCCCTCCCGAGAGATTCACACCACAACCCAAGAAATGGATTGGATAGAACCGTAGATGGGAGGAGGAGAATACATGGGCAGGAGATCGGGGCCGGAGGTCGGAGGAGAGGGCCGGGGCAGCGCCGGAGCACGGCCCGGCGGCGGCGGCGGCTGTATGGCGAGATGGGGGATAGGAACGGGAGGAACTGCCCCCAAATCCCAAGCCCCTCCCCTGTTATATGTGGCTGCGGGCGACGGGCCGGACATCCGGGGCCTGGCCCGGATATCCGGCGAGCGGAGGTCAGAGAGCAGAAGAATCAGGGCGAACGGGCCGGACATCCGGGGACAAGCCCGGATATCTGGCGTGAGGAGGTCAGGGAGCAAAAGGTTCAGGGCCCGGAGTGCTCGATGACAGTTTGAGCAGCAGAGGAATTTTCCCCAGGGCCCGGATGTCTGGCTGAGGAGCCGGATGTCCGGCCACTGGACAGAAAAATAGGGCAGGGGATTTGTAAGGGGCCAACAAATATAATTTGATATAGACTCTGCCAAGGAGTTTTTAGAGATTTATAGGGGTGAAAACCTGAGTAATCTAAGGCCATACTAAGATGTACTAACGACCCAACAATATGAAGTAAAGAAAGGTCCATACAAGCAATTCCCAAGCGGTGACCGAGGCCACCATGTTTGAGCATATGGAACATAGTGCCGCAAAGATGTAGACTTTGGGTACATAGTCACAACTCCATCATGTTAAAGCACCATAGTTCGAGAACCATGATAACTTTGAGAGTGTTTGTTCTATTTATGCATTATGTAGGGTGAGAACACTCACGAATTGAATGTCTCCCCCTAAATATATGCCTACATCAAGACACGACATTAAGTTCATGCATGTATGGGTACTAGATTTCACATAATATTGCCAAGCTCCAAGATACCAAGTTCACGCCTAAGTTGACAAAACCTTGCTTCATCCAATGGCTTGGTGAAAATATCTGCAAGTTGCATATCTATGCCAACATGAGCAATGTCAATATCACCCTTCTCCACATGATCTCTCAAGAAGTGATACCTAATATCAATGTGCTTGGTGCGGGTATGATCTTTGAGGTTCTTAGCAATATTGATGGCACTTTCGTTATCACATAGAAGAGGCACTTGTCTATAGGTGATACCGTAATCCTTCAAAGTTTGCCTCATCCATAGTAATTGAGTTGCACAACTGGCGGTTGCAATGCATTCAGCTTCTGCGGTAGAGAGGGCAACACAATTTTGTTTCTTTGAGGACCAACTTACCAAGAAGCGTCCAAGAAACTGACATGCGCCAGAGGTGGACTTATGATCCACTTTGTCTCCAGCCCAATCCGCATCCGTGTAACCAATGAGATCAAACTTAGCATCCTTGGGGTACCATAGACCCAACTTTGGGGTGTGAACAAGGTATCTAAGAATATGCTTAACTGCCTTATGATGACTTTCCCTAGGGGAAGCTTGAAATCTAGCACACATGCATACACTAAACATGATGTCTGGTCTAGATGCACAAAGATAAAGCAATGAACCAATCATAGAGCGGTATTTAGATGGGTCGAAAGGAATACCATTTGTGTCTTCAGTGAGTACAATTTTGGTTGGCATGGGTGTCTTACATGGACTAGCATCGGACATGCCAAACTTCTCTAGGATATCCTTGAGGTATTGTGCTTGAGACAAGAATATTCCTTCTTGAAATTGTTGAATTTGAAATCTGAGGAAGAACTTCAAATCCGCATTGAGTGACATTTCAAAATTCTTGGTCATGGAAGCCGCAAACTTCTTGCACAATGAATGTTAGGAGAACCAAAAATGATATCATCTACATAGATTTGCATAAGATCAAATCACCCTTGTCCCTCTTAGTAAAAAGAGTGGGATCGATCACCCCTCTCAAAAAACCATCATCGAGTAAAAACTTCTTAAGATGATCATACCAAGCACGAGGTGCTTGTTTGAGGCCATACAAAGCCTTATGAAGTTTATACACATAGGCTTTGTGATCGGGATCAACGAACCCAGGTGGTTGTGATACATATACTTCTTCTTGTAGAGGACCGTTAAGGAAAGCACTCTTCACATCCATTTGATGTAATGTAAAACCATTGAAAGCAGCATAAGCAAGTAAGATGCGAATGGATTCAAGACGGGCAACGGGGGCAAAGCTCTCACCAAAGTCCAAACCTTCAACTTGTGAGTACCCTTGTGCCACTAATCTTGCCTTGTTACGGATGATTACACCATTCTCATCTTGCTTGTTCTTGAAAATCCATCTTGTTCCAATGACGTTGTGCTCGGTAGTTGGCCTCTTGACTAATGACCACACTTGGTTGCGTTCAAAACTGTTCAACTCTTCTTGCATAGCAATGAGCCAATCGTTGTCCATCAATGCATCTTGTACCTTGAGAGGCTCAACACTAGACATAAACGAGAAGTGAGCACAAAAGTTTGTCAAATGTTTACGAGTGACTCTACCTTCCGATATGCCGGTGAAAATTTTGTCAACATCAACACGATCGGCCACACGAGGCATGATGGAGGTAAGAGTTTCACGAGGTTCAACTTCATGTCCATCATCCACGTCCTCAACATATGGATTAGTAATGTGTGGTGGAAGATCTTCTTCTTCATCTTGCATTTGTTGAGGTTCATCGTCAATGATTGCACTTTCTTGTTGTTGCCCTTGAGGATGATCTTGTTCTTGATGATTATCATGAAGAGGAACTTGATCATCATCTTGTACTTGGTCTATGGGCATTGGTTGAGCAATCGGAACTTGTGGTGGTATGGGTGTTGAGGTAGTTTGATGATGCGTGAAGCTTCCATTTTCTTCATCATCATCATGAGGTTCTTGTTCCATTGGAAGAAGTGCACCAACACCCATGGTCAAGATATCTTGAGAAGAATCTTCTTCACCTGCATCACTTAGATCAACTTGCTCCCCATGGGAGCCATTAAATTCATCAAACACCACGTCACAAGTTTCTACAACACATCCATTGGATTTCTTGTAGACTCTATAGGCGTGAGAGTTTGATCCGTAGCCAACAAATATGCCCTCAATGGTTTTGGATTGAAACTTTCCTAACCGTTCTCTTTTGTTGAGGATGAAACATTTGCACCCAAATACACGAAAGTACTTGACATTTGGCTTGTTCCCAGTTAAGAGCTCATATGGAGTCTTTTCCAATATAGTGCGGAGGAAGAGCCGGTTTGATGCATGGCATGCGGTGTTGATAGCTTCGGCACAAAAACTATGTGGCGACTTGTATTCATCCAACATGGACCTTGCCATCTCCACAAGTGTGCGGTTCTTCCTTTCTGCTACACCATTTTGTTGGGGAGTGTATGGAGCTGAATATTGATGCTCAATCCCTTCATCACTAAGAAATTCTTCCAAGGTGAAGTTCTTGAACTCAGAGCCATTATCACTTCTTATTGCTAAGATTTCTTTGTCAAACTTGCATTGTGCTTGCTTGGCAAAATCAATGAAGGTGATCTTCGTCTCGTCCTTGGACTTGAGGAAGAAGACCCATGTATATTTTGAGTAATCATCAACAATGACAAGCCCATACTTTTTCCCACCAAGACTATCCCATGAAGGAGGCCCAAAAAGATCCACATGAAGGAGCTCCAAAGGCCTTTTAAGTAGACACAATATTCTTGGGTGGGTGCTTTGATTGATGTTGCTTCCCGGCTATGCATGCACTACACACATGATCTTTCTCGAAAGAGACATTTGTTAGTCCAAGGATTTGATTACCCTTTAAGAGATCTTGAAGATTTCTCATGCCGACATGGGCTAGCCGGCGATGCCATAGCCACCCCTTGTCGGCCTTGGACATTAGATGTAACACCCCAAAAATTTTATTTGGTTTTATTAATTTTCTTTTTATGGGAAGGAGGTTATTTTTTTTAAAAACTTCTCCTTCTCAAAACCTTTAAGGCAAGTATTTTATGTTTCTTTCTCAACTTTTACTTTGGTCTTGAGGGCTTTTCATTTTGTGTTGACTCAACACAACTACTTTCTTTGGGAAAGTTTTTGAAATCCTTTCTTTAAAAAAATAACCCTATGACTTATGGATTGATCCTTCCCCTTTCAAAAAATTATCTCTTGCCATGACCTAGGTTGTAATCTCCCTCCCAAGAGCCATCTTCCCACTTTGTGTCAAGTCAAGCTTCAAATCCAGCAAGTTAAACTTCCCCTTGAATTTATTTCCATTTATTTTAAATCAAAAATCTTTTCTGTCTTCTATTTTGGCCCTTAGAGATTTACAAAGGAACCACTAGAATTCCTTTGAATTTTTATTCCAAACAAGTTTCCCTGGCTAGTCCTTAGAACCCTCAACTAAGATCCATGAAGATCCACTGGTCCACAGTTCAAAATTTTCAAAATTTGCTTGCTGCAAGTTTGGACCAGATTTGTCATTTTGGGGAAACTCATTATTTTTCTTCTCCAAAAATTCTGAGAAAAATCATGAGGCCTCCAGATGCATCAAGAGACCTCTCCACCAAAGATCAGCTCTAGAAAAATTTCCCACATGCCAGAATCATTTCATCGAACAGGTGGCATGCACTGTTTCTGTGCAGGTTCAGTGTTCAGTTCAGTCACCGGTGTCGTTTTCTTCAGAACCGCGGCGTCCATCTCGCCAGTACTCGCGCTGGCCTCTTGCTCCCCGCTCCTCCTTCTTGTCCACCGCGCCGCATGGTCGCCTGGACGGGCGCGAGCGTCGGCGGTGAGCTGGCAGGAGGAACACCGCCCCCGTGAGTGACGGCAGCAGCACTCGCTGCGGCTGCCAGAGAGGCGCAGCGAGGGACGGCGCCGTCCAGCACCGCCCACACCACCAGGAGCCTCCGCATGGCCGTCCTCTTCTCTGGACGCGCTGCAGCACCGTCGCCGTGGCCTGAGTGGCGCAGAGCACGCCCACTATCGCCGACGAGCCCGTGAGGCCGTTCCGTCGAGGGCTGGAGTATCGCCCAAGTCCGACCGAGATTAACTGAGAAACGGAGTCAGTGAACCAATCCGCTGCTGCCCAGCCCCCTAAACCTCTCGTCCGACCACTGCCTCGCCGTAATCCTCACCGGAGAAATCACGTTCACGGCAACCGCCTGGGATCGGCTATAAAAGGAGGCCCCGAGCTCGATCTCGACCAAGCACCATCACTCCACCTCACCAGAACCACGCCCAGCCACTGGGGAGACCTCGGGGAGGCCTTCTTCCCCGACCCCGGCCGCCCCGACCCGCTTCGGGATCCGGCAAGATTTGCTCAAGTGCGTGCACCCCCGCCTCTCAAACCATGCCAGTAGCCTACTAGTGCAACCACTTCTCTAACCCGCGCCCTAATTTGAAGGTTGCAGCTCCCATCGGAGAGTATCATCCTCGCCCGAACCACCGTCCGCCTGAGTTGAGGCCACCGTCGACGTGGTGCTCGCCGACGACCAAGTCCACCACCCACCGACGCGGAAGGACACCGTGAACCCGTAGGTACCCTCCGATCCCCCTGCCTCGCCGTGGATCAACACCGGCGACCACCGCGGGCCTCGGCGCCGGCGAGCTCTGTTTCAAAGTTTGAACCTGACGGGTGGGACCCCCTCGTCAGCCTCTTCTCTTCTGTTTTGAAACGTTTTCTGAAAACTCCTTCGGGCAAAGTACGCTTTCCTTCTGGGCTGGCGTATTTCCAACCGAAACATTTTCTGCTTTTTCAAACTAGCCCCTGGGTCTTTTCTGTTTCATCACAGATTAGTCCTTGGACTAAAACCTTTATATCTTTTAAACAAAAGATGCTTTTTAGTTGATTCTTTTTCTGTCAGTTTTATATTTTTGTCTAGTTTTTTTTATAATATTTATTTGAAAAATATTTGGAACAACTTTTATGCACACTTGGTATTTACGTTAGTACGCGTTCTCTTTATACCGTAGATACCAGAGGAGGTGACGGAGCCGCGAACTTCGCCGAGCTAGACTCCGACTACTCCGAACCAGGCAAGCACGTTTGAACCTTTGATATGATAAGTGTTTTGCATGTTTGCTTGAATAGTTAGTTCATGGCACGTTTATAAGAGCGTCAGTGAGTGTTATATTGCATGCAAGGCAACTACCAGTATGTTTCGAAACTTGATGTGATCTTTTGATGGGTGATAAAGCAATCATGTGGTGACATGAAAGGTGTTAAGATGGTATTGTTGAAGCATGCCAGTCTTATGTCAATCGTTAAGCTCCCGTGTTAATGTGGATCAAGCCACGTTACCGTCCGTTCCCTTTTGTGCTACCACGTGTTTTCTGCAAAGAATACGGTTTAGTAAGCTGCAAACCTCTTTCCTCGTACACACCAAAGAGAGGGGCCGGGATGAGGGTTCCATGGCCCTGGATTAAAGCCAGTCATCCGGTCAGGGGGCATGGGTGTTTACGGTTGGGACCGAGAGGGGGGCACCCCTTAGAGCGCGCGATATAAATTTGATCCCATGCTACGCGAGGTTGTAGCCTCCCCGTCTTAAGGTTTTTCTTGAACGTTGCCTAGGGTGATTCCTGGCAGCGGAATGTGGAATGGGTGTGTACTGGTTAGATGTGTTTCTCCTAAAATACCGTAAACGGAACTAGTCCCTTGGGACTACTGAAATCCGTTGGTTGTGGTTAAAAGTACAAACTCTGCAGAGTCAAAACCTTCCGAGTAATCGTGTCCATGGTCAAGGATCTTGGTCAACCCATACATATCAGTATCAGTCTCAATGTCCGTCTCAGCGTCAGTCTCTGTGTCAGTCTCAGTGAAAATCCCCGGTGAATAAACATGAGTGGTAATCCAGGTTGAATGTTATTCCTGTGGATGGACTAACCAGTTTATTATTACGTACATGAGTATTCCCTTGAGATGATTTAAATTCATGAGCTACTTGAATCCAAATAATGAAATATGAGCCCTTTATGTGATGTCGCTCAGACGTCCGACTGTGGCACTATTGTTACTTACGTTTGATATAAGCCCTTTATGTGATGTCGCTCAGATGTCCGACTGTGGCACTATTGTTATTTACTTTTGATATAAGCCCTTTATGTGATGTCGCCCCGACGTCCGACTGCGGCACTATTGTTATTTACTTTTGATATAAGCCCTTTATGTGATGTCGCCCCGACGTCCGACTGTGGCACTATTGTTATTTACTTTTGATATAAGCCCTTTATGTGATGTCGCCCCGACGTTCGACTGTGGCACTATTGTTATTTACTTTTGATATAAGACCTTTATGTGATGTCGCCCCGACGTCCGACTGTGGCACTATTGTTATTTACTTTTGATATCACTACAGGAAACAGCTACTTTGCCGTCTGCCACGGCGGACGGCAAAGGCTCGAAAGGCGGACGGCAAAGACCTTTGCCGTCAGCCGCGGACGGCAAAAGGCTCCGGCAAAGAAGGCTACGGTAAACAGCTGCTTTGCCGTCTGCTTCCTGGCGGCGGACGGCAAAGGCTCTTTGCCGTCTGCAGCGGACGGCAAAGAGGGCGGACGGCAATAATTGCGCTGTCAGTCCGTTAAGTGGCTAACGGCAGACCTTTGCCGTCCGCCGCAGACGGCAAAATTTCTCTGGTCTTTGCCGTCCGCCGTATGATGTCATCTACACGTCACTAGATGGCAGGTTCTTTGCCATCTGCCACTGATGGCAAAGTGCAGGTTCTTTGCCGTCTGCCACAGATGGCAAAGTCTTTGCCGTCTGCCACTGTAGGCAAACTGACCAAATGGGTCAGCTCCCAGGAAGCACAGTTGGCTGCCACGTGGCTTCTTTGCCGTCCGCCGCAGACGGCAAAGAGGCCTTTGCCGTCTATGGCAGACGGCAAAGAGCCTGCATATTGGTTTTTTTTTCCTGTTTTTTATTAAATCCCACAATTTGCACAGAAAATATATATGACATATAGATATATTTCACAGGCATTCATCACATAAACAAGTTCATACATCATTTCATACATAAACAAGTTCCATCCATCATTTCATACATAAACAAGTTCCATCCATCATTTCATACATAAACAAGTTCCATCCATACATAAACAAGCACTCCATAGCTAAGGTGACTAGAATGAGAAGACAAGAACAAGAAGAGTAGAACAAGCACTCCATCCAGCACATAATGAAATCTGCAAAATGGCAAAATAAGAAAGTTAGAAATGGATCGTTTTTTAGCTCACTTAGGTGAAATGGATCGTTTTTGAGGTAACTAAGGTGAAATGGATCTTTTTAGCTCACTTAGGTCAAATGGATCATTTTTGAGCTAACTTAGTTGAAATGGATCGCTTTTGAGCTAACTTTGTTGAAATGGATCATTTTTGAGCTAATTTAGTTGAAATGGATCGTTTTTGAGCTAACTTAGGTGAAATGGATCATTTATGAGCTAATTTAGTTGAAATGGATCTTTTTGAGCTAACTTAGGTGAAATGGATCATTTAAGAGCTAATTTAGGTGAAATGGATCGTTTTTTAGCTCACTTAGGTCAAATGGATCGTTTATGAGCTAAATTAGTTGAAATGGATCGTTTATGAGATAACCTAGGTAAGATGGGTCATTTTGGAGTTAACGTAGGTGAAATGGGCCATTTTAAAGCTAACGTAGGTAAAATGGATCATTTAGGAGCTAATCTAGGTAAAATGGGTCATTTTTGAGCTAACTTGGATGAACTGCATCATTTATAAGCTAACCTAGGTAAAATGGGTCATTTTGGAGGAAAATAAGCTAACTCTAGGTCATTATGGTAAGCATATTGGAGGAAATAAAGCTAAGTCTAGGTCTTTATGCATTTGTTAAGCAAAACACTAGAGAAACTTACCGTGATCAGGGAGGTGTAGGAGCGGGCTGGCTAGTGCCGCTACCTGGAGAAGGATCGTGCGATGCGTTTCTGGAGTTAAGCTGCACCAAAGATCCAATGTCTCGTTAGCATTACGACACTCAAATGTTAAGACTACCAAGTAATTTCCATTCAAACTAAACTCACCGTGCTCCCAGGAGCAATCACTGGCATCGGCGGAGCGGGCTGATCGGACTTCTCGCACACAGACTGCACATTTGGTTTTCAGAACAGAGTCATACTAGTTAGTAATGAGACTCAAATGTTAAGACTAGCAAGTAATCTGCAGAAGAAACTTACCACAAGGAGCTCGTACATGGCCCTTGCCTGCATGTCATTCCGTGCCCTCTCCTCCTCCATCATCTTTTTCGTCCTCTCCTCCATCTCCCGCTGCCTCTCCGCCGCCTCCGCCAGAAGTTTCTCCGTTCTATCTCTCTCAGTCTGTATAGCAGCCTGCAACACCACTCACATGACCATTTGTAATCATTGATGGAAGCGCACACAATGTAATGGAGAAAGATAACTGAGTACGTATCACTAACCTTGATGGCGAGTTGCACTGGCCGTTCACGAGGCCTTATCTCAGGAGCGGAGCTCGACTAGCGCGCCTTGATCTCCGGGAGAGTGCTAGGACAACGGATAAGTCCATCTCCAATGGCTATGGAGCCATGGGACCTCCCGCCACCAGATATCATCACCAGCTCTGGATCAATGGGACCCTGGCTCGGGTTAAAGTCCTCCCCTTTCCTCGCCTTCCCCTCATCTCTATATCTCACGAGCTTGTTGTGGGAGGAGATGTTGGTGAAGTTGTTTGCATCATCGAGGTCAGACTGAGAGAAAGCCTTGACTTTCTTGAAAGAGCCAGTGTGGGCCATGGCATACAGGTCGTACACCTCTGGCACCTTATCCGCCTTATTGTAGCGTGCCTGAAAGAGAGAAACAATGAAAATTAGTAATTAAAGGGCTCAAGCTAGCATGATGAATGAATTGCATGAATCATGAAGCAAACCACATACCCAGTTGCGCCCGAACTGATATAAGTTGGAGCTGCCTTGATGGTGTGGCACACCTTCCATTTGGGCACGTTTGTCCTTGGCCTGGTTGTGGAGGGCTAGCCATTCTTGTGAGCACCACTCATCGACCAACACCTCCCAACAATCCATCCGATCCGCACACCATCTCGAAGGCGCCTAAGTTAGCAAATAGAAACTTGAGCGCTACGGCTAAGAATTACTAAATGAAGGAACTTAAGTAGAAGGCCTTAAGAATTACCTTCATGTACTGCTCCTTACTCAGGAACTTATCGCGGCACGCCAGCTTGGTCTTCTTGATACCACGCAAGGCGTAGTAGTCTCGAACAGCCTGCACCCGAGCCTCGTGCCGTAAGTTCTGGAGTAGGCGCTTGCAGACGTTCTGGATAACATTTGCGCTGTCCTCCTCGTCCCTCCTCACACCTGTAGAATGTCTGCAATCAAATGAGACAATATTGATTAGTACAATTAATAACTAGCTAGTTGAAGATTTTGATATGTGTAAAGGAGAAATTACCCAGAACGTCCTGATCACCATGTCTGCCCTCGTGTCGCACACGACACCGTCAATAATGACATCCGGCGGGGCCGGGGCAGCCATCTAGTGCTCCCAGCTCAACCCAAGCTCTGGAAGCTAACCCTCACCAAGCAACGTGACAAACCCCGGGAAGTTTTGCCGGCAAAGAACTCCAAGGACGGAGTTGGGCCGGCGGACACTATGATGGTGGTCCCAACCCCTGCAGCATGACAAGGCCAACGCATTAGTTATTTGAAGAAACGTGAATGCAGAAGGTACAAAAATATTAAATGCACTTACGTACCTCTCCCCATCAGGGAAGATCAACCACCTCTGCTCGCGGGTCGCTGGCACGGACGGGAGCCGTGTAGCACCACGCTGGTAGACGGTGCCACCCTCCTCCTCAAGATCAGTCGGCTCCCCGCCATCATCAGCATGGCCACTCGGCTCCTCGGGCTGATCCGGCCAGGTACCCCATCCGGACGTGTGCTCCTCCGGGGTCTCGTGGGCCGAACTCTCGTGGGCCGAAGGCCAGTCGACCCGAGGCTCGTGGGCCCAAGACCCGTGGACCGGAGGCTCGTGGACCGGAGTCCGTGTAGCCTCCTCCTCGGACGAGTCCACCCTAGCAGTCACGTGCTCGGGTGAAACAGCTGGGGGTGGCGGCGAGGAAGGCGCCGTAGCAGTCACCCTACCTCCTCTCCCGCGACCACGTGCCCCACCTCCTCTCTTCCTACCTCGTCCCCTGCTGGGCACCGCGGTCGACGAAGAAGGGCCCGGCGGTGTGGACATACTGTCCAGCAACGCTCGGCGGAGAGGTACGTCTGGAATCGAAGACCTCAGACCACGCGCCGACGAAGAAGGGGCCTTGGCGCGCTCCCGACCAGCGCCCACCATCTTTCAACACCTGCCATGACAAACAGTAAACGAAATTAGTACAACATAAAAAAAAGACCGACATGAATAATAATATGTGTATCACTTAAGTGTATCATCATCAAGTACAACATTAAAAAATTTAATACCTGACACTACTAATAATCTCGATCAGTATCATCAATAAATGCATAATCATCATCATCACTATAATCAATGACAGGCTCATAGGGTTCAGTGGCATCAACATGTGCAAGGCCACCTTGACGTAATCGGTCAAGCAATGACAGGTCATCCGCAGCAGTAACCTCTTCTTGTTCCGGCTCTTGTTGTTCCTCCTCTGGGGTGATGTCGGATTCACTATCGCTGTCTACTTCAATGTTTTGGGGTGAAGTATAGCGGTTCTTGAAACGCTTTTTGGAAAGACGTGTCTCTTGGAAGAATTCTCCTTCATATGTGTCTGGGTTAATGTGAGGTTCATAATCCTCTTCCTTTGGGGGAGATAGTCTACCACGTGGCGGCACTTCATAAACGACATCCCAACCTTTCAGATTTGGATTAGTTTGGCAGGCCCACGGTAGATAGAATACTTGGGTCGCCTATTGAGCCGTAATATAGACATCAGGAACATCTAAATGGGTGCTTTGGTTGATTTCAACTAGCCCTATATGTTCATGAGTCCTTCTAGTCTCCTTCGGCTGAAACCAATAACATTTGAAGACTACGACATTCGGTGGGTTTTCACCATAGAATAGAAGTTCATAAATTGCTTCAACTCTCCCATAATACTCGGTACCTCCTTCGCCGATAGCAGATACACAACAATTTGTAGACTTTCGGTTGGCCATAGATAGCTCTTTGCCATAGGTACGAAAGCGATACCCGTTGATGTCGTATTTGTCAAATGAACGGACCTTATAGTCAAAACCATTAGCGACTTGTCTCAATTCGGCGTCCATAGACTCTGAATTAGCCTACAAGTTTAATATGAAAGGATTGTTGCATTACGCACAAATTAGCGAATGAAACCGGGATAGCCGCCTACAAATTAGCCTACAAGTCTAATAGAAATTACCATTTGTTTGAACCAAGAGATGAAACCGGGATAGCCGCCTCCTTGCTTTGCGAGAAGCTCATACTCTTCGACAGAATCCTTTTGGATCACCGCTCCATACGAGAATAAGGCGACGTATCGACTGTATGAAATATCCAGGAATAAGAGCAGTTCAAAGGAAATAGAAGTTGCGAAACTATGTACCGAGAACTTACTCGATGTACGGCCGCACTTCTATCAGGTTGTTGAAGATATACAACGAAATGGTCCGCCATTGTTCGTTATCCAAAGATACTGGATTTGAAACACTGGCTGGTGCGAGATTCCCTTTGAATAGGCTGAGGTTGGATCCACCCTTTTTAGGGTCGTCAGCATTGTACCGAGGCTTCGGATTATGCAAATGACGATTTTTGGCTTCGTAGTGTGCTGTCACGAAGTTTGCCGCCTCCTCAGTGATGAATGCCTCAGCCATCGATGCTTCAATTCTACGTTTATTTTTACATTTTTGTCGAAGCGTCTTCTGCATCCTCTCAGTTGGGTAGCACCAACGATTTTGCACGGGCCCCCCCAATCTTGCCTCGGTCGGGAGATGCAAAATCAAATGTTGCATTGGATTAAAGAAGCCCGGTGGAAAGATCTTCTCTAACTTGCAGATCAACTCCGGCACCAACTCTTCCATTTCTTCTAGCACGCCAGGCGATAGTTCTTTCGCACAAAGAACACGGAAGAAATAGCTGAGTTCTGCCAGTACTAGCCATTCATCCTCAGGGATGAAGCCACGCAACATCACCGGCATTACCCGCTCAATCCATATGTGCCAATCATGACTCTTGAGACCAAATATCTTCAATTTATCAAGACTGGCTCCCCTCTGTAGATTCGCTGCATACCCATCGGGGAACATCAACTGCATTTTCACCCACAAGATAATTTCCCTCATAGCTGGCCTTCCAAGATTGAACCATGCCTTTGGCTTCGTCCAGTTCTGCTTTCCTTTCGGTTCTTTCATGTTTTGTAACGGCCTATCACATAGCGCCTCCAGATCGACTCTAGCCTTAGTATTATCCTTTGACTTCCCATCTATGCCGAACAATGTACCAAAAAGTGCCTCAGCGATATTCTTCTCAGTGTGCATCACATCGATGTTGTGTGGGCAAAGGAGGTCTTTGAAGTAAGGCAGATCCCATAAGCATGTTTTGTGAGTCCAGGCGTGCTTAGAATTATACCCCTTGAAGTACCCTGGACGCTCTGGATCTGGCTCGAGAGCGTTTAACTAATCCAGGGTCTGTTGGCCTGTCAATACATGTGGTCCAGAGTTTTTGACAACTCTACCTCTGATGAAGTTCTTCTTGTCTTTCCTGAACTTATGGCGAGGATTCAGGAACTGTCTATGCATGTCGAAGCAAGAAAACTTGCGACCGGCCTGAAGCCAACGAAACTCAAGAGCTCCCTTGCATGTGGGGCATGGGAACCTTCCATGCACACACCAGCCAACGAATAGCGCATACGCCGGCAAGTCATGCGTCAAGTACATGTACCAGACACGCATTATGAAGTTCTGTTTGCTATAGGCATCGTATGTCTTGAACCCATTATCCCAGGCTTCTTGCAATTCGTCCTTAAGCGGTTGCATGTACACATTCATATTTTCCCCCGGATAGTTGGGCCCTGGAATTATCAACGTCAGGAAAATGTTCTTTCTTTGCATAATCTGTCCGGGGGGGAGATTGAGTGGAAAGACAAATACGGGCCAACAACTGTATTGGGCTGCCGTCATACCAAACACACTGAACCCATCCGTGCTGATGCCGACTCGAGGATGCCTCGGATCTGCCGCTTTGTCACCATGTAATTCATCAAACTTTTTCCACGCAACACCATCCGATGTGTGTACAATCATCAGATTCCCATCTGCATCTAGTTCGGTTCTTTTGCCCGTTTTGTGCCATGTCATCTGTCTGGCCGTCTCTTCGACCATGAAAAGACGTTGAAGTCTTGGTACGATTGGCATATACCGAAGAACACTAACGGGGATTTTGGTCCGTGTCTTCTCACCCATACCGTTGTCTACCACAACATACCTGGAAGACTTGCAAATGGGACAATAGTTCAAGTCCGCATAGTCAAGCCTAAACAAGACACATCCTTTCTCACAGGCATGTATCTTATCATAGGGCATCTTCAGTGCACGGAGGATTTTGTCCGACTGGTACATGTTTGCAGGCATTACATGGCCTTTGGGTAGAAAGCGTCCAAATACTGTCATCATTGCATCGTAGCATTCTTTGCCCAAGTTGAACTGAGCCTTCAGAGCCATTACTTGTGAGATGGCATCCAACTGACAAAGCTTAGTGTGCTCATGGAGCGGACGTTTTGAAGACTCCAACATTTCATTGAAGGACTTTGCAGATTCCTCCATCTCCTCGTCCGAATCCCGAGCATCATCAAAGTCTTGCACCATGTTTTCCATCCCGGTACCATGCTCGTCGGTGCGACGACGATCCACCTCCGCTCAGTCACGTTGGGCAGACTCACCATGAAATGTCCACACCGTATAATCGGGCGTAAAACCACTCTTCTGCAGGTGTTTGCCCATTTCAGCCTCTGTCCTCTTTTCCCAATTGCCGCACCGTAAACAGGGGCACCAGGTTTTCCTCTGGCCATTTGCAAATGCGGCTCGCACAAACCCCTTGGTTTTTGTGAACCATTCAGTGCTCCATTTGTTCTGACCAGTGTGACCGGTGTACATCCACGCACGATCACTCATCTTGACTTTCAGAGCTACTAGACACACAACAAATATATATTTATATAATTCACCATGTATGTATTCATCAGTTGATCTACTTTGTCAATTTTATTACGTCCATGCAACCTACACTCTAATAGGTAATGATAGGTCCTAATCCCACCCGAGTATGTTTAGATTGGGTTCATTTTCCCATGCTATGCCCCGGATCCTACGCAAAATTTCGGCAGCACCTCCCCGCTGTTCTCCTGATACATGTCTCTGCAATAAACAGAGAGGATGTGTACCCGGAGAACAACAGGGGAGGCACTGATGAAATTTATGCGTCGGATCCGGAGCAAAGCATATGGGAAAACGAACCCAATCTAAACATACTCGGGCTGTCCATGGATAGCGTTGGACAATTCGAAAGAATCAAGGTTATAAATATGCAAATGCATGCATATTTATAACTATGACGCTTTCGAACGGGAGACACATATTGGTTACGCATACTGATGATTCAAGACACATATATATCTAGCTATCAAGTTTCATCGGAATAGATCAAATAATTAATGGGGGAGGAGGACATGTCATTTGTGCTCACCCACGAACGAAGGGGCAGAGCTCGTCAAACGCACGGCGAGGTCGTCGAACACCAAACCTCGCAGCGATGAAACAACTGCACATTTAAAACTACCTGATCAACACAATTATATATGATGTTTTTCATAACAAAATCGAAAGATATATGACCTAACTAATAATTCACAAATATATGACCCCGTCGGCTTCTGGAAGGCCAAAGAACACCTTTTCGGGAGGTGTCGGGGGTCGGGGTGTCGTGTCGGTCTCGGGGTGCCGTGTCGGGGTCGGGGTGTCGGGGTCGGGGTGTCGGGTCGGGGTGCCGGGTCGGGGTCGGGGTGCCGTGTCGGTGTCGGGGTCGGGGTGTCGGGTCAGGCTCGGGGTCGGGGTGTCGGGGTCGGGGTCGGGGTCGGGGTCGGGGTGTCGGTGTCGGGGTCGGGGTCGGGGTGTCGGGGTGTCGGGGGTGTCGTGTCGGGGGTCGGGGTGTCGTGTCGGTGTCGGGGTGCCGTGTCGGGGTCGGGGTGCTGTTTCGGGGTCGGGGGGTCGGGGTGTCGTGTCGGGGTCAGGGGGTTAGGGGGTCGGGGGGTCGGGGTGTCGTGTCGGGGTCAGGGGGTTAGGGGGTCGGGTGTCGGGGTGGAGTCGGGGTCGGGTGACGGGGTGTGGTGTCGGGGTTGGGGGGTCAGGGGGTCAGGGGGTCTTCTCATTCTTCTACTACTTCTACTTCTTCTCATTCTTCTACTTCTTCTCATCCCCCGTCTTCTTCTTCTTCTTCTTCTTCTTCTTCTTTCTCCTCCTCCTCCTCCTCCTCCTCCTCCTCTTCTTCTTCTTCTTCTTCTTCTTCTTCTTCTTCTTCTTCTTCTTCTTCTTCTTCTTCTTCTTCTTCTTCTTCTTCTTCTTCTTCTTCTTCTTCTTCTTCTTCTTCCTCCTCCTCCTCCTCCTCCTCCTCCTCTTCTTCTTCTTCTTCTTCTTCTTCCCCCTTCTACTTAACCTAAACCTAAACTAAAAACCTAAACTAATTAAAACTAAACTATTTAAACTAATTAAACTAAATAACCTAAACTAATTAATTCTAAACTGAAAAAACTTAAACTAAAAAACCTTATCTAAACAGAAAAGAAAAACAAAAAAACAGAAAAAAATGGGAGGGGCTCACTGTGGGGGGCGGCGACGGGTCGGGGAGGGGCCGGCGACGGGGGGCCGGGGCGGGGCGGTGGAGGAGGCGGGGCGGCGGGGGGGCCGGGCGGCGGGGGGCCGGGGCGGGGCGGTGGAGGAGGCGGCCTGGGGCGGCGGGGGGCGCGGGGCGGCGGGGGGCCGGGGCGGCGGGGGGCCGGTGCGGCTGTGGGCCGGGGCGGCGGTGGGGCGCGGGGCGGCGGGGGGCGCAGGGCGGGGGGGGCGACGGGGCGGTGGGGCGGCGGGGAGCCGGGGCGGTGGGGCGGCGGCGCGCGGCGGGCGGCGGCGGCGGCGGCGGGGTGGGAGGAGAAGGGCGAGGAGGAAGTGAGTAACGGGCGGGGGGGGGGGGGTACCTGCCGTTAGTCAAGTGCCCTCTTTGCCGTCCGCCAGCCTTTGCCGTCCGCCTTTTTGCCTCTTTGCCGTCTGCTAGCGGACGGCAAAGAGGTGGGCCGTTAAGATTTTTTCAAACGAGCGGGGGGTGGGGGCCACCACACTCTTTGCCGTCTGCCAGCGGACGGCAAAGATTCTTTGCCGTCTGCTGGCGGACGGCAAAGAGTTGGCAGATGGCAAAGAGCTTCTTTGCCGTCAGCCTTTTCTTTGCCGTCTGCTTTTGGGTAGCTGATGGCAAAGAGCTTCTTTGCCGTCAGCTAGCAGACGGCAAAAAGCTGGCAGATGGCAAATTAGCTGATTCCAGTAGTGTATAAGCCCTTTATGTGGTGTCACCCTGACGCCCGACTGCGGCATTGTTAATTTATTTCTACCCTTCGAGGCGTCGCTTCAGACACCCGATCGGTCTTCAGTTATTTCATTGGGATTTCGGGAGGACTACCGCCTGACTTCCTTTTTATTTATCATGCAGTGCAATTTTATTATCTGAGTGCGCATTACTAATCTGCTCATGTGCATCATGTTTGCATTTGTTATATCTTATGTCCAAACTGTCTTGCGAGTACTTTCATAGTACTCACCTGGCTTGTTGATTTGGCCAGATGTTGACGAAGGCGATCTTATGGATGAAGAGTTCGATAGCGAGTCCGACGCCTAGAGGAGTCCCAGTCAGTCCCGTGCGATCCTGGAATTGGTCACTTGTATTATATACGCTTCCGCTACTCAGAATAAAAGTCATCGAGCCTCACTCCGGCGCTCGATGAGTTGTAAGATTTAGGAGTCATGTCACCCACTTCACTGTGACATATCCACCACCACTTTTATTACGAGTCAGTAGTTATGCCACCATACTCCTTGTGTCATATCCGCCTTTATGTATAATATCGGCGTGCTTGTAATAAATTGTTGAGCAGCCTCAGCTCAACCCTGTATAATATTTAGTACTTCTGGATTTCTGTATCAAGGATTTGTCTACCAGTAAGAAGGATTCTTCTATACTGGTCCGATAAAAGGGTCGGTTTCTCAATAAATGTTTTATTGGAAAAACGGTCCCGACAACCTTGGTATCAGAGCCAGGCTGACTGTAGGAAGCCACTAGGTGCGATCGCTAATCGGTTATTAGCGTTTTTAGTGCTTTTCAACTTTTTGCAAGTGTAGCGATTTTCTGTTGGTCATCATAAATTTATGACTTGACTATTCGAAATTTTTGTCTACTTTTGTAGATGGCTGGCGACGACTGCGAGTCACAGGTGTTCGCCAATGTGCCTGAGGGGTTTATCAAGCTTCTCGTCTCCATCAGCAAGCTCGCGATCGGGCCATCGACTCGTCCAGAGTTCACACTCTACCAGCACAAGATCAGCGACAACGTGTCTATGCACCAGGCCGCGGTGCAATTCAAGGGAGGACGTTCTGCGTCTCGCCACTTCCGTTTTGTGGGAAGGGCCATGCCTACGGAGAGGCATGTCATGCAGATGGCTGCCCGTGAGGCGATAGCTCGTCTTCGGGATGTTCTTCCTACGATGAAGACTCGTCGCTACCGCTACCTCCCATGCCATGTGCCATATACTTGTCACTATGCATTCGCTTGCCCTAGGGGAGAGAGAGATGAGGCTATTGAGATGCTTGTTGAATATCTCAAAGCTCTTGAGGCAGCTTTTGATAACCTCGTGGACGACCTTGTGGCTGCCCGTATGGACTTAGTTCAGGGCTGTTCCGCCAACAGGAGGGAGCTTCTCCACACGGCACCACCACTGACTTTCGTCTCGTCCTCAGCATCCTATGCACCTGCCATTTTAGCCACCGCTCACCGCCTGCCTACCACTGAGGAGTTTGACCAAGTCATTGCTCCTACTCCAATCAGAACTGCACCACCTGCCGCACCCGCACCAACTCCTCAACTCAGTGCTTCGCGCCTGGAGCCTATTAGTGAGGAGGAGGTTGAGTCTCCTGCACCACTGGGTCTTACCCTCGGCAGGCCGAAGGAAATTTTCACCATCTCCGACTGAGTGCGACTAGCAGCCGTGCGATGTGCCAGCTTGTGTGATATGTTTATATGTACATAGGTTTGGTGAGAAGTAGTTTGTGTGCGCATCATGTAGGAACTCGGAGAAGTGCACTAGCCTAAATAACATGTCAGGAATGTGTACGCACATCCTGGGTGATGTATTGTATAATTACGACTCGCGTGTAAGATATGTACTGAGCAGTCCTTCTCCATGCGCAACCTAGTATTTTTTTTGAAAAATCTGGGAGTCTTTTAAATTCCGCCTTTACAAAATTATTCTTTTTGCCACTCGATTTTTCTCATGAGTTTTTACAAAAATACCCCAGAGTGGAAAATGCCTCGTCCCTGGACTCGTTCCATGCCTAGTCCGCCGGAAGAAAATTATGATACCCAGACAAGCAACAACTTCACACAGGGGCAGTCAAGTCAGCAAGGCAGTGAAGCAGCATTTTCTCAAGTATGCCGCCTTTATGAGCAAAGCCAGCAGCAGCACCAAGAAATGATGAATCATGTTATCAATATGGGAAATCACCGTGAACCATACCAGCCGCATTCCAAATTGTCTGAACTACAAAAGACACGTCCCCTAATGTTCACTCACACTGATAGGCCGCTTGAGGCCAATGATTGGCTTCGAGACATTGAAAGGAAATTAATTATTGCACAATGTTCGGACCGTGAGAAGGTACTCTATGCACCTCACTACCTCACTGGAGCAGCTGCATCATGGTGGGAAAATTTTCTACACATGCACCCCAATGAAAATAACATCACCTGGGAAGAATTTAAAGAAGGTTTTCGTGGGGCGCACATTCCCAGAAGCATTATGAACATCCCCAACATCACACTACAGTAATCCCTTATGCTCAGTGCCAAGTCATCTTGATTTACAAAGCTTAATCATGTTGGGATAATATCTCAACTCAAGTCCCTTCTCTGAATCTATTCAAATTCAAAGTGAAATTTGAAGTTGCACAAAACTTGCTAGAAAAATGTTCATCATTTAGCCAAAATTCCATAACATTTAATTGTTAAGAAAAATAACATCACCATTGAGCTAAGATGGACAGTAGCAATTATTTCATTTCAACTTCAGCATTTTTGAATGTCATTTTAATTGTGAAAAATGCAAATAGATTCCTCTCGCCTCCAAACTTTTTGTGGCACTGCCTAAAAATGCAAACTATTTAATAGGCTAAGTCCCACATTTTTCTCAGCTCTATTAGTTACCTTATATAATCTTTTTCTATCTCTGTTATTTAAACAAAAGGTTTTATAAAAAAAGGAAAAGAGAAAGAGCACAGGCCATTGTGCACTGGGCCAAGTGCACAGTGCCTGGCCCGAGCTAGCCCAGCCCACTCCCCCTGCTTCTCTTTCTCCCTCCTCCACCTGTCGGGTCGGACCGCAACAGGGCACCGTCCCCGCCGGACCACGTCGCCGGCCGCGCCGCGGGGTAGGATAAGAATACCACCGCAGCCCTCGGCCTCATTGTCGCCCCACATGCGCCTCACCCACTCCCCCTCGCTCTCCATCACATCACCCCTCTTCCTTCCCCTTCTGCCGACGCATGTCGTTGCCGTTCTTCTTGCACCACCACGGTGACCGTTGACCCCAAGCCTCACCGCCGTGTCCGAGAGCTCCGTTACGGCCGCCCACATCGACTACGCCGAGCCGTTCGAGCTGAGGATCCCCAGCGCCGGCGCCAGCGTCGTCTTCCTCCTCGAATCCCCGCCACCGTTCGATGACAAATCCGGCGCCAGCAAGCCTCCTCGAGCCCGCTGCCCTCCCCTACCGGACCACAGTGAGCTCCCGCTCCCCCTCGTCCCTTTGGATTCGATCCCAGTGCCTCCTAGCCTCTCCCCGTCGTAGCAGTAGCTCGCCGCCGCCGTCCGCATCACCGCCGCGGCCACCGCTGCTCGCGCTCGCGTCCGAGCACAACGACGTGCTCCTGGGTCTCCCAGGAGTCCAACGCGACCGCCTGCGCCTCCGCTCGTGCCCCTGTCACCGTTTCCGCTGAACCCGTGATCCAGCCGCCGCCCTCGCCGCTTACCACCGTCGCTGCAGGCGCGCTCCGGCCAAGCCACCGCCGCAGTCGGATGCGCGCAAGCCCCGTGGTGCCATAGGTTTAAACCGCGGCCGAAACGGGCCCCTGAGGCCGTTTTTCGGCCGGTTCCAGCACGTCGCCGCCGCTAGTTTGGTCGCTGCCGGCGCACAACCGCCCGTCGACGTGGCCGACCTGGGGCCACTCCCAGGGTCGCTGCCAGCGGGCCCCACGGGCCCTAGTTGACCGGGTTGACCCAGTCAACTGCTGACTGGGCAGCCCAGTACCACTGACATGCAGGCCCCACCGCATAATTAAGCTAACTAAAATTATTTTTATAATTAATAGTAATTAGTAATCTAATCTGTCACTGACATGTGGGGCCCAACTGTTATTAACCTCTTTTTAGTTAGTTTAAACTTCTGTTAGTCCACTGTCTATGACTGGTGGGACCCACTGGTCAGTTTGACCAGTCAGCGGGTCTGTTGACCTAATGATGTCATGCTGACATCATTTTTCCATTTATGTTAATTTAAATAATTTCTGGGAATGCTAAAATCTTTGAAAAATCATAGAAAATAATCGTAGCTCGGATGAAAATGTTTTCTACATGAAAGTTGCTCAGAACGATGAGACGAATCCGAATTCGTGGTCCATTTACCTATCAGATGCCTCTAACTATCTGAACATGAAACATTCCCCCTCCACTCATTTGTCTGACACAGGTCCGGAACCGGGAATACCTTCCCGGTTGAATTCCCCCTTCACCTGTATCGTGCAGCACTACGTTAGAACACTCCTAGCGCTGCATATTGCCATGTTATGCCTTGTGATGCCTTGTTTGCTCTGTATTTACTGTTTCTTCCCCCTCTTCTCTACGGTAGACCCCGAGACTGATGCGGCCCCTGTGATCGACTACGTCGACGACGACACTTCTTCCTTTTCAGCAGAGCTTCCAGGCAAGCCCCCCCTTTGATCATCCCGATATCGCCCATTCCATTCTCTCATGCTTGCATTATATTTTTCTACTGTAATTGTTTGCTCCTATTTGATGCATAGCCTGCTTTTGTATCTGCTGTTGTACCTTACCTGCTTATCCTAAACTGCTTAGTATAGGTTGGTTAGTGATCCATCAGTGACCCCCACCTTGTCCTTGTTGCCCCTGCTTCATCATCGAAGACCCGATCAACGGGATCGAAGACCAGGCCCCGACACCGCACAACACTTTCCCCTTAGTTGCTTAACACTATTAGGTTACTATTGAGTGCTGAGGGTGAGACCTCATCAGCACTTCTGATGTTAACCTTGTAGTGTAGCTATTCGGTCGTGGTCATCGAGGGCGATTCTGCCTTAACCACTTCCGATACGACTCTGTGATGCAACCCCTCAAGTGTGAACCTCGAGGGTGGTTCCTCTTATGTTCACCTTGATGATTACATCGAGTGGAATCCATCGAGGGTGGTTCCTCAGGGTTCCCCTTGGTGTTAGACACACAGTTACTATGCTTACTATGAATTTACACTGAACCATCTTACTAAAGACGGGTCGGCCCTGAGGGGTACCCGCGCGAGCTTAATTGCGAGTGATGTGGAGTCGGGTTGACCTGGAAGGTGCCCGTGAGATAATTACGAGGCGTGGCCGGGCATTCTTATCCCTTGCCACAAGTCCTCGAGACGGGGCAACGTGGTCACATCGATCGTGAGTCTCTGCTCGTCACCGCGTGCTCCTAATCCACTACGATTTGGATATTTGATCCGAGGGGCCTCTGGCCTGATAGCACTAACCATCACGTGGGCATAGTATGGGCGTTATGCGTCGTATGCATCAGCCGAAGCTTAATAGACGTCATGCGACTGAGCGGCACGTGTCAGGTTGGACTGGTAAGCTCCTGCCTTTTTTAAGGAGGTAGCTAGGTCTGCTCACCGGCCGTGTTCACAACGTGCAAGAGTTCTCAGGGCGATGGCCCATGACCCCTGGGGGCATAGATTTAGTTCGGCGTGCTGACCTCTCTATTTTGCCTAGGCCGGGTTGCGGCGTCTTGTTTGGCCGAGGTCGGGCATGACCCGGGAAAGTGTGTCCGGCCGGAGTTAATCGAGCGTGGTGGGTAAGTTGGTGCACCCCTGCAGGGAAGAAAACATCTATCGATAGCCTATCCTACGGTAACGGACACTTGGAGGTGTATCCCGATCGATACAACTAGAACTTTATACTTGAGATGAGAACTGGATAGTATGGCTTTGGGATTGCTTTCTCGCAGGGAGTCGAGGAAGGATCTCTGGGCGAGGTTGATGACACTACTACTACTTTACTTTATGCTACTCTTATCTCTCCTGATGCTGCAAGATGCTTGAAGCTGCTTGAAGATGCTAGTCTTTGATAGGCTAGGCTTTCCCCTTATCTTCTGGCATTCTGCAGTTCAGTCCATAGATACTACCAATTTCATTGACACCGATGCATATGTAGTGTAGATCCTTGCTTGCGAGTACTTTGGATGAGTACTCATGGTTTCTTTGCTCCCTCTTTTCCCCTTTTCCATTCTTCTCGGAAGCTCCCAGGCAGGAGGCCTTGCCTTTTCGATCGTTGTTGCTTTTTGTGCTAGCCTTCTTAAGGCAAACTTGTTTAACTCATGTCTGTACTCAGATAATGTTGCTTCCGTTGTCTCGTTTGTATTCGAGCCCTTGAGGCCCCTGGCTTGTAATATAAAGCTTGCATTATTTTAATTTGTGTCTAGAGTTGTGTTGTGATATCTTCCCGTGAGTCCTTGATCTTGATCGTACACATTTGCGTGTATGATTAGTGTACGATTGAATCGGGGGCGTCACAGCGACACCCTCTAATGCTCAGTCGGCGACGGGAAACGGCATGAAGGGCGTTGGCCCTAGTGATCTTGATGCCTTCTATGATCAACAAGATGAGGAGTTAGATGACCTAGATATCGACGAGGATGACTAAGAGATTCGAGAAACCTGGAAATCGACGTGGATGATGTCACAGCTAAATCCGGCAGATCCCTCGGCCGGGTATTGATACGTCTCCAACGTATCTACTTTTCCTAATGCTTTTCCTCTTGTTTTGGACTCTAATTTGCATGATTTGAATGAAACTAACCCCGGACTGACGCTGTTTTCAGCAGAACTACCCTGGTGTTGTTTTTGTGCAGAAATAAAAGTTCTCGGAATGGAACGAAACTTTGCGAGGATTTTTTATATCAATAAAGAGAATTTCTAGAGCCAAGAACCATCGGAGGGGGGCATCTGGGTGGGCACAACCCACCAGGGCGCGCCCCCTCCAGGCGCGCCCAGGTGGGTTGTCCCCACCTGGTGGCCCTGCAAACCCTGAAACCAACGCTATAAAATCATATTTTTCCAGAAAAAATCAGGGAGAAAGAATTTTCGTGTTCCATGAGACGGAGCTGCTATCACCTCCTGTTCTTCATCGAAGGCCAGATTTGGAGTCCGTTTGGGGCTTCGGAGAGGGGGATCTTCGCTCTTCGTCATCACCAACCCTTCTCCATCGCCAATTCCATGATGCTCCCCACCGGGAGTGAGTAATTCCTTCGTAGGCTCGCTGGTCGGTGAGGAGTTGGATGAGATTCATCATGTAATCTAGTTAGTTTTGTTAGGGCTTGATCCCTAGTATCCACTATGTTTTGAGATTGATGTTGCTATGACTTTGCTATACTTAATGCTTGTCACTTTGGGCCTGGGTGCCATGATTTCAGATCTGAACTGTTTATGTTATCACCATTATATCCATGTTCTAGATCCGATCTTGCAAGTTATGGTCACCTACTATGTGTTATGATCCGGCAACCCCGGAGTGACAGTAGTCGGGACCACTCCCGGTGATGACCGTAGTTTGAGGAGTTCATGTATTCATCGTGTGTTAATGCTTTGTTCTGGTTCTCTATTAAAAGGAAGCCTTAATATCCCTTAGTTTCCAATAGGACCTCGTTGCCACGGGAGGGTAGGACAAAAGGTGTCATGCAAGTTCTTTCCATAAGCACGTATGACTATTTACAGAATACATGCCTACATCATATTTATGAACTGGAGCTAGTGCCGTATCGCCCTAGGTTGTGACTGTCACATGATGAATATCATCCAACAAATTACCGATCCAATGCCTACGAATTTATCTCATATTGTTCTTGCTAAGTTACTATTGTTATCGTTACTGTTGCACTTGCTACAAAATCACTGCTATCACCGTTACTGTTACTATTGCTGCTGCTACTATTATCCAAACTATCATACTACTTTGCTACTGATCACTTTGCTGCAGAAAATTAATCTCTAGGTGTGGTTGAATTGACAACTCAGCTGCAAATACTTACAAATATTCTTTGGCTCCCCTTGTGTCGAATCTATAAATTTGGGTTGAATACTCTACCCTCGAAAACTGTTGCGATCCCCTATACTTGTGGGTCATCAAGACCTTTTTCTGGCGTCGTTGCCGGGGAGCATAGCTATATTTGTTGAGTCACTTGCGATTATTATCAATTTATCACTATGAAGAATCTGAAGGATGCTAAGACTAAGATTTTTCCCTCTAAGACGAGGGGAGGTAAGGAACTGCCATCCAGCTCCGCTTTAGATTCACCTTCTGTTATAAGTAAACTTGCAACACCACCACATGCTATTAATCCTGATATGTCGCAAGTTATTGATGATGCTACTTCTGCTATGAATGATGCTTATGATGATGCTAGTACCTTGCTTGATGATAATGTGCCACTAGGTGAATTTCTTGATGAACAAATTGCTAGAGTAAGACAACATGATATTGTTGAAACTCATGATGAGCTTGAAACTTAAAATCTTGAAACACCTGCTAGAACCAGCCCTCCTAGATATGAATTGCCTAAGGTACCAGAAGTTTATGTTATGAATGAGGAGACACCTAGAGATATTCTTGCTTGTAAGGATAGAGATGATTTAGAGAAATTATTATGCAAGTATAAAGAAAAATCTCTGAATGATAGAATGCAGTATGATCCTAAGTTTGCTACTTCACCTATCTTTGTTGATGATAAGGATTATGAATTCTCTGTCAACCCAGAGTTAATTACTTTGGTTGAATCTGATCCTTTCCATGGTTATGAAACTGAAATTGTTGTGGCACATCTTACTAAGTTGAATGAGATAGCCACCCTTTTTACTCGTGATGAGAAAACTCGCTATTACTATATTCTCAAATTATTTCCGTTCTCATTAGGTGATGCTAAAGCTTGGTACCATACTCTTGCTCCTAGTTGTGCGTAGTCCCCAGGATATGATTTATTACTTCTCTGAAAAATATTTCCCTGCTCATAAGAAACAAGCTTCCTTACAGGAAATATTTAACTTTGTGCAAATTGAAGAAGAGAGTCTCCCACAAGCTTGGGGGAGGCTTCTCCAATTGCTTAATGCTTTGCCTGATCATCCTCTTAAGAAAAATGAAATACTTGATATCTTCTATAATGGACTAACTGATGCTTCTAGGGACTTCCTAGATAGTTGTGCTGGTTGTGTTTTCAGGGAACAAACTATTGGTAAAGCTGAAGAACTATTGAATAACATATTGAAAAATTATGATGATTGGACTCTTCCTGAGCCACCGCCTAAACCGACTCCGAAGAAGAGGGGTATACTATATCTCGGTCCTGAAGATATGCAAGAGGCAAAGAAATCTATGATGGAAAAAGGTATTAAAGCTGAGGATGTCTAACACTATTGAAGAAATACATGGGCTTGATACACTACCACTGCCTAACACTACTGCAGGATGCTGCTAATGCGACACTACGATCAGAGACCCTTCAAGAAACTGTGTGCGATGCCATAATCGCAAACGGTGCTATATGAAAACCGTCAGAAATGTGTAAAACATTTGCGACGACGGGTGCAACAAACACGGTTCAGGTTTTAATTGCATGTGCGATGAAGGGCATATGGTTCATTTCAATGAACTGTTTGCGATGAGGAGGAACAAAAGAAACGGGCAGCCAGATGGAGGCGTGTGCGATACACAGCATATGGTTCACTCGGGTGAACTGTTTGTGATTAGGCAACACAAAGAAACGGTTAGCCAGATGAAAGGTGTGTGCGATATACGGCATGCGGTTCACTCGGATGAACTGTTTGTGTTGAGACATGAGAACAGAAACGGTTCAACTCAACAAGATGTGTGTGATACGCGGCAAATAGGTCTGTAATCAGAAATGTGTCTGAAGACCGATAAGAACACAGACGGTTGCTGCTAATAAGACGTGTGTGTTGTGCGATGGGATCGCATACAGAACAACAACATATACACACACACACTTATAAGGACATGCTTGCATAACCAAATTAAACATCCACTTACATAGGTGGCTACTACAACCATGACATTTGCACACACCAAAGTAAACTATTACATGCATAATTACATAGGTGGCTACTACACACATGACATTTCCACACACACCAATAAAGTAAACTATATATTACATGCATGATTAACTAGCATAAACAATCATCTGATCATCATCTATTTCTTGTGACGCTTGCTCTTCTTGTGTCTCAATCCGGGCTCGTCGGTTTGGGTAACGAGGCACTTCCTCATGTCAACGATCCGCCTGTGCATCTCGTAGCATGTGTACACGCTCTTGGCCGCGAACCTGAGGTGAGGTTCATCCAGTTGCCGCATCCAGGCCTTGTGCCAGGATACAGGACTTGTTCTCTGGGCATCCTGCTTCATCTTTTCGTAGTAGGGGTCGATGATGGCCGAGGCGAGTTCGACCAGGGAGTCCTACTTCATGCTGCCCTAGACCTTGTAGTGGTCACGGATTTCGACAAGGTTCTTGCAGGCCAAGCCCGTAACATTGAGCGCTTTTACATCGTCTTTGGTATCCACCGTGGCGAACTTGTAGTCGGTGCTATTGACAAACCTGTTGAAACGGTCGCAAGGCTCTGTGGCCATGCAGTAGTGGTAGATGAGGACATGATGGCGCATGCACAACTGGGCAACGACAACCTTATGATCTATGCCGGGATGATCGGTGGTGTACTGGAGGTCGATGCCGACCACCTTGTACTTGTCTCCAGCAAGCAACTGCTCAACGCTGTTGATGTAGTCGTCCACCATGGCCAGGTCGATGGTGTACACCATCGAGAGATCCGTCTCCCTCGCGTGGGTCTCCACTCTATGCTCGCCGAACTCCATTGGAGCGCCGCCGGACATCCCCTCTCTATGTGTCGTCGTGGGTGTGCTTGTTGTGTTGTGGGGCGCGATCGAAAGGTTGAAGAGACTAAGGTTATAATGGCCGCAGGAATTAAAGGGGAAGCCGGACGGCCAGCAATATTGGCAGGCCCAGATGGCAGTTCTAATTTGCAGGGCGTAACTCCATCGTGCCGCACATAACTGCATCACGTGGCAACGCGCGCGACGCAACCGCATGCATATGGGGCCCCCGACGTGATCATGCGCACGCCCAACCGCTGGCAGAGCGCCCGCGAAGGGACGCGAGCAGAGCGCTGCGCAGTCGCCTCAAGGAAAAGCTGTCCACAAGCCGAGCGCGCTGACGGACGCGAGCAGAGCGCGCCAACTGACGCGACAGAGCGCGTCGCGGCACCTAACGGTGAGCACAGTGCGCTGCGGCGCCTAACGGCGAGCAGAGCTTGCTGAGGTACGTGAGCAGAGGACGGCACAGTGATATGTGGCAAATAAGACGAATTGTGCGAGCGATGTCGGAGACATCAAGCACGAATCATATTAGAGTTGCGTGTGCGATACGTGGCAGACAGTTGATCCATCAGAGCTATTTGTGATGGAATAAGCCGTGTGTGTTGCGGGCAAACGCCTGCTGGTGTATAACCTTAAATTTAACCAAAAAGTGTTAATACATGTTACAAAAATTGTATAGCTGGAAACTATGTTCAAATACGACTCCAACGATATAATCTATGGCGACATGCATTCGTATTTTATTAGTTAAATCCTACTTATAAACCAGGACGTGGTATAGTAGGTAATTAAATCGCAAACGGTTTTTTATTAACTGTATGTGTACGTGTCCTCTCGTCCTCCTCTCGCACGTCTTGTCACCCCGCTGTCGTAGACGGCTTACAGCGCAAGCTTGCGCAGCGCGCGGGGGTGTTCTTTTGGCCAAACGGCGGCGCCAATGAATCGTCGGTGAGCCCGTTCCCGCGCAAGCTTCCCGCCCGACTCGGTGAAATCCCCCAAAATCCCAATGCTTACCGGCCTGCTATAAAAACCCTCACGGTCGGCGAGTCCTGCGTCGCATTTCCCCTCCCTCCCTGTAGCTTATCTCGTCTGCTTCTCCTACAATCGCCAATGGCACCGGTCCGTCGTCGTCGCTCAGCCACTTCGCCGTCATCAGAGGACAGCTCCAGCTGGGAGGCTACACCGCGGCGGCGGCGCAGTCCCCGGCATAGTGTAGTGTGCGTGGCGTCCCTGTTGGGTGTGCGCGGAACACCCACCACACGCTTCGCTGCCGCTGCCCGTCGGCAGCTGTTGCCGGCCGCCGTTGCCGCCACACCACCGTCGAAAGCCAGGGCCATGTCCCACTCCGCCGCCGCGGCCCGAAGGCGGGAGGTGGCCGTCGTGGCCGCCACCCCACTGTCGGCCACCGTGGCCATCACCCGCTCCGCCGCCGCGGCCCGAAGGCGGGAGGTGGCCGTCGTGGCCGCCACCCCACTGTCGGCCACCGTGGCCATCACCCGCTCCGCCACCGCGGCCCGAAGGCGGGAGGTGGTGGTCGTGGCCGCCACCCCATCGTCAGCCACCATGGCCGCCAGCCCATCGTCGACCGCCGAGATCATCACCCGCTCCGCCACCGCCGCCCGAAGGAGGGAGGCAGAGGTGGAGGACCGCACGTGCGTCAGCGACCTTGTGCGCTACATTGAGTTCCTGCGGGAGGAGGAGGAGCGCCTCATCGAGCACGCAAAGATCCTTACCGCAGCCGTGGCCGCAGCACACGTCGACGCAGAGGCGAGGAATCAGGAGATCTACGAGCAGTCCGGCCGCTTCGAGAGGGATCGTCTGGAGCGACAGTGGGCGTTCGAGCTGGCGACCTTCGCTGAACGTGCAAAAGCGGCAGGCACCGTATTGCATTTCTCCGGCTCATCGGTAGGCTCCTCCTCCTCCTCTGCCTCTCACTGAGCATGCTCGACAGAGGAGAGGCTGCCGGAAGTAGCACAAAGCCCCTCCATGGTAGTAGTATTTAGGGGCTATTTTGTTCAGTTCATCTGACTATAGATGTGTGGTCGAACTGTACAACGTACTTAAAAGTAGCTAGTATATAAAGTTGAACTAGCTATTTTAGTACGTGATTGGCAACAATTGGGGAGAAGTTTGGTCGGTTCAGCTGTTGAGTTGAACTGTTTGTATAAATTAAGAATGACTACTTAATCTATGAATGAAATCTATGCTTAATTACTGAATTTTAGTTGCAAAAACTTCATAGTGCTAATGATTTCTAGCTGCATATTTTGACAAATCGCTGTGTTACAAGGATTGACAAATGGCAACATTACTAGATCAAGAAATGTAAATCTTTCCAGTTTGACAAATGGCAACATACCAAATATGACAAATGCAAATCTTACCAAATTGTTTGTACGTGGTTGCACATGGGTCATCCAGAACAACCGTTTGCGTTGAAGGGATGCACAAATCCTACGCTGCTCTCACTTTGCATACGGGTGTTCTATCTAAATCGTTTGCGATCAAGAGTTGCAGAAATCCTGCTCGGCACATTTCAGTCAAGGTCAAGCAGCTGTCCGCACGGCACCTCCTACAGCCATTAAAACCAAGACACGTGGCGTCACGTGAATGGTTAACCGAATTTTGGATTTACTAGAATTTAAAAACCAGGCATCTCAATGTTTTGCCGACAATCAGCGGTGCCCTGGTGTTTGAAATTCATGCCCATTTCTTGCATGGGACCTAAGCATGCACCCAAGGACACAAATTTGATTTTTCAACCAATTTATATGCATTGGAGAATGTGCATGTAGTTCAAATGTGAATTATGCACATAAATGCATTGAAAACTCAGTTAATGCATAAAAAATGTCCAAACGAACCCCGAAAAATCACAAAAATTAACACATCACTCCTGTTGTTCTATGTTGACACAGAGAAAAAAAATTGAAAGCAATAAGAGGCAATGGATATCGTTTCGTCCCCAAAGGTGGGACGTTCCCTACCGAAAACCATCATGCTTGTTGTGAGAAGCTCCGGTTTGTGAGAAGCATATACCCAAACCTGCCCCAAATGGGGCAAAATTTGTACCACGGCATGTTGATGCCGCTCCATGATAGCATGCCAAGTTTCATGAATTTCAGACGAGTTATGGATTTACTAGAATTTAAAAACCAGGCATCTCAATGTTTTGCCGGCAATCAACGGTGCCCTGGTGTTTGAAATTCATTCCCATTTCTTGCATGGGACCTAAGCATGCACCCAAGGACACATATTTGATTTTTCAACCAGTTTATATGCACTGGAGCATGTGCATGTAGTTCAAATTTGAATTATGCACATAAATGCATTGAAAACTCAGTTAATGCATAAAAATGTCCAAACGAACCCCGAAAAATCACCAAAATTCACACAACACTCCAGTTGTTCTATGTTGACACGAGAAATTTTTTTGAAAGCAATAAGAGGCAATGGATATTGTTTCGTCCCCAAAGGTGGGACGTTCCCTACCGAAAACCATCATGCTTGTTTTGAGAAGCTTCGGTTTGTGAGAAGCATATACCAAAACCTGCCCCAAATGGGACAAAATTTGTACCACGGCATGTTGATGCTGCTCCATGATAGCATACCAAGTTTCATGAATTTCAGATGAGTTTTGGATTTAGTTGAATTTAAAAACCAGGCATCTCAATGTTTTGCCGGCAATCAACGGTGCCCTGGTGTTTGAAATTCATTCCAATTTCTTGCATGGGACCTAAGCATGCACCCTAGGAAACATATTTGATTTTCAACCAATTTATATGCACTGGAGCATTTGCATGTAGTTCAAATTTGAATTATGCACATAAATGCATTGAAAACTCAGTTAATGCATAAAAATGTCCAAACGAACCCCGAAAAATCACAAAAATTCACACAACACTCCAGTTGTTCTATGTTGACACGAGAATTTTTTTTGAAAGCAATAAGAGGCAATGGATATCGTTTCGTCCCCAAAGGTGGGACGTTCCCTACCGAAAACCATCATGCTTGTTGTGAGAAGCTCCGGTTTGTGAGAAGCATATACCCAAACCTGACCCAAATGGGACAATTTTTTTACCACGGCATGTTGATGCCGCTACATGATAGCATGCCAAGTTTCATGAATTTCAGACAAGTTTTGGATTTACTAGAATTTAAAAACCAGGTATCTCAATGTTTGCGGCCGAGTGACGGTGGTAGGGTGTTTGAAATTCATTCCCATTTCTTGCATGGGACCTAAGCATGCAACCAAGGACACATATTTGATTTTTCAATAAGTTTATATGCACTAGAGCATGTGCATGTAGTTCAAATTTGAATTATTCGCATAAAATGCCTAGAAAACCCAGTTAATGTATAAAAATGTACAAATGAACCCTGAATAATTCCAATTTTTGACGACACACCTATAGTTGCATGTTCACTGCAGATAAAAGTTCTAACAGTTCAAACACCATCCTTTGTAGCTGTGACCCCATTACGTAATTCAAAGGATCAAGACGATAAATCAAGTAGATCACACATAGTTTATTATCACCAACCGTGTGAGATGCAGCACAAAATATCTTGGAGCACCGTCGGTGTATAGTACGCCCATGCCTTACGAGAGAAGGTGCGTCAGCTACAGTCCACAGCCGGCGTGTCAAGCACACTAGCTAGCTCACTCCCTAAATATCATTTCACTGTTCATTCGTCGCCGGTGAAAGATGGGGACGTGGACCCACGTCGTGAGGGCAACTTCGGCGGCCACCTCCGGCGAGAGCGCGGCCGCAGGCGCCAGGCGCATGCTAACAAGCTTCGTGAGGGCGACCGCAGTCTGCGTCCGGGCGGCCAAGGCAGCCCAAACGGCCGCTGTTGCTTCTCAGGCGGCAGCAACAACATCTACCTCGGGGATAGCAACTGGCGAGAGCGGCACAGTAGCTGTCCGTTCCGCAGCGGCGGCCTTAGCCCTGCTGGAGGCCGCCCACTACCCTGTCGAGGCCGTCCACACCCAGGTCGTGGCGGCCACCGCACAAATCGAACGAAGCTTCTCCGACAACGGTCGGCAACCCACG
The DNA here is from genome assembly GCF_002575655.3 of Aegilops tauschii subsp. strangulata. Taxonomy (NCBI): domain Eukaryota; kingdom Viridiplantae; phylum Streptophyta; class Magnoliopsida; order Poales; family Poaceae; genus Aegilops; species Aegilops tauschii. The sequence continues at coordinate 301,896,274 of NC_053035.3, read as the reverse complement.
GCCGAAGAGCTGGCAATCGCCGAGAGAGTTCGAGCAGCCGTCCGTTCCTGCGCGGCATACCTTGCCACGACGGAGCCCACATGGCATCCGCCCACGCCCAGCTCGTGGCGGCCTTTTCTAAAGATATGGCGGACGCGGATGGCGAGAGGCTTGCCGAGTATGGTGTAATTGATGCCATGGAGCCCCTTCCCCAGGAGATCGTCGGGCACGAGCTGGACATGGAGGCGGCGGCGGAGATCGACGAGCACCAGTCGTAGTACTACTCTTTGTTTTATTTAATTAAGAGTGCCGGTCTTTAATTTGTTAGAGTAATTTTAGGTCAGCTAGCTCTGTTTAATTGTTGAACTTGCTCGATTAAGAAGTTAGTCTCCTTTGTGTACCCAAATTATGCAATGACGTGGATGACCACTGTAACCACGGAAATTCAAACCAAAATTTTTGACGTTCAAACTCAACACACACGGGTTAAGCTATCTGAATCGTTTGTGATGTTCACATATCGTACACAGTTCTGAATAAGGGACCGTGTCTGATGACACTTTGCGCGCCAGTTTTTTGGCTGAAGCGATTCCAAATTTCGGCTTCCACAGAAATATCTACCTCCCCGCCCCCTCCCCCTTACCAAAAGCCACATTTCCCCTCTTTCCGCCTTCCTTTCCAAGTTAAAACCTTCACTCCTTGCTTGCAACGCCGCCGCCTCCTCGCCGGCGACCCTCCTTCACGCTCCTCGGCCTTGCCTATCCAGGCAGGTAATCCACACCCGACCCCCATCCTCCTCCTCCTTCCACATTCCACATGCCCCTACCGCCGGTGCGAGCATGACACCTTCCACCCAAATCACCGACCCCTCCACCAAATAAGCGCCGGCCTAAGCCATGGTGCACGCAATATAGCCAGGACCTCAAGGAGCATTTAGCAGCGGAGAAGCAAATCGCGGCCGCACGCGCGGATGAGGTCGCGATGGCTGCCATTCGTGTCGACCCCTAGATCTTGAAGGAGCACATTGGCATTTGCTAGCTATGTCGGTTAAGCATGCTAGGTTTACCCGTTGCGTGTGCTGCTCCTGCCTTTCCTTCACAAATTCTAGTGAATTGTGCTATCTAATTTCACCATGCAATCTGTTGCTCTAGTGTATATGTTCTATATGTCATGCAGTGTGGTGCTCACTTATTAACTGTTTTGTTAATTAGTTGTCGTCTTCAGTTAACTGTTTGGTTCAATTCTGCAAATATGATGTTCAATTCTTCAGGCTGCAATTTTGTATTGTCTTCCATGTGAGAAATAAATCGAATTTATCTTTACAAAATTGTGGGTGCATTTTGTTATTGTATACCATGTGAGGAATAAATTGAATTTGGCTGTAGTAAATACATCAGAAACAAATACAATTGCTACAATTGGCTGTAGTTAACTGTTTGGTTAACTGTCTGATCTTCTATTAGGAGTATGTTATATTATGCAATGTGGTGCTCAGTTAATGTTTGGTTCATTTGTTGTGGTGTTTAGTTAACTGCTTGGTTCAATGTTATATTGTGCAATGTGGTGCTCAGTTAATGTTTGGTTCATTTGCTGTGGTGTTTAGTTAACGGCTTGGTTCAATTCTGCAATGCGATGTCCAATTGTCGTGGGTAGAATTTTGTATTGTTGTGCATGTGAGGAATAAATCGAATTTGGCTGCACTTAATACATGAGAAACATATACAAGTGCTATATTTCCTAGTTATTAATCATGCTTGGTTTGGGTAAATGGGTTTTCCTTGTGGCTTGAATTAATCTGATGAATCTGCAATGTGATTATTTTTCATCAACATATTTTACTGATAGCATGCAAACCCTTACTTAACCTGATGACTAACTACCTTATATGTGTTGCAGGGAAACAATGGGAAGCACTGAGGTTTACAATCGAGGTTAGCACGTGCATGGTCCGTTGTCTAATAGCACATTATTGTGCAATTGCAGGAACCATTCTAATATTAGGTTTTTAACAATTTGGTCTTGCACATGTAGGTCCTGCTGTCAGAGGTTTTGACCCACTGTTCGACCCTTTTTTCATATTGGGAAATGAGTTGTCCATGAATATCAGTCAAGTCAAGAAACTCAGAAAGATTGTTAGGATAAATAAATTAGCGACAAAAAACAACAAGATCTTTGTCCGCACAATGAAGAAGACATCAGTTCACTATAGGATGGTACTAACTATTATACCTTGCCTTTTTAATTCCTTTTCCCCATTTCCAATATAGAGAAGATATTTATGCACATCCTTGTTTTCAGGCCTTTCCAAAGCAGTTCACTGATGATTACCTCTCAAACCACCTGTATGTTCAGGAGGCGAGGAAGGTATTCATACAACACCCACGGTTCAATATTGAAGTGTTCCTGAAGAGGACGAAGAATGGACGGTCAATCATCCACAGGCACTGGCCTAAAGTTACAAAGACCTTCAACATCAATGAAGGCTCAATATTCGCCTTCTGCTCCAGCAGTTTTCCAGATGAGATACATCTGTCTATGTACCATCTATGATGCTAATTTTGAAAGGTTATAGATGTTGCATGTGAAACTTGGTCCTGGTGTAGTTGTGTAATGGGGTAGCTGAGTGCTGAAGCTATATGATGTTGTACTCTGATGTATTTCAATTATGAAAAGGAAATATATTGTGTGCTTAATATGAGCTGTCAATTAGATTAATAAATGGATAGGAATAATCGGATAATTAGCCTGCTAGTGGCGAATTATCTTGCTAATTGGGTTTTGCTATTGCAAACGGTTGTTGAAAAAATACCGTGGGCGATGACCTCAGACAACGCACACAGTTTCTAGGAATAAACCGTGTTGGATCAATGAACAATCACACACGACTTTCTCTTGAAAATTGTTTGCATTAGGCCACCTTGCGCAAACGTTTACCACATGAAAACTGTGTGTGATGGACAGCCTTTGCATGGACCGTGTGTGATATATTCAATAACACAAGCGGTTTAACGGGAAAAATTGTGTGTGATGTACCTGTGAACGGAAACGTTTTCCTTCGAGCGACTGTGTGGGATGTACATACGAACAGAAACGTTTAGCGGGGACTGACTGTGTGGGATGTACTTGCGACCGGAAACAATTTTGCCGTATAATTGTATTTTTTTAGCTCTACTGTACGTATTTCTGTATTTGTGCGCTCGCCGGTCGCACACGACCTCATTTTGCCGAACGTGTGTGCCAGGAGGGCATATCCCGGACGGTTTCTGGGTCGTGTGGGAAGGACCCCCCTATCGCCCACACTCACTTGGAGACGGTTCCAAGTGCCGTCACGGAAAGGGGTTTTAAACCGTTTGTTTAGGAGCTCGCTGTACTAGTGTAAGGTGGTAGAGGTAAAGTATCTAATGAAATTCAATGACAATGATAATCCTCACAATATGCACCCTAGCCAATGCCTTTATGAGTTTGAAAATTATATTAGAAAGCAAGATCACTTCAATGCAAATGTTATGAAACAATTGAAATACAATTATGATATGATTGCTCGCTTGAGTGACTTGTTATTTAGAATCTCAAATGATGTTAGAGGTGTGGGAAAGCATGCTCCCATGGTACAAAGCCAGTCAGAACAAGTTGCTAAATCTCAAAGAGAATTGCTTGATGAAATAAATAACAACATACATGACTTTGCTGTTAGAGTTGCAACTAGAGGAGGTAAAATGACCCAGGAACCACTTTATCCTGAGGGACACCCAAAAAGAATTGAACAGGATTCTCAAAGGAACAATACCACTACACCTAGTCCTTCCAAAATGAAGAAGAAAAAGAAAAAGGATAGGACTTTGCATGCTGCTAGTGAACCTGAAGTAGAAAAACCGCCTGATAATGATAATGATGTTTCTATTTCTGATGCTGAAAATCAATCTGGTAATGAACATTCACCTAGTGATAATGAAAAACATAATGATGATGTTCATGAAGATACTCAACCAAACAATGAAAAAGAACCAGATAATGATGTTGAAATAGAACCAACTGTTGATCTTGATAACCCACAATCTAAAAATAAAAGATATGATAAAAGACACTTTGTTGCTAGAAAACACGGTAAGCAAAGAGAACCGTGGGTTCAGAAACCTATGCCTTTTCCACCCAAGTCAACTAAAAAGAAAGATGATGAAGAATTTGAATGCTTTGCTGAAATGCTGAGGCCACTCTTTTTGCGTACTCGCTTGACTGACATCCTTAAAATGCCTCCTTATGCAAAGTACATGAAAGACATCATCACCAATAAGAGAAAAATACCGGAAGCTGAAATCTACACCATGCTTGCTAATTATACTTTTAAAGATGGAGTACCTAAAAAACTTGGAGATCCGGGAATACCAACTATACCTTGCTCCATCAAAAGAAACTACGTGAAAACTGCTTTATGTGATTTAGGAGCTGGTGTTAGTGTTATACCTGTCTCTTTATATAAAAGACTTGATTTGAATAAAATCACACCTACTGAAATATCTTTGCAAATGGCTGACAAATCAACTGCCATACCTATCGGTATTTGTGAGGATGTGCCCGTTGTTGTTGCTAATGTTACTATTTTGACTGACTTTGTTATACTTGAGATGCCCGAGGACGACAACATGTCGATTATCATTGGTAGACCTTTCTTGAATACTGCAGGGGCTGTTTTTGATTGCAATAAAAGCAAGGTCACTTTTCATAGCAATGGTAATGAGCATACGGTGCACTTTTTGAAGAAACAATTCCAAGTGAATGGTATTAATGTTATTGGAAAATCTCCGACAATCACTATTGGAAGTTTTCAACTACCTCTACCCACTGTTAAAAAGAAATATGAAATGCTTATTGTTGGGGACATTCATATCCCCGTTGAGGTAACTTAGTGATTTACGAAGGTTCTTCGGTTTCATGCTAATCGAAAGTGGTTGTTAATGAGACTTGATCAACCTTATTAATGGATCATTTTTGAGAGGTATGAAATTGATGAATTTAGTGAGCACTACCTTCTGTCCCTACCTTTTATTTTTTCTGAATATTTACGAATTTTTGGTGCAAATAATATCAAAGGGAGGTGCACCAGGTGGGCACAACCCACCTGGGCGCGCCAGGACCCCCAGGCGCGCCCTGGTGGGTTGTTGTCTCCACGTGCCCCCCTCACTTATCTCTTCATCCCACATCATCACCTACCTCCAGAAAAAATCACCATTGCTCTCTCTCTCTCTCTCTCTCTCGTGTTCTTGCTCTCAAACCCGCAGATTTTGATCTCTTTGCTCGAAGCTCCGTTTCCGAAACTGGTTTGGGGGATTGTTGCTTGGTATGTGACTCCTCCGTTTGTCCAATTAGTTTTTACTTTAGTGGTTTATATTTTGAATAATTAGCTACTCTTGGTGCTGCAGTGGATGAGCTTGCATGTTGAATTCTTAGAGTTCTAAGTAGTTTGAATGTTTGCTATGGCCTCTAGGCATCCCTATGAGTAGTTACTACCTATCTTGTAAAGTTTTGTTGAGAAACTTTTGTGGACTAAAAAATTTCAGAATTTTGTTCATTGAAAGAGATGAGTATCTTTAGGAAGTTTGCTTCCAAGAAGAACTCCAAGGGAGTGATTGGGGAGTCATCTGATAGTGATCTCCGCACCCGGAGATTGGCGGCGCTACGACCGTGCGAATGGCCGCATACCCTGTTCATGGAAGGGGCCGAAATCCTTCAAGATTTTGCACAATATGCTGCTAATGCTGGCCTCACCGACTTCATCGCAGCTGAATGCGAACAGTATCATCTCCTCAGTGCAAAGTTTTAATTTCTTTCCTAGGAATAATCCTCTTGAGGTGCAGTTTAATTTATATGCTGAACCCCATCAGATTCCGCTTACTGAATTTTGTGAAATATGCTTGCTTCCTTCTGATGGTAGTTTGGTAGAGCCTAGACCTGTAGAGTTTGAAAGCTTTTATCGTACTATGACACTAGGTGATGAGAGAGGGGTGTCGAGTATCACTGCCACTGGCTTGCATTTTCCTGCTGTTCATTATTTTACTCTTTTCATTGCAAAATGCTTGCTTGCTAGAGAGAAGGTGGGTGCACTTAGTTCCCCAGACCTTGTTGTTTTACATCGTGCACTTGAAGGCGACAACACTTATAGCTTGGGAGCTATTGCGGCATGTCACCTTCACATTAATAAATCCAAGGGTAAAATACATGGAGGTATTTACGCCACTCGTTTGGCGGCTCGCTTTAATGTTCAGATACGCTTGCATGATTATCCTTTGCCCAAGGTTTACCTAGATCGCACCGCCATGGAACACCACCAATTTATTGCTACCGATTATCCTAACATTCCCATTCCTTATAACCTGGTTTTTAGTGTGAGAACTCATGATATTATTCCATTTCCCGCGCCTGCTTTGTTTGATCCTATTGCCAGGGGCGGATACAGGATTATGCCTGCAAATATCATCGCCTACCGGAACAACTAGGCTGCAACAGAGGAGGAGCCTCAGCAGTGGGAGCCACAGGTGCCCGCTCCTCCGCAGTTAGACATGGGACCCCATGGCTTCTTCAACTACTGACTGATTACCAAGTTCGGCCAAAAGCCTAAGCTTGGGGGAGTACGTATTCCCACCGACATTACATTCATGTTCACACATTTTATTCTAGTTGTCGGTGTCCACACTTTTTCATTGTATTATCTATGTTAAATTTATTTTCTTGCTTTCTTCTTGTGTGTTTGAAAAACTTGAGAAAATACAAAAATATTTCCTGTTTCTTTTTAATTTCTTTCTAGAGTAGTTAGCTGTAGCACTGAAAAGAAAACCCAAAAAGATTTCTTTGTTCTTCTTTTGCTTGTTGGGAGCTTTCCCGCGTAAATAGTTTTTCTCGTTTTTGCTTTTCCTTTTATTTTCTTGTTCAAGAAAACCAAAAACTCCAAAAATATTTCAGTGTGTTTCGTTGAATTTTTCTTTTCTTCTTATCGAGTCGTACCGAGGAGAAGACCATGATGAAAGTGTCGAGTGGCTCTCATATGCATAGTTGTTGATCTAACAAAGAGCCCATTTTACCTTGTCTTCTCCCGTTGAATAAAATGTTTGTAGATTCCAGCTTAGTCCACGACACTCTTGCACTATTATTATTATTTTCACATCGTTCGGTCGCGCAAGTGAAAGGCAATAATGACGATTTTTTATGAACTGGCCGTGGCAGAGAGAAACGGGCATGAACTCGACTTGTTCTGTTTTTGTAAATATGTTTAACCTAGTATCCATGATTCTGGCCATTATGATTAAACATGTTTGCAATGACAATTAGAGATTATAGTTTCTCATGCCATGCATAAGTAGCTAGGGGTGGATAATGATTTATCTTGGATATCAACATTGCGTTAAAATGATTGTGATGTAGTATGATGATATGGTATCCTCCTCTGAATGTTTGAGTGGCTTGACTTGGCACATGTTCATGCATGTAGTTGAATCAAAACCAACATAGCCTCTATGATATTTATGTTCATGGTGTTCATATCCTACTCATGCTAGTGTCCAATGTTATTTATGCATAATGCATGTTCATGACCGTTGTTGCTCTCTAGCTGGCCAATTCTCAACCTATTTGCTAGCCTTCGCCTGTACTAAGTGGGAATTCTGCTTGTACATCAAAAACCTTGAACCCAAGTTATTCCAGATGACTCCACCATACCTACCTATATGCGGTATTACCATCCCGTCCTAGTAAATTTGCATGTGCCATCTCTAAAAACTTCAAATAAATATCCTTTTTGTGTGCCTGGATCGTTCATGGAACGACAGGAGGTAGTCAGTATCTTCCATGCTAAGCGGGTTATTCTCAGGATGAGTGTTATTCACTCACCATCGCATGAGAAAAGGGCGGTAATAGGGATGCCTAGTCCCAAACTGCAAACAGAAAAGAGCTTACAAATAATCAACCAAAAACTCCAACGGAGTCATAACCTTTACTTTATCGCTTGGGAACCGCCACTAGCGTGTTTAGCATGGAAGATATTGATAACTAATGGTCGTGAAGTAAACAAGAAGGGTGCATGTCTCAAAATATCATTTACCTCTGTTTTAAAATTTTGAGCTCTGGCACCTCTGCAAATCACTGCTTCCCTCTGCGAAGGGACTTTCTATTTACTTTTATGTTGTGTCATCACCTTCTAAAATAAGCGCGAGAACCTGAGAGCACTGTTGTCATGCTGATGCATTGTGTGTAGCTAATGTTGGTGCATGCTACCTCTTGAGCACTGCGTTGGTTTTTCCCTTGAAGAGGAAAGGGTGATGTAGCAAAGTAGCGTAAGTATTACCCTCAGTTTTTGAGAACCAAGGTATCAATCCAGTAGGAGACTACACGCAAGTCGCCTCGTACCTACACAAACAAATAAGAACCTTGCAACCAACGCGATAAAGGGGTTGTCAATCCCTTCACGGCCACTTGCAAAAGTGAGATCTGATAGAGATAATAAGATAAATATTTTTGGTATTTTTATGATAAAGATTGAAATAAAGATTGCAAAGTAAAATAGATTGGAAACTTGTATGATGGAAAGTAGACCCGGGGGCCATAGGTTTCACTAGTGGCTTCACTCAAGATAGCATAAGTATTACGGTGGGTGAACAAATTACTGTCGAGCAATTGATAGAAAAGTGCATAGTTATGAGAATATCTAGGCATGATCATGTATATAGGCATCACGCCCGCGACAAGTAGACCGAAACGATTCTGCATCTACTACTATTACTCCACACATCGACCGCTGTGACGCCCTCGATTCAATCATACACTAATCATACACGCAAATGTGTACGATCAAGATCAAGGACTCACGGGAAGATATCACAACACAACTCTAGACACAAATCAAAATAATACAAGCTTTATATTACAAGCCAGGGGCCTCGAGGGCTCGAATACATAAGATCGAAAACACAAGAGTCAGCGGAAGCAACAATATCTGAGTACAGACATAAGTTAGACAAGTTTTCCTTAAGAAGGCCAGCACAAAAGCATTTACGATCGAAAAGGCAAGGCCTCCTGCCTGGGAGCCTCCTAACTACTCCTGGTCATCAGCGGCCTCCACGTAGTAGTAAGCATCGGCAGTGGCATCTGGCTCCTGGGCTCCGACATCTGGTTGCATCAACCGGAAAGAAGAAGAAAGGGGGAAAAGGGGGAGCAAAGCAACCGTGAGTACTCATCCAAAGTACTCGCAAGCAAGGATCTACACTACATATGCATCTGTATCAATGAAAAGGGTAGTATATGTGGACTGAACTGCAGAATGCCAGAAGAGAAGGGGAAAGCCTAGCCTATCAAAGACTAGCATCTTCTGGAAACCACCAACTTGCAGCAACAGGAGGGAGTAGAGTAGCATAAAGTAAAGTAGTAGTAGTGATATCAACCTCGGCCAGAGATCCTTTCTCGACACCCTGTGGGAAAGCAATCCCAGAGCCATACTATCCAGTTATCATCACAATCCAATTCTCATTACCATCCAGTTCTCATCACAAGTATCCAGTTCTAGTTGTATCGATCGGGATACAACTCCAAGTGTCCATTACCGTAGGACAGGCTATCGATAGATGTTTTCTTCCCTGCAGGGGTGCACCAACTTACCCACCACGCTCGATTAACTCCGGCCGGACACACTTTCCTGGGTCATGCCTGGCCTCGGCCAAACAATACGCCGCAACCCGACCTAGGCTTAATAGAGAGGCCAGCACGCGGGACTAAACCTATGCCCCCTGGGTTCATGGGCCATCTCTCCGGGAACTCATGCACGTTGCATACGCGGCTGGTGAGCAGACCTAGCTACATCCTTCAACAAGGCAGGTGCTTACGTAGTCCAACCCGGCGCGCGCCGCTCAGTCGCTGACGTCTATTAAGCTTCGGCCGATGCATACGGCGCATAACGCCCATACTATGCCCACGTGATGGTTAGTGCTATCAGGCCAGAGGCCCCTCGGATCAAATATCCAAATCGTAGTGGATTAGGAACGCGCGGTAACAAGCAGAGACTCACGAAAGATGTGACCCCGTCGCCCCATCTCGAGGACTTGCGGCAAGGGCTAGGAATGCCCGACCACGCCTCGTAATTATCTTGCGGGCACCTTCCAGGTCAACCCGACTCCACATCACTCGCAATTATGCTCGCGTGGGTACCCCTCAGGGTCGACCCGTCTTTAGTAACATGGTTCAATGTAAATTCATAGTAACCATAGTTACCGTGTGTCCAAACATCAAGGGGAAAACCCGAGGAATCACCCCCGGTGAATTCCACTCGATGTAATCATCAAGGTGAACGTAAGAGGGACCACCCTCGAGGTTCACACTTGAGGGGTTGCACGACAGAGTCGTATCGGAAGTGGTTAAGGCGGAATCACCCTCGATGACCATGACCGAATAACTACACTAGTGGGTTAACATCAGAAGTGCTGACGAGGCCTCACCCTAGGCACTCAATAGTAACCCAGTAGTGTCGAGCAACTAAGGGGAAGTGATGTGTGGTGTCGGGGCCTGGTCTTCGATCCCGTTGATCGGGTCTTCGATGATGAAGCAGGGGCAACAAGGACAAGGTGGGGGTCACTGGTGGATCACTAACCAACCTATACTAAGCATTTTAGGATAAGCAGGTAGGTTAGAATGAACAGGTTACAACAGAGGCTATGCATCAGAATAGGAGCAAACAATAACAGTAGCAAAATCTAATGCAAGCATGAGAGAATGGAATGGGCAATATCGGGATGATCAAAGGGGGGGCTTGCCTGGTTGCTCTGGCAAGGAGGGGTCCTCGTCGACGTAGTCGATCACCGGGGCATCATCGGCCTCGGGGTCTATCGGAGAGAATAGGGGGAAGAAACAGTAAATATAAGCAAACACATGCAACGCTAAGCATGAGATGACGATAAGCAGAACTAGGGTCGACCTAACGTAGTACTACACGTTGCAGACGGAGGGGATAAACATCCAAGGATGAATTCCCGACGTTAGGTGGATTCCGGACAAAGGAAAAGAGGGGGAAGTTCCAAGTTCAGCATGCTAGGGGCATGTGACAGATGAACGGACCACGTATCCGGATTCGTTGGATTTTTCTGAGCAACTTTCATGTAGAAAACATTTTCATCGGAGTTACGGTTTAATTACTATGATTTTTGCAAGTTTAAAACATATTCTGGAATTATTTATATTAACAGAAAAGGAATTATGACGTCAGCAGAGTGTCAGCATGACATCAGCAGGTCAACAGACCCGCTGACTGGTCAAACTTACTAGTGGGTCCTACATGTCATAGAGAGAGGGCTAACAGTGGGTTATTTTAATTAAGCGTGGTTATTAGCAGCTGGGCCCCACATGTCTGTGACTATTTAGTTTAACTATTGATTTTAATTAGAAAAACGTTTTAGGTAAATTAATTATGCAGTGGGGCCCGCACGTCAGCGCCACTGGGCTGCCCAGTCAGTACGTTGACTGGGTCAACCCAGTCAACGGGGCCCTCAGGGCCTACGAGGCAGTGACCAGGGGAGGGGCCCGCCTAGCCACGTCGGCGGCGGCCAGCGGCTCAACGCCGGCGACCTTCAGACGCAGCGGTGGCACGGGACGGCGTCGGGTTTCGTCTACAGGCGGCCGTTTCACGCGCGAGAGGGCGCGTTCGAACGAGCGGAGCTAGCCGCGTCGAACCGTGGCGGTTATGTGGCCGGAGGTGGCCGGAAACGAGGCCGGCAACGAGCTACGGCGGCGGCGCGTATGGGACCTCGATGGAAACGGCGCTACGGAGCTCGGCGGAGCGCGTGCGCGTGTTCGTTGTGCTCCTGGGGGCACCAGGAGCACGGTGCTGTGCTCAGGCGAGCGTGACAGCGGCTATGGCGACGACCACGAGCTCGTCGGCGGCGGACAGAATACGGGCGCGGTGGCAAGCTAGCTACGGCGCACGAGGAAGCTAACGGAGAGGAGCAGGAGGTGGAGGAGCTCACCGCGCGGCTAAGGAAAGCCTTTGAGAGCTTAGTAGCAGCAGATGGTGGCCGGAGTGGAAGAAGATCGACGGCGGCCGAGGCGGAAGGGGGCGGCTTGATCCACGCGTTGTGGAGCTCCCCAACTCCTGTTCGAGGACGGAGATGAAGCAGACGACATCGGCGGAGATGAGGGGCACGGCGGTGTGGCAAGGTGATGATTGTGGCCGCGCGTTTTACGGCGGCGAGTCCATGGCGGCACTCGGTAGCGGTGGATCTGGAGGGGAGAGGGAGGGCGACGAGGGAGAGAGGGGGCAAGTGGGCGAGTGGGGAGGGAGCCCGAGGCATCGGGGCTGCCCTTATCCCCTCGCCGGCGACGTGGCAGCGCGGGGCGCCGCGCCGGGTCCGGTGGGAACGAGCTGGGGTGGCTCGGTCGCGTGAACAGAGAGGAGAGGGATGACCGGGGAGGGGGAGCGGGCCGGCCTAGCTGGGTCGGCTGGCCGGGTGGGCCGAAGCCCAGGTGAGGCAGGGGGCTTTCTCTCTCTCTCCTCTGCTTTTCCTTTTCTTTTCTTTTAGTTTTGTTTTTATTTTCAGCAGCTTTTGCATTTTCTTTTTAGCCAATAATGACTTTGCAAAATTATGCCACTGGCCAAAACAATTTCAAAGAATTAAAGTGCACTGCCACAAGAAGGTTGGGAGGCTTTTGGAATAGTTGTCAATTTTATAAATTAAAAAGGGCATTTAATTTATTGCTTAGGTCACTGTTTTAAGTAGTTTAGGCCACTTAAACCCTTTGCAAAAATGTTGGTTCACCACCAATATTAGTTGTGGAATATTTGGCACATGATGAACATTTTTGTTTTCATGTTTGAGAAAATTTGAATTTCACTTAGCATTTGAATTTGCATTCAAAGGGGAAGTTGAAAGAAACATGAGATAATAATGATCAGGCACATGTTTAGCAAAAAGATTAACTTAACCCTAGGGGTTACTGTAGCATCATTACACCGGGGTGTTACAACTCTCCTCCTCTAAAAGAAATTCTCGTCCCGAGAATTAAGAGGTAGAAGGGAACAGATCGGGGTATTCAGCACGGAGGTTATCCTCGCGTTCCCAAGTGGCTTCATCTTTAGAATGATTTGACCATTGCACCTTGAGGAACCTGGCAACCTTCTGGCGTGTTCGACGTTCAGCTTCTTCAAGAATGCGGATAGGATGCTCTTTGTATGTGAGATCATCTTGAATTCCAATCAATTCCGGATCCACTTCACGTTCCGGGTCCTTGAAGCAACGACGAAGTTGCGACACATGGAAGACGTCATGGACGTGAGAGAACTGAGGTGGCAACTCCAGTTGATAAGCCACCAGTCCACGACGGGCCAGAATGCGGAAAGGACCAATGTAGCGCGGAGCTAGCTTGCCCTTGACTCCAAACCGATGAGTGCCTCTCAAAGGAGTGACATGCAAATAAGCTTGTTCACCATGTTGATAAGTTGAACCCCACTGTTTACGATCATAATTGCTCTTCTGGCGGGACTGGGCCGCCTTGAGATTATCCCGGACAATGCGAACCTGCTCTTCAGCTTGTTGAATAATGTCTGGACCAATGAGCATCCGTTCCCCAGTTTCTGACCAATTCAGAGGGGTTCGGCACTTACGTCCATAAAGCACTTCGAAGGGTGCCATCTTCAAGCTGGCTTGATAGCTGTTGTTATATGAGAACTCCGCATAAGGGAGAGATTCTTCCCACTTCTTGCCGAAAGAAATAACACAAGCTCGAAGCATGTCTTCAAGAATTTGATTAACTCCCTCGACTTGGCCTTGGGATTGGGGATGATAAGCAGTGCTCCAGGTAATATGAGTTCCCATTGCCTCTTGGAAACTATCCCAGAACTTTGAAGTGAATATACTGCCGTGGTCTGAACTGATCTCCTTCGGAATGCCGTGGAGTGACACAATTATGGAGAGACTAGCAGTGATTGTCTCCTTGACTGGCAGAAAGTGAGCAACCTTCAAGAATTGGTCGATGACGACAAAGATAGCATCGTTACCTTTCTGAGACTTGGGAAGGCCAGTGACGAAGTCCATTTGGATCTTATCCCACTTCCATTCAGGAATCGGAAGCGGTTGTAGAAGTCCAGCCGGTTTCTGATGTTCTGCTTTGACGCGATGACAAACGTCACATTCTTCAATATATCGAGCAATGTCTTGCTTCATATTAGACCACCAGTACTTCTGACGGATGTCTAGATACATCTTGGTACTTCCCGGATGAATAGAGAGAGGGGTGTCATGCGCTTCTTTCATCACCTTCTCTGTCATAAGCTCGAACCGGGGTACTACAATGCGATCTCTGAAGTATAAGGTTCCATCTTCACCAAGTAAGAAATCTCTGGATTTCTCTAATGCAAGATCCTTTTTCATCAGATCAACATGTGCATCTTTGGCTTGAGCAGACTTGATTGCTTTCAGAAGAGTTGGTTCCAAGACAAGGTTATTCAGAGAACCCTGTGGAACTAGTTGAAGGTTCAGCTTGCATAGCTCTTCATAAAGGCGGGGTTGAGCTTTGAAGACCATGTGATTGTTGCAATAAGACTTACGACTCAGGGCATCGGCCATTACATTAGCCTTGCCAGGGGTATAAGATATACCGCAGTTGTAGTCAGCAATAGCTTCCATCCACCACTGTTGACGGAGGTTCAGATCTGGCTGAGTAAACAGGTACTTCGAACTCTGATGATCAGTGAAGATCTCACAACGATTACCAAGAAGGTACTGTCTCCATAGCTTCAGTGCAAAGATAACCGCAGCAAGCTCAAGGTCATGAACTGGGTAGTTCTCTTCGTGAGGACGTACTTGACGGGAGGCATAAGCAATCACCCTGCGCTCTTGCATTAGGACACAGCCTAATCCTTGACGTGAAGCGTCGCAATAGATGACAAAGTCCTTGCGAGAATCAGGGGGAGCAAGCACTGGGGCAGAAGTCAGCTTGTCCTTGAGTGTCTGGAAACTTTCCTGACAATTGTCTGTCCAATCAAACTTAACGCCCTTGCGTAGCAGATTGGTCAGTGGCTTGGCGATCTTGGAGAAGTTCTCGACGAAACGGCGGCAATAGCTGGCGAGTCCGAGAAAGCTTCTGACTTGCTTGACAGTCTTCAGAGGGGTCCAGTCAAGAACAACCTGAACGCGCTCTGGGTTGACGGCAATACCATCCTTGGAGATGACATGACCAAGGTAGGTGACTTCGGGTAACCAGAATTCGCACTTGGAATACTTGGCATAAAGTTGATGTTCTTGAAGCTTCTCTAGAACAAGTCGAAGATGTTCAGCATGCTCTTCTTTGTTCTTCGAATATACCAGAATATCATCTAGATAGACCACGACGAACTTGTCGAGGTAATCCATGAATATATAGTTCATCAGACAAGAGAATGTAGCTGGAGCATTGGTTAAACCGAATGACATGACGGTGTACTCATAAGAACCATAACGAGTGACGAAGGCGGTCTTTGGAATATCCTCTTCACGAACACGGATCTGGTGGTAACCCAACCTCAAGTCGAGTTTAGAGAATATCGATGAACCAGCCAGTTGATCATACAGATCATTGATCCGAGGAAGGGGATATTTGTTCTGAATTGTAGCTTGGTTGATAGGACGATAGTCTTGGACCAAACGGTTCGTACCGTCCTTCTTCTTGACGAAGAGAGAAGGTGCTCCCCAAGCAGAGGACTTGGTCGAATGAAACCCTTGCGAAGAGATTTGTCGATTTCATCCTTAAGTTCAAGGAGATCATGAGGCGGCATCTTGTAGGGTCGTTTGGCAATAGGAATGGTGCCTGGTTTCAAGTCGATGAGGAACTCGACAGCCCGGGCAGGGGGTATTCCTGGAAGTTCTTCTGGAAATATGTCTTGGAAGTCGCGAACGACTGGAATCTTTTCAATTCCCTCAAGAGGTGCTGCGTTCAACGCATTCAAAGCATAAAGTCGTGCTTCAGCGTTTTGAACAAGCTGAGCATGGTAGGTTACTATCTCATCGGAAGGATGTAGGAGGTGAACGACCTTGGTGGCGCAAACGATAGAGGCAGTATGCGCTTTCAACCATTCCATTCCCAGAATGAGGTCAATATTGGAAGACTCCAGAATAATGGGAGAAACAAGGAATTCCAACCCTTCAATTTCAACAGGAACGTCGCGACCAATCATGGTAGTTTGACATCGGCTCGCAGGGGTGCGTACCACTATTGGAGTGTTCATGGGCTCGCATTGAATGTCGTGTGCGTATGCAAAATTTTCTGACATGAATGAATGTGATGCCCCTGAATCGAATAAAACTGAAGCTGGTACTGAATTAACAAGGAGAGTACCGATCATAGTAGCAAGCTGGTCTTGAGCTTCATTCAGATCAATGTTGTTAGCCTGCCCACGACCATAAGGTCGGGCATTGTTGTTGCGAGGTTGATTGTTACCACGACCCGCAGCAGGAAGAGCCAGCTGGTTCTGATTCTGAGGACATTTCCTGGAGCGGTGACCTGGAAGGCCACACTTGAAGCATAGACCATCATTGGGGTTGGGAGCAGAAGCTTGGGGTGGTACAGCCCGAAGGGGCTGCCTCTGCGGTGGAGGGGGAAGACGAGGTGCAGCATAGGACTGTCTTGGTGCAGGTGCAGTTGGACGATACATGCTGTGGGGAATCCATATCCGACGCTTCTGCGCTGACGGGCCCGAAGATGAGCCAGCGTCACGGCTGCGCCTGAGGGATCCCTGGTGTTCCTGAAGACCAGTCTCGACCTGAATAGCCTTGTTCACCAAGGTGGCGAAGTTGGCAAAGTCATGAATGAGCAGTGCTAGCTTGATATCATGGTGAAGACCATCACGAAACTTCTATTGCTTACGAGCATCAGTAGCAATGTCTTCTTCAGCATAACGTGACAAGTCCAGGAATTCATGTTGATAAGCATCTACAGACTTGTTGCCTTGGGTGAGGTTGCGGAACTCTCGCTTCTTCTTGTCCATGATTTCCTGAGGAATGAAGCGGGCATGGAAAGCGACTTGGAAATCCGGCCAAGTGATGACCGTTCCAGCAGGTAGGGTACGCCTGTGGCTGTCCCACCATTGAGCAGCGGGACCCTTCAGAAAGAAAGATGCAAAGGTGACGTAGCTAGCAGGGGCCACACTAGCAGACTCCATTTCATACGTGATGTCGCGGAGCCAGTCATCAGCATCAAGGGGCTGAGTTGAGCTGTGGTAAATAGTTGGGTTGAGGCGCATGAAGTCCTGCAGAGTTACTGGGGTTGGTTGTTGATTCATGTTCGGACGAGGAAACTGAGCCATCATTCCTTCCATGAACTGGCGGTTCAGCTCAAATTGTTGCATCATTCCAGCAAAGAATTCGGGCGGTGGTGGATCGTTGGCACCACGGCCACGACCAGCAGGTCTAACCATCCCGCTAACAAGTAACATGGGGTAGTTCAACATTGAGCATTTGCAAAGAAAAGGATCATTCATGATGAAACATGCATAATGAAAGAGGTACGATGGATACCACTTCGTAGTCAACACGACAGTGTGTGTACTATTCAGAATACTATTCTAAGGAATAACTATGGCTTATCCAACTTTGGGGTGAATGTGGTCACAGGATCCTAATGTTAGAGTTAGTAAATTCGTTTAACCCGAATGGAAGAGAGATCAGAGTCCCAGAGCATAGACGAGGAGTAAAAGATCCTAATACCACCCAATGGCGACATGGCCCCGTAAGACACACAGCCAATGTTAGTAAAAGTTTTCCAATGACTAGACTCAACTTCGGCCAAGGAGTTGGAAAGGGGGTTACCTACAGGCAGTCGGCTCTGATACCAACTTGTGACGCCCTCGATTCAATCGTACACTAATCATACACGCAAATGTGTACGATCAAGATCAAGGACTCACGGGAAGATATCACAACACAACTCTAGACACAAATCAAAATAATACAAGCTTTATATTACAAGCCAGGGGCCTCGAGGGCTCGAATACATAAGCTCGAAAACACAAGAGTCAGCGGAAGCAACAATATCTGAGTACAGACATAAGTTAGACAAGTTTGCCTTAAGAAGGCCAGAACAAAAGCATTTACAATCGAAAAGGCAAGGCCTCCTGCCTGGGAGCCTCCTAACTACTCCTGGTCATCGGCGGCCTCCACGTAGTAGTAAGCATCGGCGGTGGCATCTGGCTCCTGGGCTCCGACATCTGGTTGCATCAACCGGAAAGAAGAAGAAAGGGGGAAAAGGGGGAGCAAAGCAAC
This sequence comes from Aegilops tauschii subsp. strangulata, assembly GCF_002575655.3. Lineage (NCBI taxonomy): Eukaryota > Viridiplantae > Streptophyta > Magnoliopsida > Poales > Poaceae > Aegilops > Aegilops tauschii. Next base: position 301,878,038 of record NC_053035.3, on the reverse strand, counting down.
CATGAGTACTCATCCAAAGTACTCGCAAGCAAGGATCTACACTACATATGCATCGGTATCAATGAAAAGGGTAGTATATGTGGACTGAACTGCAGAATGCCTGAAGAGAAGGGGAAAGCCTAGCCTATTAAAGACTAGCATCTTCTGGAAACCACCAACTTGCAGCAATAGGAGGGAGTAGAGTAGCATAAAGTAAAGTAGTAGTAGTGATATCAACCTCGGCCAGAGATCCTTTCTCGACACCCTACGAGAAAGCAATCCCAGAGCCATACTATCCAGTTATCATCACAATCCAATTCTCATTACCATGCAGTTCTCATCACAAGTATCCAGTTCTAGTTGTATCGATCGGGATACAACTCCAAGTGTCCGTTACCGTAGGACAGGCTATTGATAGATGTTTTCTTCCCTACAGGGATGCACCAACTTACCCACCACGCTCGATTAACTCCGGCCGGACACACTTTCCTGGGTCATGCCCGGCCTCGGCCAAACAATAGGCCGCAACCCAACCTAGGCTTAATAGAGAGGCCAGCACGCCGGACTAAACCTATGCCCCCAGGGGTCATGGGCCATCTCCCCGGGAACTCCTGCACGTTGCGTACGCGACCGGTGAGCAGACCTAGCTACCTCCTTCAACAAGGCAGGTGCTTATGCAGTCCAACCTAGCGCGCGTCGCTCAGTCGCTGACGTCTATTAAGCTTCGGCTGATGCATACGACGCATAACGCCCATACTATGCCCACGTGATGGTTAGTGCTATCAGGCCAGAGGCCCCTCGGATCAAATATCCAAATCGTAGTGGATTAGGAACGCGCGGTAACAAGCAGAGACTCACGAAAGATGTGACCCCGTCGCCCCGTCTCGAGGACTTGCAGCAAGGGCTAGGAATGCCTGGCCACGCCTCGTAATTATCTCGCGGGCACCTTCCAGGTCAACCCGACTCCACATCACTCGCAATTATGCTCGCGCGGGTACCCCTCAGGGTCGACCCGTCTTTAGTAACATGGTTCAGTGTAAAGTCATAGTAACCATAGTAACCGTGTGTCCAAACATCAAGGGGAAAACCCGAGGAGTCACCCCCGGTGAATTCCACTCGATGTAATCATCAAGGTGAACGTAAGAGGGACCACCCTCGAGGTTCACACTTGAGGGGTTGCACGACAGAGTCGTATCGGAAGTGGTTAAGGCTGAATCACCCTCGATAACCATGACCGAATAACTACACTAGCGGGTTAACATCAGAAGTGCTGATGAGGCCTCACCCTCGGCACTCGATAGTAACCCAGTAGTGTCGAGCAACTAAGGGGAAGTGATGTGCGGTGACGGGGCCTGGTCTTCGATCCCGTTGATCGGGTCTTCGATGATGAAGCAGGGGCAACAAGGAAAAGGTGGGGGTCACTGGTGGATCACTAACCAACCTATACTAAGCAATTTAGGATAAGCAGGTAGGTAACAATGAGCAGGTTACAAAAGAGGCTATGCATTAGAATAGAAGCAAACAATAACAGTAGCAAAATCTAATGCAAGCATGAGAGAATGGAATGGGCGATATCGGGACTATCAAAGGGGGGTTTGCCAGGTTGCTCTGGCAAGGAGGGGTCGTCGTCGACGTAGTCGATCACCGGGGCATCATCGGCCTCGGGGTCTATCGGAGAGAATAGGGGGAAGAAATAGTAAATATAAGCAAACAGATGCAACGCTAAGCATGACATGACGATAAGCAGAACTAGGGTCGACCTAACGTAGTACTACACGTTGCAGACGGAGGGGATAAACATCCGAGGATGAATTCCCGACGTTAGGTGGATTCCGGACAAAGGAAAAGAGGGGGAAGTTCCAAGTTCAGCATGCTAGGGGCATGTGACAGATGAACGGACCACGTATCCTGATTCGTTGGATTTTTCTGAGCAACTTTCATGTAGAAAACATTTTCATCGGAGTTACGGTTTAATTACTATGATTTTTGCAAGTTTAAAACATATTCTGGAATTATTTATATTAACAGAAAAGGAATTATGACGTCAGCAGAGTGTCAGCATGACATCAGCAGGTCAACATACCCGCTGACTGGTCAAACTGACCAGTGGCTCCTACATGTCATAGACAGACGGCTAACAGTGGGTTATTTTAATTAAACATGGTTAATTCACAGCTGGGCCCCACATGTCTGTGACTATTTAGTTTAACTATTGATTTTAATTAGAAAAACGTTTTAGGTAAATTAATTATGCGGTGGAGCCCGCACGTTAGCGCCACTGGGCTGCCCAGTCAGCATGTTGACTGGGTCAACCCAGTCAATGGGGCCCTCAGGGCCTACGAGGCAGTGACCAGGGGAGGGGCCCGCCTAGCCACGTCGGCGGTGGCCGGCGGCTCAACGGTGGTGACCTTCAGACGCGGCGGAGGCACGGGACGGCGTCGGGTTTCGTCTACAGGCGGTCGTTTCACGCGCGAGAGGGCGCGTTCGAACGAGTGGAGCTAGCCGCGTCGAACCGTGGCGGTTATGTGGCTGGAGGTGGCCGGAAACGAGGCCGGCGACGAGCTACGGTGGCGGCGCGTATGGGACCTCGACGGAAACGGCGCTACGGAGCTCGACGGAGCGCGTGCGCGTGTTCGTTGTGCTCCTGGGGGCACCAGGAGCACGGTGCTGTGATCAGGCGAGCGTGACAGCGGCTATGGCGACGGCCACGAGCTCGTCGGCGGCGGACAGCATACGGGCGCGATGGCAAGCTAGCTACGGCGCACGAGGAAGCTAACGGAGAGGAGCAGGAGGTGGAGGAGCTCACCGCGCGGCTAAGGAAAGCCTTTGAGAGCTTAGTAGCAGCAGACGGTGGCCGGAGTGGAAGAAGATCGACGGCGGCCGAGGCGGAAGGGGGCGGCTCGATCCACGTGTTGTGGAGCTCCCCAACTCCTGTTCGAGGACGGAGACGAAGCAGACGACGTCGGCGGAGACGAGGGGCACGGCGGTGAGGCAAGGCGATGGCTGTGGCCGCGCGTTTTACGGCGGCGAGTCCATGGCGGCACTCGGTAGCGGTGGATCTGGAGGGGAGAGGGAGGGCGACGAGGGAGAGAGGGGGCAAGTGGGCGAGTGGGGAGGGAGCCCGAGGCGTCGGGGCTGCCCTTATCCCCTCGCCGGCGACGTGGCAGCGCGGGGCGCCGCGCCGGGTCCGGTGGGAACGAGCTGGGGTGGCTCGGTCGTGTGAACAGAGAGGAGAGGGATGACCGGGGAGGGGGAGCGGGCCGGCCTAGCTGGGTCGGCTGGCCGGGTGGGCCGAAGCCCAGGTGAGGCAGGGGGCTTTCTCTCTCTCTCTCCTCTGCTTTTCCTTTTCTTTTAGTTTTCTTTTTATTTTCAGCAGCTTTTCATTTTCTTTTTAGCCAATAATGACTTAGCAAAATTATGCCACTGGCCAAAACAATTTCAAAGAATTAAAGTGCACTGCCACAAGAAGGTTGGAGGCTTTTGGAATAGTTGCCAATTTTATAAATTAAAAAGGGCATTTAATTTATTGCTTAGGTCACTGTATTAAGTAGTTTAGGCCACTTAAACCCTTTGCAAAAATGTTGGTTCACCACCAATATTAGTTGTGGAATATTTGGCACATGATGACCATTTTTGTTTTCATGTTTGAGAAATTTTGAATTTCACTTAGCATTTGAATGTGCATTCAAAGGGGAAGTTGAAAGAAACATGATATAATAATGATCAGGCACATGTTTAGCAAAAAGATTAACTTAACCCCAGGGGTTACTGTAGCATCATTACACCAGGGTGTTACAACCGCTATCCAGCATGCATCTAGAGTATTAAGTTCATAAGAACAGAGTAACGCATTAGGCAAGATTACATGATGTAGAGGGATAAACTCAAGCAGTATGATATAAACCCCATCTTTTTATCCTCGATGGCAACAATACAATACCTGTCGTTTCCCCTGCTATCACTGGGATCGAGCAACGCAAGATTGAACCCAAAGCTAAGCACTTCTCCCATTGCAAGAAAGATCAATCTAGTAGGCCAAACCAAACTGATAATTCGAAGAGACTTGCAAAGATAACAAATCATACATAAAAGAATTCAGAGAAGATTCAAATATTGTTCATAGATAATCTTGATCATAAACCCACAATTCATCGGATCTCGACAAACACACCGCAAAAAGAATTACATCGAATAGATCTCCAAGAGAATCGAGGAGAACTTTGTATTGAGATCCAAAGAGAGAGAAGAAGCCATCTAGCTAATAACTATGGACCCGAAGGTCTGTGGTAAACTACTCACACATCATCGGAGAGGCTATGGTGTTGATGTAGAAGCCCTCCGTGGTCGATTCCCCCTCCGGCGGAGCGCCGGAAAAGGCCCCAAGATGGGATCTCACAGGTACAGAAGGTTGCGGCGGTGGAAATAGGGTTTCATGGTGCTCTCGGATGTTTTCGGGGTATATGAGTATATATAGGTGAAGAAGTCGGTCAGGGGAGCCACGAGGGGTCCACGAGGGTGGGGGGCACGCCTACCCCCCTGGGCGTGCCTCCCTGCCTCGTGGCCTCCTCGTTGCTTGCTTGACGTCCACTCCAAGTCTCCTGGATTGCGTTTGCTCCAAAAATCACTCTCCCGAAGGTTTTATTCCGTTTGATATTCCTTTTCTGCGAAACACAGAAATAGGCAAAAAAACAACAATTTGCACTGGGCCTTTGGTTAGTAGGTTAGTCCCAAAAATAATATAAAAGTGTATAATAAAGCCCATTAAACATCCAAAACAGATAATATAATAGCATGGAACAATCAAAAATTATAGATACGTTGGAGACGTATTAGTGCATCATGACTGGACCTGTTCTACCATGAATTACAATGTTTAGTCACTGCATGAACTTTAGAGGTGCTCTGCATTTATGTTTTGCGGTCTCAGAAAGGGCTAGCGAGATACCACTATTGTCTTATTATATCATGGTTGTTTTGATAACGTGTTGCTATTTGAGATATCTTATTATTGCTCACTAGTTGATTATGTCATTGATATGAGTTAATATAATTTTTAAGAGTTATTGTCGGCATGGTTAGTTATAATATTGGTTGAAAACCTGGGTGCTGTTTAAGCTTATTTATGCAAACACGAGCAAAAGAGTTCGTAAAAGTTTTTCTTTTTCACTTTTAGTTTATCAACTGAATTGCTTAAGGACAAGCAAGGGTTTAATCTTGGGGGAGTTGATACGTTTCCAACGTATCTACTTTTCCTAACACTTTTCCTCTTGTTTTGGACTCTAATTTGCATGATTTGAATGAAACTAACCCCGGACTAATGCTGTTTTCAGCAGAACTACCATGGTGTTGTTTTTTTTGCAGAAATAAAAGTTCTCGGAATGGAACAAAACTTTGCAAGGATTTTTATATCAATAAAGAGAATTTCTGGAGCCAAGAACCACCGGAGGGGGGCACCTGGGTGGGCACAACCCACCAGGGTGCCCCCCCGCCAGGCGCGCCCATGTGGGCTGTCCCCACCTGGTGGCCCCGCAAACCCTGAAACCGACGCTATAAAATCACATTTTTCCAGAAAAAATCAGGGAGAAAGAATTATCGCGTTCCACGAGATGGAGCCGCCGCCACCTCCTGTTCTTCATCGTGAGGCCAGATCTGGAGTCCGTTTGGGGCTCCGGAGAGGGGGATCTTCGCTCTTCGTCATCACCAACCCTTCTCCATCGCCAATTCCATGATGCTCCCCACCGGGAGTGAGTAATTCCTTCGTAGGCTCGCTGGTTGGTGAGGAGTTGGATGAGATTCATCATGTAATCTAGTTAGTTTTTGTGACGCCCCCGATTCGACCGTACACTAATCATACACGCAAATGTGTACGATCAAGATCAGGGACTCACGGGAAGATATCACAACACAACTCTAGACACAAATAAAATAATACAAGCTTCATATTACAAGCCAGGGGCCTCAAGGGCTCGAATACAAGCTCGATACACAAGAGTCAGCGGAAGCAACAATATCTGAGTACAGACATAAGTTAGACAAGGATGCCTTAAGAAGGCTAGCACAAAAGCAACACGATCGAAGAGGCAAGGCCTCCTGCCTGGGACCTCCTAACTACTCCTGGTCTTCGGTAGCCTCCATGTAGTAGTATCCGTCGGCGGTGGCATCTTGCTCCAGGGATCCACCATCTGGTTGCAACAACCAGAAAGAAGAAAGAAGGGGGAAAAGGGGAAGCAAAGCAACCGTGAGTACTCATCAAAAGTACTCGCAAGCATCAGATCTAAACTAAGTATGCATTGATATCAAATGAAAGGGCTGTATCTGTGGACTGAACTGCAGAATGCCAGAATAGAGGGGAAGGCCTAGCCTATCGAAGACTAGCATCTTCAAGCGGCTCCAAGCATCTTGCAGCATGTAGAAGAGTAAAGAATAGCATTTTAATTATCAATCATGTTGTAGTAACAATACCCAAAGATCCTTCCTCGACTCCCTGCGAGAAAGCAATCCCGGAGCCACATATCTTAAGTATCCATTTCTAGTTGTATTAGATCCAGATATAAGTCTGAACGTCCATTACCGTGGACACGGTATTCAAATAAAGATCTTCCCTGCAGGGGTGCACCATGTTTTCCAACACGCTTGATTACTCTGGCCGGACACACTTTTCTGGGTCAATGCCCGGCCTCAGAAAATCAACACGGTGTAGCCCTACCTAGGCTCAGCAGAGAGGTCCCCGTCGGTCTACATCCTAAGCACTCCGGGGTCTGGGCCCATCGCCCGTTGCACTCCGGATCGTTGCGCGCAGGGTGAATACCAGCACCGCCTCGGATGGCCAGCACGATCCGACCGTGCCGCAATGCTGAACTGGACGTCTGACAAAGCTTCGGCTGATACTACGTTGTCAAGGCCCATATCTGTTCTCGCGTGGTGGTTAGTGCGTAAAGGCCAAAGGCCAACTCAGAACAAATACCCAAACCATAGTGTATTATTAGCTTGCGGAGAGACTCACGATAATGTGACCCCGTCGCCCCGTCTCGAGGAAATACGGAAAGGGATAGCCCAGCCCACTCGGGGGTGGCCTGCCTGCCCGGCCGTGCCTCGTAACCATCTTGTGGGTGCTCTCCGGGCCCGCCCGACTTTCCCAAAGGTCTCAAGTAATGTCAAGGTATCCGTGTGTCCAAACATCAAGGGGAAAACCCAAGGAATCACCCTCGGAGGATTCCACTCAATGTAATCATCAAGGTGAACGTAAGAGGGACCACCCTCGAGGTTCACACTTGAGGTGTTGAACGACAGAGCCGTATCGGGAATGGTGAAAGAGGAAATCACCCTCGATGACCACGACCGAATAGCTACACTACAGAATTATCATCAGGAGTGCGTTATGAGGGATCCCCCTCGGCACTCGATAGTAGCTCTGCAGAGTCGAGCAATAAAAGGGGCGTGATGTGATGTGAGGTGTCGGGCTCTGGTCGTCGATCACGTTGATCGAGTCGTCGATGATGAAGCAGGGGCAACAAGGACAAGGTGGGGGTCACTGATGGATCTCCAACCAACCTATACTAAGCAGTTCAGGATAAGCAGGTAAGGTACAACAGCAGGTACAAAAGCAGGCTATGCATCAGAATAGGAGCAATCAATAACAGTAGCAAAATATAATGCAAGCATGAGAGAATGCAATGGGCGATATCGGGATGATCAAAGGGGGGGCTTGCCTGGTTGCTCTGGCAAGGAGGGGTCGTCGTCGACGTAGTCAATCACAGGGGCATCAGCGGCAGTCTCGGGGTCTACCGGAGAGAAGAGGGGGGAGAAACAGTAAATACATAGCAGGCAAGAGCATAACAGGACAACAGGCAGAGCTAGACGTGTTCTAACGCGGTGCTACACGTTACCGGCGAAGGGGATAACATCCGGGAATGTTTCCCCAGGTTTAACAGGCAGAGCTAGAGGGGAAAAGTTGCATGTTCAGGTAGTTAGGGGCATGTGGCAGACGAACGGATCGCGTATTCGGATTCGCCTCGTCGTTCTGAGCAACTTTCATGTAGAAAACTTTTTCATCCGAGCTACGGTTTATTTTATATGGATTTTCAAAGATTAAAACATTTTCTGAATTTTCTGATTTAAATTAATTGAAAAACATTAAATAGCTAAATTGCTATGGGTACACAGAAGTGTACCCAGCAACATGCACATGCAGCTGACAGTGGGGTCCGGGAGGGGTGGTGCTGAGTCAACATGGTCAACAGTCAACTGTTGACCGGTCAAAAGGTTGACTGGGGGGTCCACTTGTCATTGACACATCTAGCTAATTAGATGATTTAGTGGGCTAACTAATTAGTTGTTTAACTAAACCAATTTAATTAAGTTAATTAATTGATTAATTAAATAAATAATTAAATATTATTATTTTTAAATCTTAATATATATATATATAATCTTTTTTTTGGCAGGGGCGTTGGCTCCATCTGTCATAGGTCAAGCAGGCTACCGGGCGGCGGATGCAGGCGATGCCCAAACGGGCGCTGGCGTTCGGGGGCGCACCCAAACGGGTGCACGCCCAGGCCAGCAGGGGAGGCGCCGGTAGGCGGCGCGAGGAGGGGCGACCGGCGCGGCGAAGCAACAACGGCGGCGGCGGGGCTGCAGGGCAGGGGCGGCGCGGCGCTAGGGGGAGACGGGCAGGCGGTTGTGGTGGAGCAGGAGGACGACGCGGGGCGGCTGCACAGGGCGACGCCGGCGAGCGCGGGGGCTGCGGGGACGCGGTGAGTACGCCGGGGAGGGCAGCGGTAAGCGGGCACGCGCGTCGGGCGTGGCCGGCGCGGTCGAGGCGTACACGAACGATGTCCAACAGCACAAGACATGAAAGGGGGAAGAGGGAGGGAAAACGACCAGCAAGGCTCACATCAGAGCCGTAGGGAGGTGGCAGCGAGCTCGAGGGAGCCGTTGGGGAGGACGACGGGGACGGTCCGGCGGCGTCGTGGTTCCGGCGAGGGAGGGCTCCGAGCGGCCGCGGTTGTCGGGCGACGGGAGAGCGCCGGGGTGCAGCGGGGTCGAGCCCCCGATCCAGCTCGGGTCGAGGGGGCGGGCGCCGTGCGGGAGGCGACGGGGATACGGGCGATGGCGTCGGGGCGAGCGGTGGGGTCGGGGCGTGGCCCGATCCAGATCCTGAATCGGGGTGAGGAGAGGAGCGTGGGTGCGTGGGGGAAGTGGGGGGGGGTCTGGTGGTTAGGGTTCGGGGGGGAGTGGCTTAATAGGCTGGTGGAGTTGGGCCGGTCGGCTGGGCTGATTGGCCCAGTTGGGCCAGGGGCCTTGTTGTATTTTTTTGCTGCTTGTTTTCACCTTTTTCTTTTATATACTTTGTCGTTTGATTAAATTTTGAAAATGAAACCGTACGAGATTGGATCATTGCAAGGTTAAACAACAGGAAACACGATGACGTGGCATCGCTAGCATGGGATTACTGTACCATAATTATCCGGGTGTTACAGTTTTGTTAGGGCTTGATCACTAGTATCCACTATGTTCTGAGATTGATGTTGCTATGACTTTGCTATACTTAATGCTTGTTACTTTGGGCCCGGGTGCCATGATTTCAGATCTGAACCGTTTATGTTATCACCATTATATCCATGTTCTAGATCCGATCTTGCAAGTTATAGTCACCTACTATGTGTTATGATCCGGCAACCCCGGAGTGACAATAGTCGTGACCACTGTCGGTGTCAAAACCGGTGAATCTCGGGTAGGGGGTCCCGAACTGTGCGTCTAAGGCCGATGGTAACAGGAGACAAGGGACACGATGTTTACCCTGGTTTGGGCCCTCTCGATGGAGGTAATACCCTACTTCCTGCTTGATTGATCTAGATGAATATGAGTATTACAAGAGTTGATCTACCACGAGATTGTAATGGCTAAACCCTATAAGTCTAGCCTGTATGACTATGGTAATGAGTGTATCTTTTCCGGACTAAGTCCTCCGGTTTATATAGACACCGGGAGGATCTAGGGTTACACAAGGTCGGTTACAAAGGAAAGGAATCTACATATTCGGTTGCCAGGCTTGCTCTCCACGCCAAGGAGAGTCCCATCCGGACACGGGTGCAGTCTTCGGTCTTCGTATCTTCACAGCCCATCAGTCCGGCCCATGGCTAACAGCCCGGACGCCCGAGGACCCCTTAATCCAGGACTCCCTCAGTAGCCCCCGAACCAGGCTTTCAATGACAAGATGTTCGGCGCGCAGATTGTCTTCGGCATTGCAAGGCGGGTTCCTCCTCCGACGGCTTCCAAGCAATGTATTCGGCTTATAATTTAATGTCGCACCCCTCGGCTTCTGTGCATCCATACCTTCAGCTTCCACGTGTCGGGCGAATGCGGACAATCAGGGTATTTTTTTGCAAACAACACCCTAGCCATATAAGAAAGAACGTCTATTTAAAGAGATGGGATCTCAGATCCATTCGGCACCACGCGAAGAAAATCCTCGGAGACCGCCAGGAGAGACCATTCCAACATGGCCAATATTCCCAGCTCCTCTTCCCGTTCCAACCTAGAGAGAGGCGAGTGGGAGAGGCGCTCTGTATCCCACAACCAATTGGAGAAGCTGCAAACGCAGGGATTTCTCCCTCCTGCAGATCTGGTCCCTGTTCAAGCAGGATTAGCCTCTTTCAATGGCAAAACCCAGGCGGAGGATTTCCCCAATCCGTCTGCGGGTGAACGAGTATGCTTCGTCCCCTATCTGTTGAGGGGCGTGGGATTTCCAATTCACCCATTCCTCCGAGGGCTTCTGGAGTATTATGGCCTTCAGCTGCACAATTTTACCCCAGCCTCCATCCTGCACATTGCGGGTTATGTCGCTTTATACGAACTATTCCTGGGTTGTGAGGCCCATTTTGATCTGTGGAGAAAGTTGTTTTTCCTTGTCCCGTGCAACCACGAGGGATCGATATTTGAAGTGGGCGGGGCCGAAATATGGCGTATTGCTGAGACCGGATACCTATCTGGCACACCGAAGAAAGCTTCCGAAGAATGGACCTCTGAGTGGTTCTACATTGATGACATCGTACTTCCAGATCCAGTCCGGAGAGGTCTCCCCGAGTTTGCGAGTGTTCCTCTAAAGAAACGCCAAAGCTGGCGTCCTCGGAGCCTTGAGGAGGAAGATAGTGCGGAGGTTCACCAACTCCTGAGCAAGATCAGGACGCGTGCACAATCTGGGTACACGATAGTCGAAGTGATGGCGACTTCCATAGTACGGGGAGTTCAGCCACTCCAATACAGAGGACTTCCCATGTGGAATTATAATGGGGAAGATGATGCCTCTCGCTACGGCAGGAAAGGTCCGGACACCCCTGCCGCCTTAGCCAAAATATTGGCCGAACTGTTCAAGGGTGAGGAAGAGGAGTTCCTGCGCATCACGCACAGAGAAGGATATTCCATGTACAATCCTCCTAGCTGGGTGAGTTTCCAATTTTTCTTTGCTCCATCCATTCCACTCCCTGAGCTTCGTTTACTGAAATATTAATCTGTCCATTTATAACAGCACTGGCGAAAGACTTTCGAGGGGCTTTACAGCCCCGCCGCGCAGCCCGAGGGACACAATTAGGACCTTGACCCTGGATTCGAAAAGGATCCGGATATATCCGTGGTGCTCGAGAATGGCGTGTTTTATCAGGCGAGCTATGACGGCACCGAAGTGCCCATCATCTCCGATTATCCTGGTCTTCTCCCTGCTTCCAGTAAGTAGTCAGGAGACATCTCCCCCGAAAGGGTTCCCTCATTCCGCCTCACCCACCGCACCGTCTCGTGCTTCTATGGGGAGGCGTTGTACATACCGTGCTACCCCAGGAGCAACTCTGAAGAAAGCGGCTCCCGCACCGGGTAAGCCTCCGAAGAGGAAGGCAAACGAAGACACGGTCGGGCCCTCGTCAAAGAGGTATGGGTTTGCAAATATGTTTTAATAGTCGCGTCCAACCGTGACTTTCATGTTCGTCCTGTATCAGGAAAAGAGTCCGCCGGACTGTGTCCATGGGTCCGGTCAGTAACACTCCCAACAGCAAGGATCGAGTCTCAGCCGAGGGACGGGGGCCGATATGGGAGTGACGCCGGACTGTCCTTCGACCGAGGGCTCGGAAAATATGTCCGTTACCAACTCGGAAGTGGAGAGCGCCATGAATCATCGGCGCCGGAGGGCTATTTTACGAGACCCCCGCTTTTTAGAAGAGGCATTTAATGCCTTCAGCTCGGCTGATGCATACATCCGAGCTGCTCGAGATGGGCTTAGCAGAGCCACAAAGCAGCATTTAAAAGATGTGCAGGTAAGTTTACTGTGTCTCAGTATGATAACCGTATGCCAGTAGCCCCCGAGACTTAAAGTAGTTGGGACAACTGATTTGAGGGTCGCTACATGACCAGGCTCTGTCGGAGAAAAACGACGTGCTAGCCCAAGAGCTAGAAAAGTGCCGGATGCAGTTAAACGCAGTGACCGCCGAACTGGAGAAGTCCAAGAAGGCATCCTCTGGTAATATTTCCCTGCATCGAGAAACAAAAAATGATACGTCAGCTATATTAAAACTGCTGCTTGTCTCCTGACAGGGTCATCAGACCAACTGGAAGAGGAACTGAAGGTCGCGCAGACGAGCGAAAGGGAGGCGAAGAGACAACGTGCTGCAGGCGAGCGCGTCCTGACCAAAGTCAGGGAGGAGAAAAATAAACTCCAAGATTCAAACACCGAACTGGGCGAAGAACTGAAAGATGTACGAGCCCAGCTAGCCGACTCTGTGAAGGAGAACAAAAGGCTGCGAGGCGGCATATTCAGTACGTGGCCGAATTGACCTTATAACAGTTTGGAGGTAAAAGTAGCTCATATAGCTATGGTTGCAGGTATGCTGACGGGCAGTCCTGAAGAGGAGGTGTCCGGATCATCAAGTGATCTTCTGCAAGGGCTGTCGCAGTTGCACGAGCAAGCTCGGCAGGCAATGCGGAGTGTAGCCAAGGTCTTATGGACATCCGACTCCCCTCCAGGGAGTATGGAGAAGCTCGTAGAGCTGTTCAAGGGAGCGCGGCTGCGTATCCGACTATGGAAGATATCGGCCTACCGAGAGGGTGCGCGAGAGGCCTGGGCCATGGTAAAAACACGATATACCAAGCTGGATCCGAATCACATGGCCCGGGTCGGACCGCTAGGGTCAAATGGGGAGGAAATTCCCGTTAGTTTAGTATATGGCCAAGTAGAAGTAGCCGCCAAGTATTCCCAGCAGGATTGCAAGTTAGACAGCCTGCTAGACGGCATAGAAGAGGAAGTTTTTGAGTCCAAGTGACTATGTACTTTCCTTTACATCTGTAACTCTAGCTAGATTGTAAAACGCTTGTCATGGCGGACCTTTTCGCTTCAACCTCTCGACTCGAAGGTGCGGAGTGTTTCCGAATACCAGAACGGCCGAGTAGACCAGGTATGCATGGAAACCAGGCGTAGGGGTCATAATTGCTTGAACAAACAAGTATCCGGCTAGTTATGTTATATTACATTTAAGATTGTAAGAAACATCTTCCAGAGAGAATAGTTCCGTTAAGGGTTCCTTTCCCTCGGTGTGCATGCATCTACGTGCATGTCCAGACTATGATGGAAAAATTCACAGTACATATAACTTCTAGGGGTTCATAATGGAGCGAGTGCAAAAACATCTTTAGTTCGCCGACCGAATATTCCCTTAAGAATGCTAGCTTTCGGCTTCACCCAGTCTGAGCTACACATCCGGATGACCCGGCAGTAACAATCGTAGAGGTGCTTCCTTTATGCCCTAGCCGAACTAACGGGAATGTAGGGCATAAGCACAGGAGCCAAGCAACCCAGCTTGGCCAAAACTTAAGTCATATCGATGCATATAATGGCAAAGAAAAGGTACATATTGGAGAAAACGCATATGTGATGAGCTTTACGCTCGGAAAATAGAAATAGCAAGCTTCTGTCCAAGAAGCCCCCAGGTATGATAGACGTGCATACTTGAAGATGTATGCGTCGGGGGTGCACGGTCTAACCGCACTAAAGCCTTTAAGGCTAAAGAGAAAAAATGAAAAGAGAGAAAAAATAATGAAGACAATAAGAGGAAGGAGACAAACAACGAGTTCGGCGCTAGGCATAGAATCTTCAGAGTCTGGCCGCGTTCCAGGGATTCAGCTCTAGTCGATTGTCTGACGCATCACGTAAGCGGTATGCTCCTCCGGTGAGAACTTCGTCGATGATGAAGGGACCCTCCCACTTGGGCTTGAGTTTGTCCTTTTTCTTCTCCGGCAGGCGTAGCACAAGCTCGCCGACGTTGTAAGTTTTGGCCCGCACTTCTCTTCTTTGGTACCTGCGAGCCTGCTGTTGATAAAATGCAGAACGGGCTTTTGCGACGTCGCGCTCCTCCTCCAGGGCATCTAGGCTGTCCTACCGATCAAGCTCGGCCTCTCTCTCTTCGTACATGCGCACTCGAGGTGAGTCATGAATAATGTCGCAGGGTAATACTGCCTCTGCGCCGTACACCATGAAAAAGGGTGTGTATCCGGTAGTGCGATTGGGCATGGTCCGCAGCCCCAGAGTACGGAGTCGAGCTCCTCAACCTAGTGCTTGTCTGATTCCTTCAAAGACTGCACTAGTCTGGGTTTAATGCCGCTCATAATAAGACCATTGGCTCGTTCGACTTGACCGTTTGTTTGTGGATGATAGACAGAGGCGTAATCGAGCTTGATGCCTAGATTAGCACACCAGGTTTTTACTTTGTCGGCTGTGAAATTGGAGCTGTTATCAGTGATGATGCTGTGCGGAACACCATAATGGTGTACGACACCGGATATAAAGTCTATTACCGGCCCGGACTCGGCCGTTTTAACTGGTTTGGCCTCTATCCACTTGGTGAATTTATCCACCATGACCAGCATGTATTTTTTCTTATGGCTTCCTCCTTTAAGGGGTCCAACCATATCCAGTCCCCAGACCGCAAAAGGCCAAGTGATGGGGATTGTTTGTAGGGCGATGGGGGGCATATGGCTTTGGTTGGCGAAGAGTTGGCATCCTACTCAACGTTGGACAAGGTCCTGTGCATCCGCTCGGGCCGTCGGCCAATAGAACCCTGTACGGAAGGCCTTGCTAACAAGGGCCCGAGCTGCGGCGTGGTGCCCGCCGAGACCGGCATGAATCTCAGCCAGAAGTTGCCGCCCCTCCTCCTCGGAGATACATCTTTGAAGGACTCCGGTAACGCTTTTCTTATAGAGCTCTCCGTCATGGACCTTGTAGGCCTTCGAACGCCGGACAATGCGGCGGGCCTCATTCTGGTCCTCAGGAAGTTCCTTCCTGTTAAGGTAGGCCAGGAAGGGTTCGGTCCATGGGCCAATGACTGCCATGATGAGATACGCTGACGGTGTTATTTTGGTGGCTGGGCCTCCGATGATGTCGGTGTTTTCGGAATCTGGGCTTATGTTCGGATCCGGACTAGTGTTGCCGTTTTCCCCCTGCCACACCACGGATGGCTTAAAGAGCCTTTCCAGAAAGATATTAGGTGGGACGGGGTCGCGCTTAGCGCCGATACGAGCAAGAACGTCCGCCGCTTGATTACTTTCGCGAGCCACATGATGGAACTCGAGCCCCTCGAACCGGGCCGACATTTTTATGACGGCATTACGATAAGCTGCCATCTTCGGATCTTTGGCGTCAAAGTCTCCATTTATTTGAGATATTGCAAGGTTTGAATCCCCGCGCACTTCTAGGCGTTGTATGCCCATGGAGACAGCCATCCGGAGACCATGCAATAAGGCCTCGTATTCGGCTGCATTGTTGGAGTCTGTGTATAGTATTTGGAGTACGTACTGAACAACGTCTCCAGTAGGTGACGTTAAAACGACGCCCGCCCCTAGCCCTGCCAGCATTTTGGAGCCATCGAAATACATAACCCAATTGGAATATGCGCCGTATTCTTTAGGGAGTTCGGCCTCTGTCCATTCGGCGACGAAGTCAGCCAGTACTTGGGATTTAATAGCTCAACGTGGTTTGTATGTAATATCAAATGGAAGGAGCTCAATGGCCCATTTGGCAATCCGGCCCGTGGCATCACGATTGTTTATAATGTCATTGAGCGGTACTTCGGAAGCCACCGTGATCGAACACTCCTGGAAGTAGTGACAGAGCTTTCGGGATGCCATGAAGACCGCACATGCTATCTTTGGATAATGGGGGTACCGGGATTTGCATGGTGTAAGGACAGTAGACACGTAGTATACTGGGTTTTGAAGCGGGAATTTGTGTCCGTCCTGTTCTTGTTCAACGACGAGCACGGCGCTCACCACCTGATGTGTTGCCGATATGTATAATAACATCGGTTCGTCGATGTTTGGCGCGGCCAGGATTGGGTTGCTCGCAAGAAGGGTTTTTATTTCCTCCAGTCCGGCTGTTGCCGCGTCCGTCCACTCGAAGTGATCGGTTCGCCGTAAAAGGCGATAGAGTGGCAGTGCCTTTTCTCCCAATCTGGAGATAAAGCGGCTTAGAGCTGCCATGCATCTCGCGAGCTTTTGGACTTGTTTAAGGTGTGTTGGCGTAGCCAATTGTGACAGAGCTCGGATTTTGGCTGGATTTGCTTCAATCCCTCTGTTGGAAACGATGAAGCCCAGCAGTTTTCCAGCGGGGACGCTGAAAACGCACTTTTCTGGATTGAGCTTAATGTCATACGCGTGGAGGTTATCAAATGTGAGACGTAAATCGTCTAGTAGTGTTTCGACGCGCCTAGTTTTGATGACGACATCGTCCACATATGCTTCAAACGTCTTGCCGATCTGTTTCTCCAGGCATGTTGAATCATGCGTTGGTATGTGGCGCCGACGTTGTTAAGCCCGAAGGGCATGGTGTTGAAGCAAAATGCCCCATATGGGGTAATGAATGCTGTTGTAGCTTGATCGGACTCCTTCATTTTGATTTGATGGTATCCAGAATATGCATCGAGGAAACACAGTGAGTCGTGTCCTGCGGTAGCATCGATGATTTGATCGATGCGGGGGAGGGGGAAGGGATCCTTAGGGCAAGCCTTGTTGAGGTCTTTAAAATCGACGCACAACCGCTAGGATTTGTCCTTTTTGGTACCATCACCAGGTTTGCCAGCCAGTCCGGATGTTTTATTTCTCTGATGAATCTAGCCTCAATTAGCTTGGCCAGCTCCTCCCCCAAAGCTTGGTGTTTGGGCTCGGAAAAGCGTCGCAGTGCTTGTTTGATTGGTTTGTATCCCTTTAAGATATTAAGGCTATGTTCGGCCAGCTCACGTGGGATTCCAGGCATGTCAGAAGGGTGCTAGGCGAATATATCACAGTTTTCGCGAAGGAAATCCTTTAGTGCGGCGTCGACCGTTGGGTCTAGTTGTGCTCCAATAGATGTTGTCTTCTTGGGGTCCGTTGGGTGGACCTGAAATTTGACTATTTCTTCTACCGGTTTGAAGGAGGTGGATTTGGGTCATTTGTCTAAGATCACATCATCCCTATCCACCGTGGAGCACAGTGCGGTTAATTCTTCGGCCGCGAGGGCTTCGGATAATGCCTCAAGGGCCAGGGATGCGGTTTTGTTTTCGGCGCGGAGTGCTATGTCCGGATCACTGACAAGAGTGATTATGCCGTTTGGTCCGGGCATTTTGAGCTTCATATACCCGTAATGAGGTATAGCTTGGAAGCGTGTGAAAGCGTCTCGCCCCAACAGTGCATGGTATCCTCTATTGAAGGGAGCCACTTGGAAAGTGATTTCTTCAGACCGATAATTCTCCGAGGTGCCGAATACCACGTCAAGTGTGATTTTTCCCGCACACCGCGCCTCCCGACTGGGAATGATTCCTTGGAAGGTCATGCTGCTTTGCTTGATGCGGCTCCTGTCTATTTCCATTTTGTGGAGTGTATCCTCATAGATGAGGTTTAGTCCGCTGCCACCGTCCATGAGGACCTTGGTAAGTCGAATGCCGTCCACGATGGGACTGAGGACTAAAGAGGCTAGTGCTCGGACTATCCTGAATTTTGGTTCGTCGCCGGCATTAAAGCTTATGGCCGTGTCGTTCGAACGGTTTACTGTGGCGATTTGACAGACTTCGGCGAGATCGCGGAGTGCCCTTTTGCGCTTATTGTTCGAGGCGAATGTTTCGAAGATCGTTAGTACTCTGGGGTCATCGTCTTCCCAGGGGTGTTGTTCTGGGATATTCTTCGTGAGGATATTCTCGCCACTCTTTGCCACTTGCCGGAGTATCCAACATGCTCTAAGGCTGTGTGTTGGTATATTGTCCGGCGTTGCGTGTATTTTGCATGGCCTATCGAGCCATCCTTCCAGAACGGTTCCGCGCCCCGTAATGGACTTATATTTCTTGGATATTTGATTGGGCGTGTCACGGGGATGCGCCCTTTTCGCCTGGACGAGCGGTCGAGTTGGGATCGATGGCTCCCAACAAGCCGCCTGATCTTTCCAGGCGCTTTCCATTGCGTTGTACTTCTGTACGATAATTGCCAAGTCCGCGAAGTGTAGTATACTGCGGCGATTAATGGCGCTGAGGATTCCTTCGTCCGTGCAATTGTTGCAAAACGCAGATATCGCGTCCTCGTCGCGACAATCTTTAACCTTGTCCTTGGCAAGAAGGAATCTGGCCCAGAAGTGATGGACCGTTTCCTGAGACTGTTGTTGTATGATCATAAGAGCGCTTACGTTTGGGTGGGGGTGGAATTGAATCCGGACCCTGACCCGATCGATGATCCAGAGCCTGAAGATTTTCCAGACGTAACAGTCCGAACTCCGGAGTGTCTTCGGATTGCTTATGCCCATCATCCGATTCTATGTTCGGAAGGTTGATCACGTCCTTTCGCTGGTGGGTATCCGGCTGTGCAGGGTCAGCGACCCGAACATAGTCCGTCTTTAGTATAGGGGAAGTGTTGTCGTCTTGCTCCTCGACTATTGCTATCTGGTGGGTGACCGGTGGAGATTTGATTTCTCTTTGGTCGGGTTTAAGCCCTTTTCGATCGTAATCTGTGGCGATTCCCAGGGCGGCGATGTGATCAAGGAGCTTGTTTAAAGACGAAAACTCTGTCGGATCCATCTGCTTGGAGTGTTTGGGGCCGATACGAAGGGGATTTTCGATGGCCCGAGAGGTCAGCGTCGGCTTAACGGCCGAACGGGCGGTCATGGTAAAGCTGCCCAGCCGGAGGGTTTGGCCTGGGGCCAGTGCTCCTCCGGTGGTGATATTGTCTTAAGGACGAGGCGAGTCATCGACCCTGTCGTCGACGGTACAGTGGAACTCTCAATGAAAGCACCAATGTCGGTGTCAAAACCGGCGGATCTCGGGTAGGGGGTCCCGAACTGTGCGTCTAAGGTCGATGGTAACAGGAGACAGGGGACACGATGTTTAGCCAGGTTCGGGCCCTCTCTATGGAGGTAATACCCTACTTCCTTCTTGATTGATCTTTATGAATATGAGTATTACAAGAGTTGATCTACCGCGAGATCGTAATGGCTAAACCCTAGAAGTCTAGCCTGTATGACTATGGTAATGAGTGTATCTTTTCTGGACTAAGTCCTCCGGTTTATATAGACACCGGGAGGATCTAGGGCTACACAAGGTCGGTTACAAAGGAAAGGAATCTACATATTCCGTTGCCAGGCTTGCCTTCCACGCCAAGGAGAGTCCCATCCGGACACGGGTGCAGTCTTCGGTCTTCGTATCTTCACAGCCCATCAGTCCGGCCCATGGCTAACAGCCTGGACGCCCGAGGACCCCTTAATCCAGGACTCCCTCAACCACTCCCGGTGATGACCGTAGTTTGAGGAGTTCATGTATTCACCGTGTGTTAATGCTTTGTTCCGGTTCTCTATTAAAAGGAGGCCTTAATATCCCTTAGTTTCCAATATTACCCCGCTGCCACGGGAGGGTAGGACAAAAGATGCCATGCAAGTTCTTTCCATAAGCACGTATGACTATTTACGGAATACATGCCTACATTATATTTATGAACTGGAGCTAGTGCCGTACCGCCCTAGGTTATGACTGTCACATGATGAATATCATCCAACAAATTGCCGATCCAATGCCTACGAATTTATCTCATATTGTTCTTGCTAAGTTACTACTGTTATCATTACTGTTGTACTTGCTACAAAATCACCGCTATCACCGTTACCGTTACTATTGCTGCTGTTACTATTATCCAGACTATCATACTACTTTGCTATTGATCACTTTGCTGCAGATAATTAATCTCCAGGCGTGGTTGAATTGACAACTCAGCTGCAAATACTTACAAATATTCTTTGGCTCCCCTTGTGTCGAATCTATAAATTTCGGTTGAATAATCTAGCCTCGAAAACTGTTGCGATCCCCTATACCTGTGGGTTATCAGGTATCATAAGCTAGGTTACTTGGCAGTTGGCACGATGGTAAGAAGGACACAAGATTTACCCAGGTTCAAGCTCTCTAGAGGAGATAATTCCCTACATTCTAACGGAGCTAAATCCGGTAGATCTCGGGTAGGGGTGACGGTGTCCTGAATTTGGGGGTGCACACCACGTCGGCCTGCCCTTCATGTGGGCCGGGCCGAGGACCCACCAGCAACTGAATAATGGGCCATGCAAGCCGTGGCCCTCGGTGTACTCAAGATGGAATCCTCGAAGACTTAGCATGCACTTCAAAGCGTATTCAAATGATCGGCATGTTATCCCTAGTTGTAGCCGACATACTTGTAACCCTAGATACCCTCGGTGCCTATATAAGCCGAGGAGTTTAGTCTGTAGAGGAACCCATAACAGGTTAGAACTCAGTCATACGATCTCGAGGTAGATCATCCTGTATGTTGTACCCTATTACCATCAATATAACAAAGGCATGACTTAGGGTTTCACGTCTTCAAGAGGACCCGAACCTAGGTAAATATCGTGTCCCTTTACTTCCTATTACCATCGTGCCAAGATCACTAGCTCAGGACCCCCTACCCGAGAGCCCTCGGTTTTAGCACCAACATTGGTGGCCCATGCAGGTCCCGCTGTGTGGTCGCAAAGGCTCGATGGCTCATCTTCGGATCAACAACGACATCAGCTATGGGAATACCTTTGTCCCTGGCTAGCTATTCACCTTTGGCAGCATGTGTTGCACGTCGGTTCGACCGGTCACCTCGGCCAGGTCGAGAACTTCTCTCTAGGCCAGACCATCAGGTTTTGGGAATCTGGAGTATGCTGCAGATTCCCGTGGTGATCTTTCCTTTTTGGGTTGGGGTGTCAGACCAGCCCAAGGATCCTACAGGCACCACTGCCTTAGCACCAAATTCAATCTTGGAGCTAGACCATTGAGCAATTTGTATCCCGGATCTGTCTTTGAGCTCGGATCCGAACACCGCATCACTGGATCAGGCATCAAACCCGACCAGCAAGAATCCCGAGGCTACATTAGGTGGTACCTCAGGAAAACTTTAGGTGAGCCCTACCTATTGTCAAGAGGTGGGTGAGGCCGACCTCACACTCTTGAACAAGATGCTAGATCGAATTCAGAGCCTTGGAATCTCAGACGACCAGACCTTGGCCCACGATCGGATCTGGGACAAACCTGGAGGAGCGGAAATTCGCGTCCCACCCTCCACCCACCTAGTCGCTATAATCGGGGACTTAACCGATGTACTGGACTAAGCCTCCAAGGAGGCAATCGAAATGGATGAAGATGCCGACGACATGTCATATACCGAATCTCCCCTGGCCACCTCTAATACTGGGAAGTAGCCGGCTACCTCCACCTATGATGTCTACATGGTACATACTCCAAACGATGATGAAGGAGATAAAGAGCCCCCCCCAAATGCCGGCGTAGAAGGCGTCGTGGTAAAGGCGCGAGCAATGGGGACGCCATCAATGATGCCACCGGCAATGGCGCTACTCTGAACGGTGTCAAGCACTAGAACACAGGCGATAGCGCTAACACTAGGCATATCGTCGGCACCATGTTAAACGGGGACGATGACGACCCCAAAGACGATAACTACTATCCAGAATCCGAGGAGAACATAAGCTTCGGACCTGACGAATTCGACGCCCCTGAGGAACCCCTTGCGGATCCTCGTCTTCAAGCATTCCACCGGTGATTAAATAACACGGCTAAGAGCATGAAGCAGAAGAGCTCAAACTCAAGTCCGAACATGATGAGCTTAAAGACAAATGGGTCAAGGTCCTTAGGAACGAACAAGAGCTCGAGGATAGACTCGCAAGGAACAAATGAGTCCTACCCGCGGAGACGCATGCTTGCAGAGTTTGACGAGCAGGTTGACAACAACGTGCTATCAAAGCTTGAGTGGACCATTGACATCAGCGTGCTATCAAAGCGTGCGTGGACCGGGCAGCTTGACCGCCCTCCTCAGGGCCGAGATAGGCCAGCAGGTGGGTACAAAAACCCCTTTGAAATACCCTGGCATCACAGGAAGGATCCACTTCCGCCTTAGAAACCCTATGATATGCGGAAGATATCGACATCAAGGCCAACAACTTCATCACGATCGATCTACAAATCTAGAGAGTGACCACCTACTGGACATGCGGGACATTTGGCCCGGCTAGCCAAGTACGGCAAGTCTCGAAATCATACATGCAATCAAGCTATAACTGACGTCCGCCATGTGGTAGCAATAGTCCGAGGAGATGCCCATCCTCTGTGCTTCACCGACGAGGTTATGGAACACGAATTCATGAAAGGGTTTAAGCCCATAAACATCGAGTAATACGACGGAACCACGAACCCCGTCGTGTGGATCGAAGACTTCCTCATGCATATTCACATGGCTCGAGGTGATGATCTTCACACCATTAAATACCTACCCCCAAAACTTAAAGAATTAGCCCGGCACTGGCTTAACAGCCTGCCCGAGAACTTGATTGGTAATTGGGAAGACCTTGTGGATGCTTTTTGAGCAAACTTTCAGGGCACTTATGTCCGACCCCCGGATACTGATGACCTCGGACATATCGTGCAAGAACCAGGGGAATCAGCCAGAAAATTTTGGAACTGGTTCTTGACCAAGAAAAATCAAATAGTCGATTGTGCAGACGCAAAGGCGATAGCGGCCTTTAAGCACATCATCTGTGATGTATGGCTCGCTAGAGAGCTCGAACAGGAATTCAGTCGATGGCAGCCCTCACACACTTGATGACTCGATTTGGCATAGGTGAGGATAGTTGGCTAGCTCGTAGAAGCAATGACAATGGCAACCCAGGCACCTCCGAGGTGCACGATGGAGACGGAAAACCTCGACACAACTAGAACAACAAGCGCCACAATACAGGAAACAACAGTGACGCCGAGGAGGGGGCAGTTAATGCCAGATTCAGTAACCAACGTAGTGGCAACAAGAGGAAGCCCTTTCAAGGGAATAAAGACGACCCGTCAATGTTAGACAAGATATTGGACAAACTATGCACTATCCATGGTACTCGAGATAAGCCCGCTACTCATTCTAACCAAAATTGTTGAGTGATCAAGCAAGCCGGCGAGATAGCAACCGAGAATCAGGGCAGGAGCCAACCTCATAACGAGGACGGTGACCAGCCCGGGCCGAGTAATGGTGGCCATAAACAATTCCCTCTCGAAGTCAAGGACGTGAACATGATATATGCTACTCACGTCACCAAGAAGGAGAGGAAATGTGCTCTTCTAGAATTTTATGCCATAGAGCCAGCAACGCCAAAGTATAATCTATGGTCAGAAATTCTGATCCTCGAAGAGACTGACGAGCATATGTCATGGAGGCACGCGGCTCTGGTACTCGATCCCATAGTGGGCGATTTCCATTTGACCTGAGTCCTTATGGACAGAGGTAGCAGCCTTAACTTGATATACACCGATACAATCAAGAAGATGCATATTGATCCGGCAAGAATCAAGCCCAGCAGTACTACCTTTAAAGGTATCATACCAGGTATTGAGGCACAATGCTCGGGGAGTGTGACCTTAGATGTAGTCTTTGGCATACCCGAGAACTTTTGCAATGAGGAGTTAATCTTCGACATAGTGCCCTTTTGAAGTGATTATCATGCACTCCTCGGGCGAACTGCCTTCGCTCGATTTCACATTGTCCCACATTATGCTTATTTAAAGCTTAAGATGTCGGGGGCGAACAACGTCATCACAGTCAATGGCAATACGAAAGGCTCCTTCCAAACATAGGAGCAGTCTGCGACCTTCGTGGCCGACGTACAAGTCATCGATGAAGCATCAAGGTCCCAAGCTGCATTAAGCAGACAAGGCCACACAAAGTATTCAAGGAATATGAACCTCTCCTCGGGCAATCAGTTGGTGTCCTTAAATAGGGATACACACTCCACCGCCCCCTTAAATGACCAAGGTCTATGTTCCACGAGTGCATAACTTCATGTTGAAAATGCCATGGGGAGTGGTGGAGCACAAGAAGTCAATAAAGCACTATTCGAATAAACCAATATGTGTCTCAAGACCCCTTGCACTGAAGCCGTAGCCTGTTCTATAGCATAGGCGGCTCGACCGGGGGATGGCTAGCAGCTTCAAGATGATTGCATTAAACCTCTGCCTATTTTCGCTCTTAGAAGTGATCGCCATTCAAGTGCCTTCACGCAACAAAAGGCTCCATTGTAGGCGGAGACAACCGTCCTCGGACTAGACGATGAATTGTTGATAAACAACATGGAGGACGCGCGACAGCACAACAATGGAGGACATAAACCCAAATGACGAGAGCTCGATGCATTCCCCTGCTTGGATATCTTTTTTACTAAATTATGTATTTTTCAAAGTTATATATAGCTCAGATTGTTAGGCTCGATCCTTTTTAATAAATAACACTCATGGTGCATTATTTTCCTCTTTTCGTTCATAATCCAACCATAACTCTTGTGATATAAATAGTATATGCCTCTAAAGCATCAACACTTTAAAAGGGGGGCTGCAACTTGAGCCGAGCCCACCAAAAAGACATGGTATTCTAGAAAATTCTTGGCCCCACGTCCTCGGTATCTCGCACTTATATGCATCGGTTTCGACTTGTGTCTTTGATCAATGGCTGGGTTGCCTGACTCCTATGCTTACCACTTACGTTTCTGCTTTGTTCGGCTAAGGGTGCAAAGGGAGCACCACTGTGTTTTTTAGTTTTGGTTCAATCGGTTAAGTACCTCAGATGGAGAAAGTCGAAGCTGACTGTCACAACATGCGTAAATTGGTCGGCAAACCGTAGGCAGTGTTAAACTAAATAGCCGATAGCGGCTAACCGTGTAAAATGAAGGGCTTCCTTTTTTCGGAAATGCCGCAGTGTAGGTGGTTCAACTCTGCCTCGGGTTCTTACCCCAAATCACCACAGTCTCCGTGATGACTCACATCTGTCGCTGCGACTCACCTACCGGGACACCTCCGCGGTCTCGGTCTCTGTTGTAGCTGTGGCTACGCCTCGACCCGCCCAGTTGGCCTTGGCCATCGACCCGCCGCTTCACTTGTCCGCGAAGCCGCTGTGCCGTTCTAAGCGGCCGGTGTGTTTATTGGCCACGGCCCACGGCCCTGCCTTCACAAGCCGCGGCAACGTTGTTTCACGACCGGCATTGTTCAGAGTCGCCGCGTGTCCGTTGTAAGCCGGCCCACCGTCACGGCATGATACTTCGAGGTGCTACCCTTCCTATATATTTTATTAGCACAATTTTTTTTCAAGAACAATTACTCCGGGCTCTGGTATTTTTTTGCAGGACCATTATTTGTTACAAAGGTGTCGCAAAGGGGCGCGCGCCAATATTACTGCACTAGGGCTTGTCCGTACCATACTACTGGACGGATACGTGAGCAAGTCGCCGCCCCCCGCTTCATCAACACACAGGACTGACTCGTCGTCCGTGCCCGCGGCCGGCTCACCCGTGTCCGTGACGTTTTTCCAACACCGCTGCCGACTCACCCGTCCGCACCGGTTTACAACGCCGCGGCCAACTCGTTCGTCCAACAAAAAATACCAGGTGTTGTCCTTTCTATGTATTTTATCAACACATATTAAATCATTTGAGAACAATTACTCTGGTCTGTGATATTTTTTTCGCAGGACCATTATTCCTTGCAAAAAGGTGTTGCAAAAGGGGCGTGAGCAAATATTATTTATGCACTAGCGCTCATCCTGCGCGGGTTGCCACCCCCGCTACATCAACACACGCGATTGACTTATTGTCTACCCCCGCGGCCGATTCTCCCACCCGCGCCGGTTTACAATGCCGCGGCCGACTCATCTGTCTGTGCCGCCCCTGAAGCCGTGGTCGTCTTTGTCGTCCGTCTCTCGCGGCCTGGTCTACATCAACACACTGGGCCGCACCTATCTGCATGAGTTGTTTATTGAATATAAAGCAAGTCACAGCTTGGGTAGCCCGGTTTTTCTTTCAACAAATCGGAGGCAAATTATCATATACTATCAACCGCCGTCTGCACTGGATAGCTCAATGGGCAGGCACGCAAGTCGCCGCCACTACAGTTTGGATAACTTCAAATAGCCAGTTGGAAGGAACCATTGGCCGAGTTGTTGACACGGCTCTTACAGATCATTTATAAACCGCCGCAGTCACCTCAACCTTCCATGGATTCACATCGTGCTATCAACACCAATGATATACAAGTTATGCCGGTTTATATCACGGTCAAAATATGGAGAATCTCAACAACTCCTCGAGTCACCTTTGAGACTCGGGGGCTACGATGACATGATTCAGCAAATCTTGCCAGTTTCAGCAAATTTAAGAACCCCAGGACGATGGAGGGACAGATAACCCGGTCCCGGTGGCTACTATTATATTGATGAAAATTTAAAGGCCGTCAGAAAATTTCCGGCTTAGAAAGTATATGACAGTTACAAAATCCTGGCTCAATGAAGAAGTTCCGGGTCATCAGAAAGGATTCCGGTTTAAAATCCGGCTCAAGGGAAGTCAGTCTCACTGAAGCTCTCAAATATCCGGTTTACAATCCGGTTTAAGGGAAATCTTTTCTCCCACAAAAGCTCTGAAGCTCTCAAATCCGGTTTGAAAATGTCCGGTTCAAAAAGGGATTAACTTCTTGCAAGTTCGAGTTGAAAGGCCGTCAGAAAATTTCCGGCTGAAAATGAAGATTCCGGTTTACAATCTGGTTCAAGGGAAAGATGTCTCCCACAAATCTTTGAAGCTCTCAATATCCGGTTCAAAATCCCGGTTCAAGAAGGATTTATCTCTTGCAAAAAGTTAAAGGGTGCCAAAGAGGACCTGCTGCCATGATGCGTGGTTCAAACATGGGTATCAAGCCTTATTTGCTTATCATATTATTGATCACTTGGGGGCTTGGTCGTATCCGAACCATAGCTACACCTCTTGATCGACGCAATGCCACAACATCACTTGGGGGCTTGGTTGTATCCGAACCATAGCTACACCTCTTGATCAGCGTAATGCCACAGCATCACTTGGGGGCTTGGTCGAACCCGAACCATAGCTACGCCTCTTGATCGGCGCAATGCCACAACATCACTTGGGGGCTTGGTCGTATCCGAACCATAGCTACACCTCTTGATCGGCGTAATGCCACATCATCACTTGGGGGCTTGGTCGAACCCGAACCATAGCTACGCCTCTTGATCGGCGCAATGCCACAGCATCACTTGGGGGCTTGGTCGAACCCGAACCATAGCTACACCTCTTGATCGGCGCAATGCCACAGCATCACTTGGGGGCTTGGTCGTATCCGAACCATAGCTACACCTGTTGATCGGCATAATGCCACACCATCACTTGGGGGCTTGGTCGAACCCGAATCATAGCTACGCTTCTTGATCGGCGCAATGCCACAGCATCACTTGGGGGCTTGGTCGTATCCGAACCATAGCTACACCTCTTGATCGGCGTAATGCCACAGCATCACTTGGGGGCTTGGTCGAACCCGAACCATAGTCACGCCTCTTGATCGGCTCAAAGCCACATCAGTCCGGGGCCAAAGAGAGTGTTGTAAAACAACAGCTCAAACATAGGCACCCACTGAGCACATCTAACAATGTTGCTTGGGGATTCTTTGCTATCGAATTTAGGGCCTGGCAGCCCGTAAAAAGCCTCGACTACAACAGTTTTCATTTGCCTTTTGCTAAGCTTTCTTTGTTTTCATAAGATTTGTGATGTTTTTTAAACCGGTGTTCATTAACCCGGCTTCACTTTCAACTACAAGTTGTCAGTATATGATCAGTCATAATCCGGAGATTATCAACCCGGTCTATTTTTTACTACAAGTCGCCAGTATTATATATGGTTAATCCGGTGTTTATCACAACCCGGCACGGTTTTATCAAAAACCGGCACAATATGGAAGGAGTTATCAGTACTCAAGATTGGGGTTATCACGCTTACTACAAAAAGTTGGTAAACCAACGATGTGATTCAATGTCACAGGTATGATATATTTCATATTTGATTATTCTTAAGTGCAGCCTTGGTTATAAACCCGGGTTATATGTTGGGCATTATGACCCGTCCGGCGGTAAACCGCCTTTAAATTTGTTGTATGCAGAAATAGGTTGAATAAAGCATGAATATAGATCACCGGTGTTTATTAACCCGGCCTGGCTTTCGACTATATGTTGCCAGTATGATGATAAATTATCCGGTGTTTATTAAACCGGCCTGTCTTTAAGACGATAAGTCGCCAGTATATGATGAGAAATTATCCGGTGTTTATTAAACCGACATGGCTTTGGACTATAAGTTGCCAGTATATATTTGGATTGCGCCATTGGAATCATACGCTTATAAATCATTGGGTTATATTATTCAACTAGCCAAACTTGGCTGAATTTTCATTATGATATTGAATGAATAAGGTTTTCATACCGGATTATATTATCTTGAATAGCCAACATGGCTGGATTTTATTATGGTTATTAATAACCGGTATTATTGAGGTTTTCAAAGTCGCTTTAGCGCAATGGCTATTATTTTATCAAATGATATGATTTATTCTACAATGGAAGGAATAGTCCCGAGTCGCTGCAGGCTTACGACCCGGCACTTGGGGGCTACATTATTCAAATTAAGATTACATGCAAGTCTCATGTCGCTGCAAGCATGCACCATGACACTTGGGGGCTAATGCAAAGTCATTTTTTATTGGCCTTATTGAAGACCCGACTCATCACATCATAATGAGCCGGTCCTTGGGGGCTACCAATTGCTCCTGTCAAACATTAAAGGTATACAAGCATTAATCCATTATATTAAAGGGTTCATTGCTCAGTTGGTAAAGCACAAAGCTATTAACCTTGTGGACATGGGTTCAAGCCCTACGATGGAAGCTACAGTATAAGATGTTATTTTTAAGTATATATCAACTCCCGGTTCATTATTATCTTACTAAGCAGGCCCTTGGGGGCTACACATCACTGCTCAAGTCTACATGATTATATTTACAAAGTCCCTGCTCATTATTGCATAATGACCCGGCCCTTGGGGGCTACACTGATTGAAGTTTTTATAAGCAATTACAAGCCCCAGGTTGCTGCAAGCATGACAACCCGGTACTTGGGGGCTACATATATGGAGTATTCAGTTGTGACTAGTAACTGGGATGAACAACATGGATTTCTTCGAAAGTGGCAGTATTTATATTGAAGCAAGTCTTAATCCATCACTTTGTTCTGCTCAAGACTTGGGGGCTACAGGTATTATAGTATTATCAGAGAAATATTTTCAAATTATCTGTTTTGAGCAAACCAGATTGACCCGGCGTCACCAATCATTTTGACCCCGTGTCTGCAACCCGACATCATCAATAATCATGAACCGGCGTTGGCAACAATCATGAACCGGCGTTGGCAACAATCATGACCCGGAATTATCAGTTTTTATAACCCGGCAATTTTGGTAATATTAAACCGGCAAGTTTTACATCTTCAAACCGGCTGAATATCAGATGAGTATTTCAAGACCAATATTTCTTAAGCCGGCGCTTTGGAAGCCGACTCAAGTGGATTATTCTTCACAATATTTTTCTATGAGAAACCAACGTCAGCAATTTGAGTATGAAGCTGGTTATTGACCTGGATTTTCTAGAAGGAAGAATGACAAGGACTTAAGGATGATCAGGTGCCGGTTTACAAGAATTCTTAACCCAGAGCACAATCTGTCAAATTTGTTCTTGTGTTTATTTTGCAGCATAAGTTTACCATGGATAAATCCAAGCTAAACTTGGGGGCTAATGTCGGGGATATACCCCACGGCGTAAACCGTCCGGACTTGGCGGTTTATTTGAGATCCTGCTGACACTTGGCGATTCACTGGCGACCCGCCCTGACCTGGCGGTTTACAAGCAACCTGCCTGGACATTATAACTCATTGGTGACCCGGCGGGCGGGACAGACGGATGACAAGGCACAAGGCCCAGAGGGCCGGTTTATATTAATGGTGGGCCGGTTTAAGAGGAAAGGCGTGAAGAATATTACCTTACAAGGAGTTAAAGACCCGGACTTGTATCCGGTTTGTATTAGAGATAGACTAGTCCTAATCCTAATAGGACTCCACATGTAACCCTCCCCTTCAACATATATAAGGAGGGGCAGGGCTCCCCACAGGGGAACAGGCTAGAAGAGACAATCTCTAGGGCTAGACACAAAGAGCCGGTTTACGGCGTCTCCCTCGTGATGATAATGAGGCCTAGCCACAAACAGCATGTAGGGTTGTTACCGGATGATGTTTCCCGGGGCCCAAAGCTGTCTAAATCCTTGTCTTGTGTTGCGTTTCTCGATTCCGCACAACCCCTCTCAAGCTACCACATAGATGCGTTGGCCTCGCGACTAAGTCCTCACCCTAAGGACATCTGTCGTGACAAAACCACGACAGATGGTCCGAGGACTAGACATATACATGGGGGCTATTAACTTGCCCCAAAAAAACACTCTTGAGATTAAGTGTATGTTTTAGCCCTAAGTTCTGATTGCCTTGTTTCTACTAATACAACCGCCTCCGGGCACCGATATGTCGGCAAAGGGTTGAAAATCGAAAGTGAAACACCCTAAGTAGTATCTACTAAGGGGCAAAAGCCGATGACTAACCAACTACATCTTTAAAAAGTCATGGTTGAATCAAAATAAAGCTTAAAGTAGTAAAAGAAAGGAACATTTCATTTAAATAAAAACTTGTCTTTTTTACAATAATACATCTCCGCATACCGAGGACATATCAAGCAGGCTTAATCAAGATTCTCTCGAATTGAATCCTTCCTGCATTTTCTATCAGCCACCCGGGCTGTCGGCATCACCACCCAGGGTAGTCCTCTGCCTCCCGACCCTTCCCCTCAGGCCCTCACTGCGCAACTGGCTCTAGCTTCAGTTTTGGATAATGTGCCTGGACGGTCGCGAAAGCCTTCCGAGCACCCTCCAAGCAGGGCGATCGCTTCCACAAATCAACCTAGGCGACAACCCCTTGAAGGCGATGCACCAGCCCGAAGAAGCTGGTTGGCATTGGGTCGCCCGTACACAAGGCTATGGAGAGATCATCCATGGTGGGCTTGGCCACTCGATGCAACTCGACTAGTTGCTTCAGCTGATCCCCGAGGAGTTGTAGATGCGCCGACTCCTGGAACTGCATCCAGAATGCCCTCTACTCGACTATGTTATAGCGCCCACCAAAGTGCGGACACACATCCTCCACACTCCATGGGAGGTCCGAGAAGGTGCCTGATACGAGCCAATTTTGTGTTAGCTCGGGAAGGCTTGACTACTGAAGATGCATTGTAGTAAGTACGGCTTACCGATGGCTATATCGGTCGCCTGCCGCAGTTCCTCCTTCGCAGCGTTAGCTCGGGAGGCGACTTCTTGATTCTCTGCCAAAAGCTTCTTGAGCTCAGCATCATCCTTCTCCTTTGAGGTCTTCAGAGCATCATGTTCAGTGATGACGCTCTTCAGATCCTCCTCAACCTCGGAAATCCAAGATTGAGGAGCTTACCGAGCCTTCTGCTCCTCGGCAACTTCTTCCGTGCCTTTTAGCATCATAGCCTTCCACTGCTCAGCTTCAGACAAAGCTTTCTCAAGCTTGGCTCACAAGTCGACCAGTTCCTTCTCGACCGCTGTCACATTCCGAAGGTACATACGAATTAAATATAAAGTTGTCCAACATCCAAATTAATAGTAAGGGTACCGATTTCTTACCTTGCGCTTTCTCCACCCACTCTTGGAGCCGAAGAGAGTCCTCCTCGGAACACGCAAGTTTGCGCTTCAGCTCCTCCAGCTCTTGTAAGTTGGAGGTGGAGGAAGAGGTGGAATGTCACGACCGGTTTTCCAATAAAAATATTTATTGAGAGACCGATCCCTTTTACGGTCCAGTAAAGAAGAATCCCTTCTTACTGGTAGACAAAATCTTGATCACAGAATAAAAATACCAGGAGTACTGAATATAATACAAAGTTGAGCGGGGACTGCTCAACAATTTATTACAAACACGGCAATAATACATAAAGGCGGATAGGGTGGCAAATCTACTGACTCACGATAAAAGCGGTGGTGGAAATATCACAGCGAAGTGGGTGATATGACTCCTGAAAACTAACAGCTCTTCGAGCGTCGGAGTGAGGCTCGTGGAGACTTATTGCGGGTGGCGGAAGCATATACGATACAAGTGACCAATATCCAGGATCGCACGGGACTGACTGGGATTCCTCTAGGCGTCGGACTCACGATCAAACTCTTCATCCATGAGATCGCCTTCGTCAACATCTGGCCAAATCAACAAGCCAGGTGCGTACTATGAAAGTACTCGCAAGACAGTTCGGACATAAGATATAACAAATGAAGACATGATGCATAAGAATAGAATAACAAGTGCACTCAGACAACGGAATAATCAAGCACGGGAAGAAATAAGAGAAGTCAGGCGGTAGTCCTCCCGAAATCCCAAAATAAATACTGAGGGCCAAACGAGTGTCCGAATGACTCCTCGAAAGGAAAATGCAAGAATAACAATGCCGCAGTCGAGCGTCAAGGCGACACCACATAAAGGGCTTATAGTAGAATATAAAAGACAGTGTGTGCCACTGTCGGACGTCTGAGCGACATCACATAAAGGGCTTATATCAAAAGAATAAATAACAGTGCATGCCACAGTCGGACGTCTGAGCGACATCACATAAAGGGCTTATATCAAAAGTAAATGACAAGCGTGCCACAATCGGACGTCTGAGCGACATCACATAAAGGGCTTCATAACTTAATATCTCAGTAGCTCAAGAATTTAAATCATATCAAGGGAATAATCCGGTATGAGATAACAATAGGGGTTAGTCCATCCACAGGAATAACGTTCAACCAAGTTTACCACTCAAGTTGTTCACTGGGGAATTTTACCACGAGGATTGACATAGATATGGGTATACTGGCCATGGTCCTTGACCATAGATACGATGACTCGGAAGGATTTGACTCTGCAGAGGTTGTACTTTAACCACAGCCAACAGATTTCAGTAGTCACGGGGACTAGTTCTGTTTACGGTGTTTTGGAAGAAACACATCTAACCAGTACACACCCATTCAACATTCCGAAGCCAGGAATCACCCTCGGCAACGTTCAAGATAAACTTTGAGACGGGGAGGCTACAACCTCGCGTAGCATGGGATCAAATTTACATACGCGCGCTCTAAGGGGTGCCCCCCTCTCGGTCCCAACCGGAAACACCCATGCCCCCCGACCGGATGACTGGCTTTAATCCAGGGCCATGGAACCCTCATCCCGGCCCCTCTATTTGGTGTGTACACGGAAATAGGTTACCAACTTACTAAACCGCATTCTTGGCAGAAAACATGTCGGCACGGAAAGGGGAAGAACGATAACGTGACTCAGTTCACGTTAACGTCGGAGTTTATCAGATATCGGAAGGCTAGCATGCTACAACAATACCACCTTACTGCCTTTCATGTCACCACATGACTAGGCCATCTCTCATCAGAGATCACAGTAACTTTGGAGCACACGGATAGTTGTCTTACATGCAACGAGATACTCACCGATGCTCATATGCCATGCACAAACTATTCAAGCAAACATGCAAAACACCCGTCATATCAAAGGTTCAAACATGCTTGCCTGGTTCGGAGAAGTCGGAGTCTAGCTCGGCGAAGTTCGCGGCTCCGCCACCTCTTCCGGAACCTACGGTATAGCGAAAACGTATACTAACGTGAACATCAACGCGTGCATAAAAGTTGTCCCAAAAATTTTCCAAATAAATCCTATAGAAAACTAGACAAAAATATAAGACTGTCAGAAAAAGAATCACTCAAAAATCACTTTTTATTAAAAAGTTATAAGTGTTTTAGTCCAGGGACTAATCTGTGATGAAACAGAAAAGATCCAGGGACTTAACTGAGAAAACAGAAAACGCTTCGGAAAGAAACGCGCCAGCTCAAAAGGGAAAACGTATTTGCCCGAAGGCGCCAACAGAAAACGCTTCGAGGGAGAAGAGAATAGAGGCTGACAGGGGGGTCCACATGTCAGGTTTCAAAAGTTCGCCGGCGCCCGAAGACTGCGGTTGTCGTCGGCGTCGAACCACGGCGAGACAGGGAGATCGGAGTGTACCAAGAGCTTCAGCGTGTCCTTCCGCGTCGGTGGGTGGTGGACTCGACCGACGGAGAGCACCACGTCGACGGCGACACTTTCTCCGGCGGACGGCGGCTCGGGCAATGGTGGAGAACGCCGGTGGGTGCTGCAAACTCCGAATTGAAGCGCGGGTCAGGAGAGTAGAAGCATAGGGAAGCTACTGGCAAGAGTTGAAGGGTGGAGGTGCACGCACGGGAGCGAATCGAGCTGGATCCCGTGGCGGGTCGCGGCGGCCGGAGTTGGGGAAGAAGGCTCCCTCGGGG
This sequence comes from Aegilops tauschii subsp. strangulata, assembly GCF_002575655.3. Classification (NCBI taxonomy): domain Eukaryota; kingdom Viridiplantae; phylum Streptophyta; class Magnoliopsida; order Poales; family Poaceae; genus Aegilops; species Aegilops tauschii. Next base: position 301,843,220 of record NC_053035.3, on the reverse strand, counting down.
CTCTTCCAGTGGCTTGGCGTGGTCTAGGTGGAGTGCAGAGATGGTGTGGGTTCGAGTTGAAGCTCGGGGCCTCTATTTATAGGCGGATCGAGGGGGTGGCCGTGAACGGGATCGCTCCGGCGAGCAATTACGGCGAGGCAGTGGCTTGGCAGGGAGCTTAAGTGGCCAGGCAGCATCAGTGAGGTGTACTGGTGCCGTTCCCCCGCTAATCTTGGTCGGTCTTGGCGTAATGGCGCCGGTCCTCGACGGGGTGGCCGTACGGGCACGGCGGCGGCAGAGAGCGCGCTCCGCGCCTAGCGGTTCACGACGAGGGTGGCAGCGCGCACTGGGGAGTGGGTGGCCACGCGGCGGCCTCCGGTGGCCTGGGCGGCGCTGGGTGGCGCCGTCTACGCTGCCCCCCTCTCTGGCGGCCGCAAAGCCGCCGCTGCCGTCGCTCACGGGGAGGCGCACCACCTCCTGCTCGTCGCCAACGTCCGCAAGGCTCCAGGGGATCGTGCAGCGCAGGAACAAGGGGGAGGGGACGGGGAGCAAGGCGACGCTGGTGCACTGGCGAGATCGACAACGGACACTGAAGAAACGACAGTAGTTTCAGACACTGTTAACTGAATTTGACTGAACATTATAGAAACAGTGTCCAGCAAGTGCTCGATGAAATGATTTGGTAAGCAGAATTTTTTTTCTGGAGCTGGGACTTGGTGAGGTGACCTCTCAATGCACCCAGAGGCTGCCTGATTTTTCTCAGATTTTTAGGAGAAGGATTTGAATGAATTTCATCAAATTTGGCAAATCTGGTCCAAACTTGCAGCAAGTATAGTTTGAAAAATTTGAACTGAAGACCAGTGGATCTTCATGAATCTTGGTTGAGGGTTCAAAGGACTAGCTAGGGGAATTGGTTTGGAGGCAAAATTCAAAGCAGAAAGGGTAGCTCTTTTGAAAAATCTCCAAGGATCAAGATAGAAGGCAGAAATTGTTTTTGATGAGAGTTAAATGGAAAAGAAATTTTGGGGAGGTTCAACTTGCTGGATTTGATGTGAATCATGATCCAAAGATGGAGGAAGGGTTATGGCAGTGGATTTTCACTTGGGTCATGGCAAGAGGAATATTTGAGAAGAGGAGAAGATCACTTCAAAATGCCATAGGGCTATTTGAATTATTTTTCAAAAGGAACTTTTCCCAAGTGAAAGGCATTTGGTTTTGAGTCCAAATAAAAAGGAAAACCCTCCAAGACCAAGATCAAGCCTTGGGTGAATCCAAATAAAACAATTGCCATAAAAGAAAGTTTTTGAGAGGGTGGGTTCTTTAAAAGAAAAATTTTAAATACCCTCCTCAAATAAAAATAAAAGTTTGAAAAATCCAATTAAAATTTTGGGTGTCACATGGAAGCTTGCATCAAACAAACATGCAAAAGTGGATCAGAATCCGAGGATAGAATCAATCCTCTAGTTGATTCTTTCGAACCGACAAGAGTCTCGGAGGCTGCTGCATATTCGTGTCTGCTTACAATTAAAAAACATAAAATTTTACATTCACCCTCAAGCCAGTTTGGTAAACTGGCTCAAGGCTCTAGGGCTACTGCATGTGCACTTTCGACGCATAATTGCTTGCGCATTTCTAACATGTTAAATGATGAAGTCTTCGGGTGATGCATCGCCATCCCTTTGAGGGCTAATGGATATACCTAGTGTATTATTCAAGCATGATTATAAAGGATAAACAGAAATACCTAAAGTGTACTTACCTCGAACCCTTTCACTAGGCCGAGGAATACTTCAAGAATTCTGGCCTCGGCAGACCGAAACTGTGTGAATGTCATGCCGAGCATCGCAAGGTGGTCGAGCAGGATGAAGAGCTGCTCAAAGCTGCCTCCACCTCCCGTTGGCGCCCTGATAGCTCAGCCCTTCCGTGGCCGGGCATGGGTGGCAGCGTCCTTCCTGCACCATCCTCGTTGATGAAGCAAGGGGTGTCCCTTGCTGGTCCTGTGACTCTAAAGCCATTGGGACCGAGGATGCTGGGCGTTCGAGCACCAACACCTCCTGACTAGGGGGAGTCTTTCTCCTTTGGTCCACGGTGTTCTCCTCCATGACCAAGAATTGATCTCGGCCATAAGGACTTCGGTTCCTCCCCCAACATTAGGAGCTGGAAGGGAGGAGTGGGATGTGGCCTCTCCTAGACCGCCTTGGGTAAGGGGAGCATCGATAGCCGTCTCCGAGGAGCTCCAGGCTAGTGAGGCCCTCAAAACACCGTCCTCGGAGTCGTCTTCGCCGGGTAGGTCAAGTTGCGCCCTGCCAAAAGAAGACGAGACAAAGTAAATTTCACGATATGAGACATGACGCAAGCTAGAGCGAATGGATGTAAAAATCACCTTTCAGTGGTTGGATGCTCCGGACGACGTGCGTCCTCAGATGAGCTCGAACTAGCTAGCTCACGGGTGCTGACTGATGTGTGGATGCCATGTACGCCTTCCTCAGACGTTTTGAAGTCCGAGGCGGGGTGCTATCTCTTCGACATCCTTGGATGCCGATCTTTTCTAGCCATGAGAAGAATGCGCCTCGCTGGCCTCCTCCTCCTCATCAGCGCTAGAGTCAAAGGGAGAGCTTTGATGGCTCTATGTTGGGGCATCTGAGGTGCCTTCTCGGATGGCCAGGTTCTTGCCGTGGTCTTCTTCCCCCTCCTTCTTCATCTTGGGCGGGACCTCGTAAGTGAAGGAAATATGCCCTCGAGGCAATAATAAACTTATTATTTATTTCCTTATTTCATGATAAATGTTTATTATTCTTGCTAGAATTGTATTAACCGGAAACTTAGTACATGTGTGAATACATAGACAAGACATAAGTGTCCCTAGTATGCCTCTACTTAACTAGCTCATTTATCAAAGATGGTTATGTTTCCTAACCATAGACATGTGTTGTCATTAGATGAACGGGATCACATCATTAGAGAATGATGTGATGGACAAGACCCATCCGTTAGCTTAGCATTATGATCGTTGAGTTTTATTGCTATTGCTTTCTTCATGACTTATACATGTTCCTATGACTATGAGACTATGCAACTCCCGAATACAGGAGGAACACTTAGTGTGCTATCAAACGTCACAACATAACTGGGTGATTATAAAGATGCTCTACAGGTGTCTCCGATGGTGTTTGTTGAGTTGGTATAGATCGAGATTAGGATTTGTCACTCCGATTGTCGGAGAGGTATCTCTAGGCCCTCTCGGTAATGCACATCACTATAAGCCTTGCAAGCAATGTGACTAATGAGTTAGTTGCGGGATGATGTATTATGGAACGAGTAAAGAGACTTGCCGGTAACGAGATTGAACTAGGTATGGTGATACCGACGATCGAATCTCGGGCAAGTAACATACCGATGACAAAGGGAACAACGTATGTTGTTATGCGGTTTGATCGATAAAGATCTTCGTAGAATATGTAGGAGCCAATATGAGCATCCAGGTTCCGCTATTAGTTATTGACCGGAGATGTGTCTTGGTCATGTCTACATAGTTCTCGAACCCGTAGGGTTTGCACGCTTAACGTTCGATGACGATTTCTATTATGAGTTATGTGATTTAATGACCGAAGTTTGTTCGGAGTCCTAGATGAGATCAGGACATGACGAGGAGTCTCAAAATGGTCGAGAGGTAAAGATTCATATATATAGGACGATGGTATTTAGACATCGAAAGTGTTCCGGGTGATACCGGGTCACCGGAAGGGGTTCCGGGCAAACCCCCGGCAAAGATATGGGCTTAATGGGCCAAGTAAGGGAACACACCAGCCCACAAGGGGCTGGTGCGCCCCCTATAGGGCCAGCCACGTGGGGAGAAAGGGAAAGGAGAGGAGGAAAGGGAAAGTATGAAGTAGGACTCCTACTTCCTTCCCCTCCCCCTCCTTCCTTTCCCCCTTGTCCAAATATGGTAGGGGAGCCGAATTGGACTAGGGGCCCAAGTAGGATTCCTCCTACTTGGGCACGCCCTAGGATGCCTCCCTCCCTCTCCCTCCTTTATATACGTGGGGAGGGCACCCCTAGAACACACATCAATTGTTCCTAGACGTGTGCGGCGCCCCCCTCCATAGTTAACACCTCGGTCATATCGTCGAAGTGCTTAGGCGAAGCCCTGCGCCGGTAACTTCATCATCACCGTCGCCACGCCGTCATGCTAACGGAACTCTCCCTTGTCCTCAACTGGATCAAGAGCTTGAGGGACGTCATCGTGCTGAACGTGTGCTGAACACGGAGGTGCCGTACATTCGGTACTTGGATCGGTTGGATCATGAAGACGTTCGACTACATCAACCGCGTTACTAAACGCTTCCACTTTCGGTCTATGAGGGTACGTGGACACACTCTCCCCTCTCATTGCTATGCATCTCCTAGATAGATCTTGCGTGATCATAGGAACTTTTTTGAAATTACTGTGTTCCCCAACAGTGGTATCAGAGCCAAGTTTATGCATAGATGTTATATGCACGAGTAGAACACAAAGAGTTGTGGGCGATAATAGTCATACTGCTTACCAGCAACGTCTTACTTTAATTCGGCGGTATTGTTGGATGAAGCTGCCCGGACCGACATTACATGACCACGTTCATGAGACTGGTTCTATCGACGTGCTTTGCACACAGGTGGCTGGCGGGTGTCTATTTCTCCAACTTTAGTTGAATCGAGTTTGACTACCCCCGGTCCTTGTTGAAGGTTAAAACAACACACTTAACAAAAAATTGTTATGGCTTTGATGCGTAGGTAAGAACGGTTCTTGCTAGAAGCCCGTAGCAGCCACGTAAAACATGCAACAACAAAGTAGAGAACGCCTAACTTGTTTTTGCAGGGCATGTTGTGATGTGATATGGTCAAGACGTGATGAGATATAAATTGTTGTATGAGATGATCATGTTTGGTTAAAGTTATCATCAACTGGCAGGAGCCTTATGGTTGTCTCTTTATTGCATAAGATGCAAGCGCCATATAGTTGCTTTACTTTATCGCTATGCGATAGCAATAGTTGCAAAAGCAATAGTTGGCGAGGACGATGATACGTCTCCAACGTATCTATAATTTATGAAGTATTGATGCTATTATATTATCTGTTTTGGATGTTTATGGGCTTTATTATGCACTTTATATTATATTTGGGACTACCCTATTAACCCAGAGCCCAGTTTCTATTTTTTCCCTTGTTTCAGTGTTTCGCAGAAAAGGAATATCAAATGGAGTCCAAACGGAATGAAAACTTCGGGAGCGTGATTTTTGGAACGAAAGTGATCCACGAGACTTGGATTTGAAGTCAAGGAAGCTTCGAGGTGGCCACGAGGCAGGGAGGCGCGCCTGCCCCCCTGGGCGCGCCCCCATCCTCGTGGCTCCCCTGACCGACTTCTTTCGCCTATATATATCCATATACCCTAAAACATCGGGGAAACGAATAGATCGGGAGTTCCGCCACCGCAAGCCTCTGTAGCCACCAAAAACCAATCGGGACCCTGTTTCGGCACCCTGTCGGAGGGGGGATCCATCACCGGTGGCCATCTTCATCATCCCGGCGCTCTCCATGACGAGGAGGGAGTAGTTCACCCTCAGGGCTGAGGGTATGTACGACCTTGATGTATCACGAGCTTTGCTATTATAGTTGGATCTTATGATGTTTCTCCCCTGATGTCTACTACGTAACCTTCTTCTTGTAGACGTTGTTGGGCCGCCAAGTGCAGAGGTTTGTAGGACTGTAGCAAATTTCCCTCAAGTGGATGACTTAAGGTTTATCAATCCGTGGGAGGCGTAGGATGAAGATGGTCTCTCTCAAACAACCCTGCAACCAAATAACAAAGAGTCTCTTGTGTCCCCAACACACCCAATACAATGGTAAATTGTATAGGTGCACTAGTTCGGCGAAGAGATGGTGATACAAGTGCAATATGGATGGTAGATATGGGTATTTGTAATCTGAAAATATAAAAACAGGAAGGTAACGAACGATAAAAGTGAGCGTAAACGGTATTGCAATGCTAAGAAACAAGGCCTAGGGTCCATACTTTCACTAGTGCAAGTTCTCTCAACAATAATAACATAATTGGATTATATAACTATCCCTCAACATGCAACAAAGAGTCACTCAAAAGTCACTAATAGCGGAGAACAAACAAAGAGATTATGGTAGGGTACAAAACCACCTCAAAGTTATTCTTTCTGATCGATCTATTCAAGAGTCCGTAGTAAAATAACATGAAGCTATTCTTTCTGTTCAATCTATCATAGAGTTCGTACTAGAATAACACCTTAAGGCACAAATCAACCAAAACCCTAATGTCACCTAGATACTCCAATGTCACCTCAAGTATCCGTGGGTATGATTATATGATATGCATCACACAATCTCAGATTCATCTATTCAAACCAACACAAAGTACTTCAAAGAGTGCCCCAAATTTTCTACCGGAGAGTCAAGACGAAAACGTGTGCCAACCCCTATGCATAGGTGATACGTCTCCAACGTATCTATAATTTTTTATTGTTCCATGCTATATTATATTCTGTTTTGGACATTATTGGGCTTTATTATACACTTTTATATTATTTTTGGGACTAACCTATTAACCGGAGGCCCAGCCCAGAATTGTTGTTTTTTGCCTATTTCAGAGTTTCGCAGAAAAAGAATATCAAACGGAGTCCAAACGGAATGAAACCTTCGGGAACGTGATTTTCGGAACGAACGTGATACAGAGGACTTGGACCCTACGTCAAGACATCAACCAGGAGGGCACGAGGTAGGGGGGCGCGCCTACCCCCTTGGCGCGCCCTCCACCCTCGTGGGCCCCCTGTTGCTCCACCGACGTACTCCTTCCTCCTATATATACCTACGTACCCCCAAACTACCAGATACGGAGCCAAAAACCTAATTCCACCGCCGCAACCTTCTATACCCGTGAGATCCCATCTTGGGGCCTGTTCCGGAGCTCCGCCGGAGGGGGCATCGATCACGGAGGGCTTCTACATCAACACCATAGCCTCTCCGATGATGTGTGAGTAGTTTACCTCAGACCTTCGGGTCCATAGTTATTAGCTAGATGGATTCTTCTCTCTTTTCAGATCTCAATACAATGTTCTCCCCCTCTCTCGTGGAGATCTATTCGATGTAATCTTCTTTTGCGGTGTGTTTGTTGAGACCGATGAATTGTGGGTTTATGATCAAGTTTATCTATGAACAATATTTGAATCTTCTCTGAATTCTTTTATGTATGATTGGTTATCTTTGCAAGTCTCTTCGAATTATCAGTTTGGTTTGGCCTACTAGATTGATCTTTCTTGCAATGGGAGAAGTGCTTAGCTTTGGGTTCAATCTTGCGGTGTCCTTTCCCAGTGACAGTAGGGGAAGCACGACACGTATTGTATTGTTGCCATCGAGGATAACAAGATGGGCTTTATATCATATTGCATGAGTTTATCCCTCTACATCATGTCATCTTACTTAAAGCGTTACTCTGTTCTTATGAACTTAATACTCTAGATGCATGCTGGATAGCGGTCGATGTGTGGAGTAATAGTAGTAGATGCAGGCAGGAGTCGGTCTACTTGTCTCGGACGTGATGCCTATATACATGATCATACCTAGATATTCTCATAACTATGCTCAATTCTGTCAATTGCTCAACAGTAATTTGTTCACCCACCGTAATACTTATGCTCTTGAGAGAAGCCACTAGTGAAACCTATGGCCCCCGGGTCTATTTTCCATCATATGAATCTTCCAACACTTAGTTATTTTTATTGCCTTTTATTTTACTTTGCATCTTTATCATAAAAATACCAAAAATATTATCTTATCATATCAATCAGATCTCACTCTCGTAAGTGACCGTGTAGGGATTGACAACCCCTTATCGCGTTGGTTGCGACGATTTATTTGTTTGTGTAGGTGCGAGGGACTCGTGCGTGGCCTCCTACTGGATTGATACCTTGGTTCTCAAAAACTGAGGGAAATACTTACGCTACTTTGCTGCATCACCCTATCCTCTTCAAGGGAAAAACCAACGCGGTGCTTAAGAGGTAGAAATAGGTTCATGGGCGGAACCCGCAAGTTGATCAGCAAAACATACATCAAGTGGATCACGTGATATCCCATTGTCACCACAAATAAGCACGGCAAGACATACATCAAGGGTTCTCAAATCCTTAAAGACTCAATCCGATAAGATAACTTCAAAGGGAAAACTCAATCCATTACAAGAGAGTAGAGGGGGAGAAACATCATAAGATCCAACTATAATAGCAAAGCTCGCGATACATCAAGATCGTATCACCTCAAGAACACGAGAGAGAGAGAGATCAAACACATAGCTACTGGTACATACCCTCAGCCCCGAGGGTGAACTACTCCCTCCTCGTCATGGAGAGCGCCGGGATGATGAAGATGGCCACCGGTGAGGGATCCCCCTCCGGCAGGGTGCCGGAACAGGGTCCCGATTGGTTTTTGGTGGCTACAGAGGCTTGCGGCGGCGGAACTCCCAATCTATTCTGTTCCCCGAAGGTTTTAGGGTATATGGATATATATATATAGGCGAAAGAAGTCAGTTAGGGGAGCCACGAGGGGCCCACGAGGGTGGAGGTCGCGCCCAGCGGGGTGGGCGCGCCCCCTGCCTCGTGCTCTCCTCGTTGATCCCCTGACGTGCACTCCAAGTCTCCCGGATTGCTTTCTTTCCAAAAATAACTCTCCCGAAGGTTTCATTCCGTTTGGACTCCGTTTTATATTATTTTTCTTCGAAACACTGAAACAAGGGAAAAATAGGAACTGGCACTGGGCTCTGGGTTAATAGGTTAGTCCCAAAAATCATATAAAAGTGCTTAGTAAAGCCCATTAAACATCCAAGGTGGATAATATAATAGCATGAATACTTCATAAATTATAGATACGTTGGGGACGTATCAACATCCCCAAGCTTAATTCCTGCTCGTCCTCGAGTAGGTAAATGATAAAAGAAATAATTTATGAAGTGTGAATGCTAGCAGGTGCACAAGTTTGATCAATGATAATTTCAATCACCTTTTCTAGCATCGTCATATGTCATAACAGTAGCTCAACTCATAGAACTTTTCATGATCAAGTAACAAGCTCTTCACATGTTAAAGTATAGATCATAAACTTTCTTGAAAACTAACAAACCGTGTTATTAGTCATCAAACAATTACAATTCATCTTATTTTCAGGAAGAGTCTATGTCAGAGCTTTGATTCCGCAAACTTCACATACTCAACTATCATTTAGTCTTCCATGATTGCTACCACTCAAAGCATATTTTTAGAACAAATGGTATTCATCGAACATAGAGAAAGATAGGGGCTTAATGTTTCGCCTCCCAACCTTTTACCTCAAGGGTAATGTCAACAATAATAATTCATGATCAAATATATTTGAATGGCCATATATGCTTAGATCTTTCCATCACATGATGCTTGCCGACTAAAGAGTAGGTTGGAATGAGAAGGAATACTATTGACTCTTGCATAAAAGTAAAAGATAGGCCCTTCGCAGAGGGAAGCAGGGATTTGCAGAGGTGCCAGAGCTCGAAGCTAAAACAGAGATGAAAATAATTTCGAGAGGTATGCTTTCATTGTCAACATAACGACCAAGAGTTCCCAATATCTTCCATACTACATACATTATAGGCGGTTCCCAAACAGAAAGGTAAATATTTTACTCCCCCTCCACCAACAATCACACTCCACGGCTTGTCCGAAACAACGGGTGCCGTCCAACTATCAACAATCCTGGGGGAGTTTTGTTTAAATTATTTGTGAATTTGTTTTTGATCTTTTGATCATGGGACTGGGCATCCCAGTTACCAGCCATTTTCTCGTGAATGATGAGCGGAGTCCACTCATCGTGAGAATAACCCACCTAGCATGGAAGATACTGACAGCCCCTAGTCGCTACGTGAGCGATTCGGGCATACAAAACAGATTATTATTTGAAGGTTTAGAGTTTAGCACATGCAAATTTACTTGGAACGGCAGGTAAATACCGCATATAGGTAGATATGGTGGACACTCATGGCAGAAACTTGGTTCAAGGATTTTGGATGTACAAGCAGTATTCTCGCTTAGTACAAATATTTTGGCTAGCAAAGGATTCTAAATAGCAAGCACCACATGTTAGAGGATCCATAACAATATAACTTATACAAATATACCCAAACATAACTCATTAAGTTGTCTTCCTTGTCCAACTTCAACTCATTTGCTCAGGTTTGAAAATAATTAATGGGGCTCACAATCATAGAAGATGTCCAAGATAGTATATTTATATGTGAAATCTCTCTTCCTTCAATATTCTTTCATGAATTGTTCAAGTGACCAATACAATGTTTGCTAACCTTCAAAAAAATTACCACCTCTACTTCTTATATGTGAAGGCATTACTCCCCATGGGAAAGGCATGTGAAACATATATAATTTCAGATTTATGACATTCAAATCATTCAACCATTTACTCATAGGATATAAGTGAAGCACACGAGTAAATGACAAACTACTCCAAAAAGATATAAGTGAAGATCAATGAGTAGTTAAATAATTATGTAGCTTTGTGAAGACTCTCTCTCATTTAAGAATTTCAGATCTTGGGATATTATTCAAACAGCAAGCAAAAAAAATAAAACGACATTTCAAGGATAGCACTCATCATGTGAAGAAGCAAAAACTTAGGCTCAACCGATACTAACCGATAGTTGTCGGAGAAGAAAGGTGGGATGCCAACCGGGGCATCCCCAAGCTTATACGCTTGAGACTTCTTGAAATATTATCTTGGGATGCCTTGGGCATCCCCAAGCTTGAGATTTTGTGTCTCCTTAATTCCTATCATATCACGGTCTTCCTAAATCTCAAAAGCTTCATCCACACAAAACTCAACAAGGACTCGTGAGATAAGTTAGTATAAACCAATGCAAAAACCTTATCATACTATACTGTAGCAAATCACTAAAATTATTATTCAACATCGCATACTAAATGCCTCTGCATATTTAAGAGTCATATCCTCAAATAGAATCATTAAAGAAGCAAACATATGCAAACAATGCAAACATAACAGCAATCTGCCTAAACAGGACAGTCTGTAAAGAATGCAGCAAGATCCATACTTACCTAGCTCCAAAAATTATGAAAGAAAATTCCCACTGTAGTAAATTTATCAGAGCTTATTATGAAAAAGTTTTCAATATTTTATCACATTCTGACTTTTCTAGGGAATTTTTGCAACAGCGGTAAACTTTCTGTTTTCAAACAGCAACATGTATACTTGCAAAATAAGCATGGTAAAGGCTATCCTTGACATTTTTTATTGAAAATAAATATGCAAAACATTATTCTAAATAAAAGCAAGAAAATCCTAACAAAATAAAATGACGCTCCAAGCAAAACACATTTCATGTGATGAATAAAAATATAGCTCCAAGTAAAGTTACCGATGAACGAAGACGAAAGAGGGGATGCCATCCGGGGCATCCCCAAGCTTAGGATTTTGGTTGTCCTTGAATATTACCTTGGGGTGCCTTGGGCATCCCCAATCTTAGACTCTTTCCACTCCTTATTCCATAGTCCATCAAATCTTTACCCAAAACTTGAAAACTTCACAACACAAAACTTAACAGAAAACTCGTAAGCTCCGTTAGCAAAAGAAAACAAAACACCACTTCAAGGTACTGTAATGAACTCATTTTTTATTTATATTGGTGTTAAAACTACTGTATTCCAACTTCTCTATGGTTTATAAACTATTTTACAAGCCATAGATTCATCAAAATAAGCAAGCAACACAATGAAAACAGAATCTGTCAAAAACAGAACAGTCTGTAGTAATATGTATCAAACGTATACTTCTGGAACTCCAAAATTTCTACCAAAATAGGACGACCTAGATCATTTGTTTATTGATCTGCTGCAATTGGAATCAATATTTTATCACGTTCTGGTGATTTTAAACAATTGTTTTCGTGAACACAAAGTTTCTGGAATTTTCAGCAAGATCAAATAACTATCATCCAAGAAGATCCTATAGGTCTTACTTGGCACAAACACTAATTAAAACATAAAACCACATCTTAACAGAAGCTAGATGGGTTATTTATTACTCCCTCCGTCCGGAAATACTTGTCATCAAAATGGATAAAAAAAGATGTATCTAGGCGTATTTTAGTTCTATATACATCTCTTTTTATCCATTTTGATGACAATTATTTTCAGACGGAGGGAGTACTAAACAGAACCAAAAAGCAAGAGACTAAAATAAAATTGGGATGCCTCCCAACAAGCGCTAACGTTTAACGCCCCTAGCTAGGCATGATGATTTCAATGATGCTCACATAAGACATAAGAATTGAAACATAAAGAGAGCATCATGAAGAATATGACTAGCACATTTAAGTCTAACCCACTTCCTATGCATAGGGATTTTGTGAGCAAACAACTTATGGGAACAATAATCAACTAGCATAGGAAGGGAAAACAAGCATAACTACAAAACTTTAAGCACATAGAGAGGAAACTTGATATTACTGCAATTCCTACAAGCATATATTCCTCCCTCATAATAATTTTCAGTAGCATCATGAATGAATCCAACAATATAACCATCACATAAAGTATTCTTTTCATGATGCACAAGCATATGGTTGAAAATAACTATCATGGTTATCATTATTCTTTATAGCATACGTGTCATCACAATAATCATCATAGATAGGAGGCATGCTTTCATCATATTAAATTTGCTCATCAAAGCTTGGGGGACAAAAAATATCATCTTCATCAAACATAGCTTCCCCAAGCTTGTGGCTTTGCATATCATTAGCATCATGGATATTAAAGTAATTCATACTAAAAACATTGCAATCATGCTCATCATTCAAAGATTTAGTGCCAAACATTCTAATGCATTCTTCTTCTAGCACTTCAGCACAATTTTCCTTTCCATCATTTTCACGAAAGATATTAAAAAGATGAAGCGTATGAGACAAACTCAATTCCATTTTTTTTGTAGTTTTCTTTTATAGACTAAACTAGTGATAAAACAAGATACTAAAAGATTCGATTGCAAGATCTAAAGATATACCTTCAAGCACTCACCTCCCCGGCAATGGCGCCAGAAAAGAGCTTGATGTCTACTACGTAACCTTCTTCTTGTAGACGTTGTTGGGCCTCCAAGTGCAGAGGTTTGTAGGACAGTAGCAAATTTCCCTCAAGTGTATGACCTAAGGTTTATCAATCCGTGGGAGGCGTAGGATGAAGATGGTCTCTCTCAAACAACCCTGCAACCAAATAACAAAGAGTCTCTTGTGTCCCCAACACACCCAATACAATGGTAAATTGTATAGGTGCACTAGTTCGGCGAAGAGATGGTGATACAAGTGCAATATGGATGGTAGATATGGGTATTTGTAATCTGAAAATGTAAAAACAGCAAGGTAATCGAACGATAAAAGTGAGCGTAAATGGTATTGCAATGCTAGGAAACAAGGCCTAGGGTTCATACTTTCACTAGTGCAAGTTCTCTCAACAATAATAACATAATTGGATCATATAACTATCCCTCAACATGCAACAAAGAGTCACTCCAAAGTCACTAATAGCGGAGAACAAACAAAGAGATTATGGTAGGGTACGAAACCACCTCAAAGTTATTCTTTCTGATCGATCTATTCAAGAGTCTGTAGTAAAATAACATGAAGCTATTATTTCCATTTAATATATCATAGAGTTCGTACTAGAATAACACCTTAAGACACAAATCAACCAAAACCCTAATGTCACCTAGATACTCCAATGTCACCTCAAGTATCCATGGCTATGATTATACAATATGCATCACAATCTCAGATTCATCTATTCAAACCAACACAAAGTACTTCAAAGAGTGCCCCAAAGTTTCTAGCGGAGAGTCAAGACGAAAATGTGTGCCAACCCCTATGCATAGGTTCATGGGCGGAACCCGCAAGTTGATCACCAAAACATACATCAAGTGGATCACGTGATATCCCATTGTCACCACAGATAAGCACGGCAAGACATACATCAAGTGTTCTCAAATCCTTAAAGACTCAATCCGATAAGATAACTTCAAAGGGAAAACTCAATCCATTACAAGAGAGTAGAGGGGGAGAAACATCATAAGATCCAACTATAATAGCAAAGCTCACGATACATCAAGATCGTATCACCTCAAGAACATGAGAGAGTGAGAGAGATCAAACACATAGCTACTGGTACATACCCTCAACCCCGAGGGTGAACTACTCCCTCCTCGTCATGGAGAGCGCCGGGATGATGAAGATGGCCACCAGTGAGGGATCCCCCTGTCCGGCAGGGTGCCGGGACAGGTTCCCGATTGGTTTTTGGTGTCTACAGAGGCTTGCGGCGGTGGAACTCCCGATCTATTATGTTCCCCAAAGTTTTTAGGGTATATGGATATATATAGGTGAAAGAAGTCGGTCAGGGGAGCCATGAGGGGCCCACGAGGGAGGAGGGCGCGCCCAGGGGGTGGGCGCGCCCCCCTGCCTCGTGCTCTCCTCATTGATCCCCTGACGTGGACTCCAAGTCTCCCGGATTGCTTTCTTTCCAAAAATAACTCCCCCGAAGGTTTCATTCCATTTGGACTCCGTTTGATATTCCTTTTCTTTGAAACACTGAAACAAGGGAAAAAACAGGAACTGGCACTGGGCTCTGGGTTAATAGGTTAGTCCAAAAAATCATATAAAGTGCTTAGTGAAGCCCATTAAACATCCAAGGTGGATAATATAATAGCATGAATACTTCATAAATTATAGATACATTGGAGACGTATCATCCCCCTCTACTCTCTTGTAATGGATTGAGTGTTCCCTTTGAAGTTATCTTATCGGATTGAGTCTTTAAGGATTTGAGAACACTTGATGTATGTCCTGCATGTGCTTATCTGTGGTGACAATGGGATATTCATGTGATCCACTTGATGTATGTTTTGGTGATCAACTTGCGGGTTCCGCTCATGAACTTATGCATTGGGGTTGGCACACGTTTTCGTCTTGACTCTCTGGTAGAAACTTTGGGGCACTCTTTGAAGTTCTTTGTGTTGGTTGAATAGATAAATCTGAGATTGTGTGATGCATATCGTATAATCATACCCATGGATACTTGAGGTGACATTGGAGTATCTAGGTGACATTAGGGTTTTGGTTGATTTGTGTCTTAAGGTGTTATTCTAGTATGAACTCTATGATAGATCGAACGGAAAGAATAGCTTCGTGTTATTTTACTACGGACTCTTGAATAGATCGATCCAAAAGAATTACTTTGAGGTGGTTTCG
This sequence comes from Aegilops tauschii subsp. strangulata, assembly GCF_002575655.3. NCBI lineage: Eukaryota > Viridiplantae > Streptophyta > Magnoliopsida > Poales > Poaceae > Aegilops > Aegilops tauschii. The sequence goes on along the minus strand of NC_053035.3, from coordinate 301,827,888 downwards.
TACCCTACCATAATCTCTTCGTTTGTTCTCCGCTATTAGTGACTTTGGAGTGACTCTTTGTTGCATGTTGAGGGATAGTTGTATGATCCAATTATGTTATTATTGTTGAGAGAACTTGCACTAGTGAAAGTATGAACCCTAGGCCTTGTTTCAACGCATTGCAATACCGTTTACGCTCACTTTATTGTTAGTTACCTTGCTGTTTTTATATTTTCAGATTACAAAAACTCATATCTATCATCCATATTGCACTTGTATCACCATCTCTTTGCCGAACTAGTGCACCTATACAATTTACCATTGTATTGGGTGTGTTGGGGACACAAGAGACTCTTTGTTATTTGGTTGCAGGGTTGTTTGAGAGAGACCATCTTCATCCTACGCCTCCCATGGATTGATAAACCTTAGGTCATCCACTTGAGGGAAATTTACTACTGTCCTACAAACCTCTGCACTTGGAGGCCCAACAACGTCTACAAGAAGAAGGTTGCGTAGTAGACATCAGACGACCATGTGATGACACGTTGATAAAGATCAAGATGATGGAGACCATGGTGTCATGCCGGTGATGATGGAGATCATGACGGTACTTTGGAGATGGAGATCAAAGGCACAGGATGATGATGGCCATATCATGTCACATATTTTGATTGCATGTGATGTTTATCTTTTATGCATCTTATTTTGCTTAGTACATTATGAGATGACCCCTTACTAAAATTTCAAGGTATAAGTGTTCTCCCTGAGTATGCACCATTGCGACAGTTCTTCGTGCTGAGACACCACGTGATGATCGGATGTGATAAGCTCTACGTTCACATACAACGGGTGCAAGCCAGTTTTGCACATGCAGAATACTCGGGTTAAACTTGATGAGCCTAGCATATGCAGATATGGCCTCAGAACACTGAGACCAAAAGGTCGAACGTGAATCATATAGTAGATATGATCAACATAGTGATGTTCACCATTGAAAACTTCTCCATCTCACATGATGATCGAAAATGGTTTAGTTGATATGCATCACGTGATCATTTAGATGACTAGAGGGATGTCTATCTAAGTGGGAGTTCTTAAGTAATATGATTAATTGAACTTAATTTATCATGAACTTATTCCAGATAATATAGTGATTGATAATGTTCTCTAGTCACTATCACCAAACTACTAGAACTTCGTGATGAACTATAATATGCAAGGGATGATAAAAACGATTTCCGAGCTCCTCGCGATGCTGAAATCGGCGAAGGTAGAAATCAAGAAAAAGCATCAAGTGTTGATGGTTGACAAGACCACTAGTTTCAAGTAAAAGGGCAAATGAAAAGAAAGGGAACTTCAAGAAGAATGGCAAGCAAGTTGCCACTCCCATGAAGAATCCCAAAGCTAGACTCAAGCCTGAAACTGAGTGCTTCTACTGCAAAGGAAATGGTCACTGGAAGTGGAACTGCCCCAGATACTTGGCGGATAAGAAGGATGGCAAAGTGAACAAAGGTATATTTGATATACATGTTAATGATGTGTACTTTACTAGTGTTTATAACAACCCCTCGGTATTTGATACTGGTTCAGTTACTAAGAGTAGTAACACGAAAACAGGAGTTGCAAGATAAACAGAGACTAGTTAAGGACGAGGTGACGATGTGTATTGGAAATGATTCCAAGGTTGATACGATCACCATCGCACACTCCCTCTACCTTCGAGATTAGTGTTGGACCAAAATAAATGTTAGTTGGTGTTTGCGTTGAGCATGAATATGATTGGATCATGTTTATTGCAATACGGTTATTCATTTAAATAAAAGAATATTTGTTGTTCTATTTACATGAATAAAACCTTCTATGGTCATACACTTAATATAAATGGTTTATTGAATCTAGATCGTGTGATACACATATTCATAATATTGATGCCAAAAGATACAAAGTTGATAATGATAGTGCAACATATTTGTGGCAGTGCCGTTTAGGTCATATTGGTGTAAAGCGCATGAAGAAACTCCATGATGTTGGGCTTTTGGAATCACTTGATGCTTGTGAACCATGCCTCATGGGCAAGATGACTAAAACTCCGTTCTCCGGAACAATGGAGCGAGCTAATGACTTATTGGAAATAATACATACCGATGTGTGCGGTCCGATGAGTATTGAAGCTCGCGGCGGGTATCGTTATTTTCTGACCTTCACAGATGATTTGAGAAGATATAAGTATATCTACTTAATGAAACATAAGTCTGAAACATTTGAAAAGTTCAAAGAATTTCAGAGTGAAGTGGAAAATCATCGTGACAAGAAAATAAAGTTTCTACGATCTAATCGTGGAGGCGAATATTTGAGTTACGAGTTTGGTCTTCATTTGAAACAATGTGGAATAGTTTCGCAACTCACGCCACCTGGAACACCATAGCGTAATGGTGTGTCCGAACGTCGTAACCGTACTTTATTAGATATGGTGCGATCTATGATGTCTCTTACCAATTTACCACTATCGTTTTGGGGTTATGCATTAGAGATAGCTGCATTCACGTTAAATTGGGCACCATCTAAATCCGTTGAGACGACACCATATGAACCGTGGTTTAGCAAGAAACCGAAGCTGTCGTTTCTTAAAGTTTGGGGCTGCGATGCTTATGTGAAAAAGCTTCAACCTGATAAGTTCAAACCCAAATCAGAGAAATGTCTCTTCATAGGATACCCAAAGGAGAATGTTGGGTACACCTTCTATCACAGATCCGAAGGCAAGATTTTCATTGTTAAGAATGGATCCTTTCTAGAGAAGAAGTTTCTCTCGAAAGAAGTGAGTGGGAGGAAAGTAGAACTTGATGAGGTAACTGTACCTGCTCCCTTATTGGAAAGTAGTTCATCACAGAAATCAGTTCCAGTGATTCCTACATCAATTAGTGAGGAAGCTAATGATGATGATCATGAAACTTCTGATCAAGTTACTACTGAACCTCGTAGGTCAACCAGAGTAAGATCCGCACCAGAGTGGTATGGTAATCCTGTTCTGGAGGTCATGTTACTTGACCATGATGAACCTACGAACTATGAGGATGCGATGATGAGCCCAGATTCCACAAAATGGCTTGAGGCCATGAAATCTGATATGGGATCCATGTATGAGAACAAAGTGTGGACTTTGGTTGACTTGCCCGATGATCGGCAAGACATTGAGAATAAATGGATCTTCAAGAGGAAGACGGACGCCGAAAGTAGTGTTACTATCTACAAAGCTCGAATTGTCGCAAAAGGTTTTCGACAAATTCAAGGTGTTGACTATGATGAGATTTTCTCACTCGTAGCGATGCTTAAGTCTGTCCGAATCATGTTAGCAATTGCCACATTTTATGAAATCTGGCAAATGGATGTCAAAACTGCATTCCTTAATGGATTTCTTAAAGAAGAGTTGTATATGATGCAACCAGAAGGTTTTGTCAATCCTAGTGGTGCTAACAAAATGTGCAAGCTCCAGCGATCCATCTATGGACTGGTGCGAGCATCTCGGAGTTGGAATATACGCTTTGATGAGATGATCCAAGCATATAGTTTTATACAGACTTGCGGTGAAGCCTGTATTTACAAGAAAGTGAGTGGGAGCACTACAGCCTTTCTGATAAGTATATGTGAATGACATATTGTTAATCGGAAATGATGTAGAATTTTCTGGAAAGCATAAAAGAGTGTTTGAAAGGAGTTTTTCAAAGAAAGACCTCGGTGAACCTGCTTACATATTGAGCATCAAGATCTATAGAGATAGATCAAGACGCTTGATAATATTTTTCAATGAGTACATACCTTGACAAGTTTTTTGAAGTAGTTCAAAATGGAACAGTCAAAGAAGGAGTTCTTGCCTATATTGCAAGGTGTAAAGTTGAGTAAGACTCAAAACACGACCATGACAGAAAATAGAAAGAGAATGAAAGTCATTCCCTGTGCCTCAACCATAGGTTCTGTAAAGTATGCTATGCTGTGTACCAAACCTATTGTGTACCTTGCCATGAGTCTGACAAGGGGGTACGATATTGATCTAGGAGTGGATCACTTGACAGCGGTCAAAATTATCCTTAGAAGACTAAGGAGATATTTCTCGGTTATGGAGGTGATAGAGAGTTCGTCGTAAAGAGTTACGCCGCAAGCTTTTACACCGATCCAGATGACTCTGAGTCTCAATCTGGACACATATTGAAAGTGGGAGCAATTAGCTAGAGTAGCTCCACGCAGAGCATTGTAGACATAGAAAATTTGCAAAATACATACGGCTCTGAATGTGACAGGCCCATTGACTAAGCTTCTCTCACAACCAAAAACATGATCACACCTTAGTACTCTTTGGGTGTTAAGCACATAGCGATGTGAACTAGATTATTGACTCTAGTAAAACCCTTTGGGTATTAGTCACATGGCGATGTGAACTATGACATGGCGATGTGAATTATTGGTGTTAAATCACATGGCGATGTGAACTAGATTATTGACTCTAGTGCAAGTGGGAGACTGAAGGAAATATGCCCTAGAGGCAATAATAAAGTTATTATTTATTTCCTTATTTCATGATAAATGTTTATTATTCATGCTAGAATTGTATTAACCGGAAACTTAGTACGTGTGTGAATACATAGACAATACATAAGTGTCCCTAGTATGCCTCTACTTAACTAGCTCATTTATCAAACATGGTTATGTTTCCTAACCATAGACATGTGTTGTCATTTGATGAACGTGATCACATCATTAGAGAATGATGTGATGGACAAGACCCATCCGTTAGCTTAGCATTATGATCGTTGAGTTTTATTGCTATTGCTTTCTTCATGACTTATACATGTTCCTATGACTATGAGACTATGCAACTCCCGAATACCGGAGGAACACTTAGTGTGTTATCAAACGTCACAACATAACAGGGTGATTATAAAGATGCTCTACAGGTGTCTCCGATGGTGTTTGTTGAGTTGGTATAGATCGAGATTAGGATTTGTCACTCCGATTGTCGGAGAGGTATCTCTGGGCCCTCTCGGTAATGCACATCACTATAAGCCTTGCAAGCAATGTGACTAATGAGTTAGTTGCGGGATGATGCATTACGAAACGAGTAAAGAGACTTGTCGGTAATGAGATTGAACTAGGTATGGTGATACCGACGATCGAATCTCGGGCAAGTAACATACCGATGACAAAGGGAACAATGTATGTTGTTATGCAGTTTGACCGATAAAGATCTTCGTAGAATATGTAGGAGACGATATGAGCATCCGGGTTCCGCTATTGGTTATTGACCAGAGATGTGTATCGGTCATTTCTACATAGTTCTCGAACCCGTAGGGTCCGCACGCTTAACGTTCGAGAGGTAAAGATTCATATATAGGACGATGGTATTTGGACACCGGAAGTGATGTGATTTGATGACCGAAGTTTGTTCAGAGTCCCAGATGAGATCACGGACATGACGAGGAGTCTCCAAATGGTCGAGAGGTAAAGATTCATATATAGGACGATGGTATTTGGACACCGGAAGTGTTCCGGGTGATACCGGGTCACCGGAAGGGGTTCCGGGAACCCCCGGCAAAGATATGGGCTTAATGGGCCAAGTAAAGGAACACACAACCCACAAGGGGCTCGTGCGCCCCCTATACGGCCAGCCACCTGGGGAGAAAGGGTAAGGAGAGGAGGAAAAGTAAAGTATGAAGTAGGACTCCTACTTCCTTCCCCTCCCCCCTCCTTCCTTTCCCCCTTGTCCAAATATGGTAGGGGGCCGAATTGGACTAGGGGCCCAAGTAGGATTCCTCCTACTTGTGCGCGCCCTAGGCTACCTCCCTCCCTCTCCCTCCTTTATATACATGGGGAGGGCACCCGTAGAACACACATCAATTGTTCCTAGCCGTGTGCGGCGCCCCCCTCCACAGTTAACACCTCGGTCATGTCGTCGTAGTGCTTAGGCGAAGCCCTGCGCCGGTAACTTCATCATCACCGTCGCCATGCTGTCGTGCTGACGAAACTCTCCCTCGTCCTCAACTAGATCAAGAGCTCGAGGGACGTCATCATGATGAACGTGTGCTGAACACGGAGGTGTCGTACGTTCGGTACTTGGATCGGTTGGATCGTGAAGACGTTCGACTACATCAACCGCATTACTAAACGCTTCCGCTTTTGGTCTACGAGGGTACGTGGACACACTCTCCCCTCTCATTGCTATGCATCTCCTAGATAGATCTTACGTGATCGTAGGAATTTTTTTTAAATTACTGCGTTCCCCAACAGTAAGGGTCCTCGGTCAACAGCTTTTCGAGCTCGGAGGTCCAGGGTTCCTCTGGCTGTTGCCGAAGACTTCATCGCCTTAGCATGAGCACAGCAAACCTGTAAAAAAGAATGAAGACAACCGCTTAGTAACAAGAAAATGGTTGAAAGATTGGATAATTAAATTAAAATGAAAGTTACCTCGACCATGGTGTTGTTGTCAAAACCGACAAATCTTGGTTAGGGGGCCGCCCAATTTCCAGTACGGGGCATGGTCGTGGGCGGTTCTGCTTTGGAATCGACACCGACATCTTTGTCCACATCGATGGCTTCTTCGGAGCCGTAGTCGAGCACATCAGTTAGGTCTTCGACTGTGGTGACTAGGTGGGTGGTGGGTGGGATAAAAATTTCCTTATCGCCGGCTTTACATTCAATTAGATAATAAACGGTGGATGAGATCGCCAGGTTTTGGATCCGGTCTAGTACCTTGTGTACGTGTGAGAGCTCCTTGGCATCCAGGGCCTGGCTGTAGGCCGGGCTGATCTTAAATAAGTTATTTGGGCCACTTGAAGTGGCGCCATCCTCTTGATCGCCCGTGGTTGGTCCCTGGGCGGCGGGAGTAGTTACCGCATCAGACATAGGGGACGCGAGCGGTGTTATCGGGTCCGAAGACAGGCTAAGCTCGAGGGAGGAGTCTGCGGGCCCAGCATTTAGGCCAGATGTCGTGATCACTAGATCTATCTCCAGTGTCGTCTCTGTAAAGAGGGGGTATCCGAGGATCCCATCATAAGCTGGCTCCGGGATCATGACGCCCAAGGGTTCACGCTGATCCGAGGTCCATCCTGAAAGGACTAGGTCTCCTCGAGCGTCCGCGGTGTATTCCAGGCTTCTGAAGTCGATGACCTGATTTGGAGCAAAGTTTCCACGCGGCCTAGATGGCTGGCTGGATCGACATGCAACACAATGCTGCCGAAGGCAAAAAGCTGGCGGGGCCGAAGATGCCCCCACAACCAATGCTACTATCAATATGTAGACGAGCCATCGAGTCCTGAAGATCAAAAAGCATGCTCTCAATGAAAGCACCAATGTCGGTGTAAAAAAGGCAGATCTCGGGTATGGGGCCCCGGGCTGTTAGAATGGATCGATAGGTAACATGAGAAGAACACACAAGGAGTTTACCCAGGTTTGGGCCCTCTCTATGGAGGTAAAACCCTATGTTCCGCTCTTGTTTATATTGATGATGGTGTATGGGATACAAGTGTGATCTACCTCGTGATCGTAAGTTGTGTTCTGACCCTAGGGCTAGGTGAATGTAATTGTGATTCGATCCCCTCTATGGGAGAAAGCCTCCGGCTTATATACACGCCAGGTAGGGGATCTAGGGTTACATGGTCAGTATCCAGAGACGCATATGGAGGCGGCAGGAGATGTCTTGGGGTATAGGTCAAGTCTTCGGCATGCGCAGTCTTGGTCATGTTCCAAGCATGTAACTTCCGAAGTCCACCTTAATGAGGCCCACCGGCCCATCCCGAGGACTACAGGCCGACTAGGTTAGCACCCACTAGTGTGTTCATTGGTGCCACTTAGGTTAGCCCGAGGACGTAGGGTTTTACCTCCATAGGGAAGCTTGCGCGGCTATGCGCGGGAACCTGCACGGTTGCGCGGGAACGGGCTCACCGATGATTCATTGGCACCACTTTGAGCCACCGTTTGGCCAAAAGAACGCCTATGCAGTGCTCAAGCTTGCGCTCGAAGCCGTCTGCAGCAGCAGGGTGACAAGACGTGTGAGAGGAGGACGAAACAACACATACACATTCGGTTAATAAAAAAATGTTTGCGATTTAATTACCTACTACCTCCGTCTTGGTTTATAAGTCCTCTTTACATTTTTGTGCCAAATTTTGACTAGAGATTTTGTTGGGGAACGTAGTAATTTCAAAAAAAATCCTACGCACACGCAGGATCATGGTGATGCATAGCAACGAGAGGGGAGAGTGTTGTCCACATACCCTCGTAGACCGAAAGCGGAAGCGTTATGAGAACGTGGTTGATGTAGTTGTACGTCTTCATGATCCGACCGATCCAAGTACCGAACGCACGACACCTCCGAGTTGAGCACACATTCAGCTCGATGACGTCCCATGAACTCCGATCCAGCAGAGCTTCACGGGAGAGTTCCGTCAGCACGACGGCGTGATGATGGTGATGATGTTGCTACCGACACAGGGCTTCGCCTAAGCACCGCTACGATATGACCGAGGTGGATTATGGTGGAGGGGGGCACCGCACACGACTTGGAACAATCAACTTGTGTGTCTATGGGGTGCCCCTGGCCATGTATATAAAGGATGGAGGGAGGAGGAGGCCGGCCCTCATAGGACGCGCCCAATGTGTGGAGTCCTACTAGGACTCCCTAGTCCTAGTAGGATTCCACCTCCCACATGGAATAGGAAAAAGGGAAGGGAGAAGGAGAAGGAAGGAAGGGGGCGCCCCCCCTCCCTAGTCCAATTCGGACCAGTCCATGGGGAGGGGTGCGGCCACCCTTTGAGGCCTTTCTCTCCTTTCCCGTATGGCCCATTAAGGCCCAATACGAATTCCCGTAACTCTCCGGTACTCCAAAAATACCTGAATCACTCGGAACCTTTCCGATGTCCGAATATAGTCGTCCAATATATCGATCGTTACGTCTCGACCATTTCAAGACTCCTCGTCATGTCCCCCATCTCATCCGGGACTCCGAACTACCTTCGGTACATCAAAACACATAAACTCATAATACCGATCGTCACCGAACGTTAAGCGTGCGGACCCTACGGGTTCGAGCACTATGTAGACATGACCGAGACACATCTCCGGTCAATAACCAATAGCGGAACCTGGATGCTCATATTGGCTCCTACATATTCTACGAAGATCTTTATCGGTCAAACCGCATGACAACATACGTTGTTCCCTTTGTCATCGGTATGTTACTTGCCCGAGATTCGATCATCGGTATCACCATACCTAGTTCAATCTCGTTACCGGCAAGTCTCTTTACTCATTCCGTAATGCATCATCCCGCAACTAACTCATTAGTTACATTGCTTGCAAGGCTTATAGTGATGTGCATTACCGAGAGGGCCCAGAGATACCTCTCTGACAATCGGAGTGACAAATCCTAATCTCGATCTATGCCAACTCAACAAGTACCATCGGAGACACCTGTAGAGCACTTTTATAATCACCCAGTTACGTTGTGACGTTTGGTAGCACACAAAGTGTTCCTCCGGTATTCGGGAGTTGCATAATCTCATAGTCATAGGAACATGTATAAGTCATGAAGAAAGCAATAGCAACATACTAAACAATCAAGTGCTAAGCTAACGGAATGGGTCAAGTCAATCACATCATTCTCTAATGATGTGATCCCGTTAATCAAATGACAACTCATGTCTATTGCTAGGAAACTTAACCATCTTTGATTCAACGAGCTAGTCAAGTAGAGGCATACTAGTGACACTCTGTTTGTCTATGTATTCACACATGTACTAAGTTTCCGGTTAATACAATTCTAGCATGAATAATAAACATTTATCATGAAATAAGGAAAAAAATAAGTTTATTATTGCCTGTAGGGCATATTTCCTTCAGTCTCCCACTTGCACTAGAGTCAATAATCTAGTTCACATTGCCATGTGATTTAACACCAATAGTTCACATCACCATGTGATTAACACCCATAGTTCACATCGTCATGTGACCAACACTCAAAGGATTTACTAGAGTCGGTAATCTAGTTTACATCGCCATGTGATTAACACCCAAAGAGTACTAAGGTGTGATCATGTTTTGCTTGTGAGAGAAATTTAGTCAACGGGTCTGCCAAATTCAGATCCGTATGTATTATGCAAATTTCTATGTCAACAATGCTCTGCACGGAGCTACTCTAGCTAATCGCTCCCACTTTCAATATGTATCTAGATCGAGACTTAGAGTCATCCAGATCTGTGTCAAAGCTTGCATCGACGTAACTCTTTACGACGAACCTTTTGTCACCTCCATAATCGAGAAACATATCCTTATTCCACTAAGGATAATTTTGACCGCTGTCCAGTGATCTACTCCTAGATCACTATTGTACTCCCTTGGCAAACTCAGTGTAGGGTATACAATAGATCTTGTACACAGCATGGCATACTTTATAGAACCTATGGCTGAGGCATAGGGAATGACTGCCATTCTCTTTCTATCTTCTGCCGTGGTCGGGCTTTGAGTATTACTCAGTTTCACACCTTGCAACACAGGCAAGAACTCTTTCTTTGACTGTTCCATTTTGAACTACTTCAAAATCTTGTCAAGGTATGTACTCATTGAAAAAACTTATCAAGCGTCTTGACCTATCTCTATAGATCTTGATGCTTAATATGTAAGCAGCTTCACTGAGGTCTTTCTTTGAAAAACTCCTTTCAAATACTCCTTTATGCTTTCCAGAAAAATTCTACATTATTTCCGATCAACAATATGTCATTCACATATACTCATCAGAAATGTTGTAGTGCTCCCACTCACTTTCTTGTAAATACAGGCTTCACCGCAAGTCTGTATAGAACTATATGGTTTGATCAACTAATCAAAGCGTATATTCCAACTCAGAAATGCTTGCACCAGTCCATAGATGGATCGCTGGAGCTTGCACATTTTGTTAGCACCTTTAGGATCGACAAAACCTTCTGGTTGCATCATATACAACTCCTCTTTAAGAAATCCATTAAGGAATGTAGTTTGACATCCATTTGCCAGATTTCATAAAATGTGGCAATTTGCTAACATGATTCGGACTGACTTAAGCATCGCTACGAGTGAGAAAATATCATCGTAGTCAACACCTTGAACTTTGTCAAAAACCTTTTTCGACAAGTTTAGCTTTGTAGATAGTATCACTACTATCGGCGTCCATCTTCCTCTTGAAGATCCATTTATTTTCTATGCCTTGCCGATCATCGGGCAAGTCAACCAAAGTCCACACTCTATTCTCATACATGGATCCCATCTCAGATTTCGTGGCCTCAAGCCATTTTGCGGAATCTGGGCTCATCATCGCTTCCTCATAGTTCGTAGGTTCATCATGGTCAAGTAACATGACCTCCAGAACAGGATTACCGTACCACTCTGGTGCGGATCTCACTCTGGTTGACCTACGAGGTTCGGTAGTAACTTGATCTGAAGTTACATGATCATCATCATTAGCTTCCTCACTAATTGGTGTAGGAGTCACAGGAACAGATATTTGTCATGAACTACTTTCCAATAAGGGAGAAGGTACAGTTACCTCATCAAGTTCTACTTTCCTCCCACTCACTTCTTTCGAGAGAAAACTCCTTCTCTAGAAAGGATCCATTCTTAGCAACGAATGCCTTGCCTTCGGATCTATGATAGAAGGTGTACCCAACTGTCTCCTTTGGGTATCCTATGAAGACACATTTCTCCGATTTGGCTTTGAGCTTATCAGGATGAAACTTTTTCACATAAGCATCGCAACCCCAAACTTTAAGAAACGACAACTTTGGTTTCTTGCCAAACCACAGTTCATATGGTGTCGTCTCAATGGATTTAGATGGTGCCCTATTTAACGTGAATGCAGCTGTCTCTAATGCATAACCCCAAAACGATAGTGGTAAATCGGTAAGAGACATCATAGATTGCACCATATCTAATAAAGTACGGTTACGATGTTCGGACACACCATTACGCTGTGGTGTTCCAGGTGGCGTGAGTTGCGAAACTATTCTGCATTGTTTCAAATGAAGACCAAAACTCGTAACTCAAATATTCTCCTCCACGATCAGATCGTAGAAACTTTATTTTCTTGTTACGATGATTTTCTACTTCACTCTGAAATTATTTGAACTTTTCAAATGTTTCATACTTATGCTTCATCAAGTAGATATACCCATATCTGCTCAAATCATCTGTGAAGGTCAGAAAATAACGATACCTGCAGCGAGCCTCAACACTCATCGGACTGCATACATCAGTATGTATTATTTCCAACAAGTCTGTTGCTCGCTCCATTGTTCTGGAGAACGGAGTCTTAGTCATCTTGCCCGTGAGGCATGGTTCGCAAGCATCAACTGATTCATAATCAAGTGATTCCAAAAGCCCATCAGCATGGATTTTCTTCATGCGCTTTACACCAATATGACCTAAACGGCAGTGCCACAAATAAGTTGCACTATCATTATTAACTCTGCATCTTTTGGCTTCAATATTATGAATATTTGTATCACTACAATCGAGATTCAATAAACCATTCACCTTGGGTGTATGACCATTGAAGGTTTTATTCATGTAAACAGAACAACAATTATTCTCTGACTTTAAATGAATAACCTTATTGCAATAAACATGATCAAATCATATTCATGCTTAACGCAAACACCAAATAACATTTATTTAGGTTCAACACTAATCCCGAAAGTATAAGGAGTGTGTGATGATGATCATATTAATCTTGGAACCACTTCCAACACACATCATCACTTCACCCTTAACTAGTCTCTGTTCATTCTGCAACTCCCGTTTCGAGTTACTAATCTTAGCAACTGAACTAGTATCAAATACTGAGGAACTAGTATCAAATACTGAGGGGTTGCTATAAACACTAGTAAAGTACACATCAATAACATGTATATCAAATATACCTTTGTTCACTTTGCCATCCTTCTTATCCGCCAAATACTTGGGGCAGTTCTGCTTCCAGTGACCAGTCCCTTTGCAGTAGAAGCACTTAGTCTCAGTCTTAGGTCCAGACTTGGGCTTCTTCACTTGAGCAGCAACTTGCTTGTCGTTCTTCTTGAAGTTCCCCTTCTTCACTTTGCCCTTTTCTTGAAACTAGTGGTCTTGTCAACCATCAACACTTGATGCCTTTCTTGATTTCTACCTTCGTCGATTTCAGCATCACGAAGAGCTGGGAATCGTTTCCGTTATCCCTTGCATATTATAGTTCATCACGAAGTTGTAGTAACTTGGGGATAGTGACTAGAGAACTCTGTCAATCACTATCTTATCTGGAAGATTAACTCCCACTTGATTCAAGTGATTGTAGTACTCAGAAATTCTGAGCACATGCTCACTAGCTGAGCAATTCTCCTCCATCTTGTAGGCAAAGTACTTGTCAAAGGTCTCATACCTTTCGACATGGGCATGAGTCTGAAATGCTAATTTCAACTCTTGGAACATCTCATATGTTCCGTGGCGTTCAAAACGTCTTTGAAGCCCCGATTCTAAGCCGTAAAGCATGGTGCACTAAACTATCAAGTAGTCGTCATATCGAGCTTGCCAAACATTCATAACGTCTGCATCTGCTCCAGCATTCGGTCTGTCACCTAGCGGTGCATCAAGGACATAATTCTTCTATGCAACAATGAGGATAATCCTCAGATCATGGATCCAATCCGCATCATTGCTACTAACAACTTTCAACTTAGTTTTCTCTAGGAACATATCAAAAATAAAATAGGGGAGCTAAACGCGAGCTATTGATCTACAACATAGATATGCTAATACTACCAGGACTAAGTTCATGATAAATTAAAGTTCAATTAATCATATTACTTAAGAACTCCCACTTCGATAGACATCCCTCTAATCATCTAAGTGATCACGTGATCCAAATCAACTAAACCATGTCGATCATTACGTGAAATGGAGTAGTTTTCAATGGTGAACATCACTATGTTGATCATATCTACTATATGATTCACGCTTGGCCTTTCGGTCTCAGTGTTCCGAGGCCATATCTGCAGATGCTAGGCTCGTCAAGTTTAACCCAAGTATTTCTGCATGTGCGAAACTGGCTTGCACCCGTTGTATGTGAACGTAGAGCTTATCACACCCGATCATCACGTGGTGTCTCGGCACGATGAACTTTGGCAACGGTGCATACTCAGGGAGAACACTTATACCTTGAAATTTTAGTAAGGGATCATCTTATAAAGCTACCGCCGAACTAAGCAAAATAAGATGTATAAAAGATAAACATCACATGCAATCAAAATATGTGACATGATATGGCCATCGTCATCTTGTGCTTTTGATCTCCATCTCCACAGTACTAAAATGATCTCCATTGTAATCGGCATGACACCATGATCTCCATCATCTTGATCTTTTATCAACGTGTCGTCACATGGTCGTCTCACCAGCTATTGCTTTTGCAACTATTGCTATCGCATAGCGATAAAGTAAAGCAATTATATGGCACTTGCATCTTATGCAATAAAGAGACAACCATAAGGCTCCTGCCAGTTGCCGATAACTTTAACAAAACATGATCATCTCATACAACAATTTATATCTCATCACGTCTTGACCATATCACATCACAACATGCCCTGCAAAAACAAGTTAGACGTCCTCTACTTTGTTGTTGCAAGTTTTACGTGGCTGCTACGGGCTGAGCAAGAACCGTTCTTACCTACGCATCAAAACCACAACGATATTTCGTCAAGTTAGTGTTTTTTTATCCTTCACAAGGACCGGGCATAGCCACACTCGATTTAACTAAAGTTGGAGAAACTGACACCCGCCAGCCACCTGTGTGCGAAGCACATCGGTAGAACCAGTCTCGCGTAAGCGTACGCGTAATGTCGGTCCGGGCCGCTTCATCCAACAATACCACCGAATCAAAGTATGACATGCTGGTAAGCAGTATGACGTGTATCGCCCACAACTCACTTGTGTTCTACTCGTCCATATAACATCTACGCATAAACCTGGCTCGGATGCCACTGTTGGGGAACGTAGTAATTTCAAAAAAAATCCTACGCACATGTAGGATCATGGTGATGCATAGCAATGAGAGGGGAGAGTGTTGTCCACGTACCCTCGTAGACCGAAAGCGGAAGCGTTATGAGAACGCGGTTGATGTAGTCATACGTCTTCACGATCCGACCAATCCAAGTACCGAACGCACGGCACCTTCGAGTTCAGCACACGTTCAGCTCGATGATGTCCCACGAACCCAGATCCAGTAGAGCTTCACGGGAGAGTTCCGTCAGCACGACGGCGTGATGACGGTGATGATGTTGCTACCGACGCAGGGCTTCGCCTAAGCACCGGTACGATATGACCGTATATAAAGGATGGAGGGAGGAGGAGGCCGGCCCTCATAGGGCGCGCCCAAGTGTGGAGTCCTACTAGGACTCCCTAGTCCTAGTAGGATTCCACCTCCCACATGGAATAGGAAAAAGGGAAGGGAGAAGGAGAAGGAAGGAAGGGGGCGCCCCCCTCCCTAGTCCAATTCGGACCAGTCCATGGGGAGGGGTGCGGCCACCCTTTGAGGCCTTTCTCTCCTTTCCCGTATGGCCCATTAAGGCCCAATACGAATTCCCGTAACTCTCCGGTACTCCAAAAATACCTGAATCACTCGGAACCTTTCCGATGTCCGAATATAGTCGTCCAATATATCGATCGTTACGTCTCGACCATTTCAAGACTCCTCGTCATGTCCCCCATCTCATCCGGGACTCCGAACTACCTTCGGTACATCAAAACACATAAACTCATAATACCGATCGTCACCGAACGTTAAGCGTGCGGACCCTACGGGTTCGAGAACTATGTAGACATGACCGAGACACATCTCCGGTCAATAACCAATAGCGGAACCTGGATGCTCATATTGGCTCCTACATATTCTACAAAGATCTTTATCGGTCAAACCGCATGACAACATACGTTGTTCCCTTTGTCATCGGTATGTTTCTTGCCCGAGATTCGATCGTCGGTATCACGATACCTAGTTCAATCTCGTTACCGGCAAGTCTCTTTACTCGTTCCGTAATGCATCATCCCGCAACTAACTCTTTAGTTACATTGCTTGCAAGGCTTATAGTGATGTGCATTACCGAGAGGGCCCAGAGATACCTCTCTGACAATCGGAGTGACAAATCCTAATCTCGATCTATGCCAACTCAACAAGTACCATCGGAGACACCTGTAGAGCACATTTATAATCACCCAGTTATGTTGTGACGTTTGGTAGCACACAAAGTGTTCCTCCGGTATTCGGGAGTTGCATAATCTCATAGTCATAGGAACATGTATAAGTCATGAAGAAAGCAATAGCAACATACTAAACGATCAAGTGCTAAGCTAACGGAATGGGTCAAGTCAATCACATCATTCTCTAATGATGTGATCCCGTTAATCAAATGACAACTCATGTCTATGGCTAGGAAACTTACCATCTTTGATTCAACGAGCTAGTCAAGTAGAGGCATACTAGTGACACTCTGTTTGTCTATGTATTCACACATGTACTAAGTTTCCGGTTAATACAATTCTAGCATGAATAATAAACATTTATCATGAAATAAGGAAAAAAATAAGTTTATTATTGCCTGTAGGGCATATTTCCTTCAGTCTCCCACTTGCACTAGAGTCAATAATCTAGTTCACATTGCCATGTGATTTAACACCAATAGTTCACATCACCATGTGATTAACACCCATAGTTCACATCGTCATGTGACCAACACTCAAAGTATTTACTAGATTTGGTAATCTAGTTTACATCGCCATGTGATTAACACCCAAAGAGTACTAAGGTGTGATCATGTTTTGCTTGTGAGAGAAATTTAGTCAACGGGTCTGCCAAATTCAGATCCGTATGTATTATGCAAATTTCTATGTCAACAATGCTCTGCACGGAGCTACTCTAGCTAATCGCTCCCACTTTCAATATGTATCTAGATCGAGACTTAGAGTCATCCAGATCTGTGTCAAAGCTTGCATCGACGTAACTCTTTACGACGAACCTTTTGTCACCTCCATAATCGAGAAACATATCCTTATTCCACTAAGGATAATTTTGACCGCTGTCTAGTGATCTACTCCTAGATCACTATTGTACTCCCTTGGCAAACTCAGTGTAGGGTATACAATAGATCTTGTACACAACATGGCATACTTTATAGAACCTATGGCTGAGGCATAGGGAATGACTGCCATTCTCTTTCTATCTTCTGCCGTGGTCGGGCTTTGAGTATTACTCAATTTCACACCTTGCAACACAGGCAAGAACTCTTTCTTTGACTGTTCCATTTTGAACTACTTCAAAATCTTGTCAAGGTATGTACTCATTGAAAAAACTTATCAAGCGTCTTGACCTATCTCTATAGATCTTGATGCTTAATATGTAAGCAGCTTCACTGAGGTCTTTCTTTGAAAAACTCCTTTCAAATACTCCTTTATGCTTTCCAGAAAAATTCTACATTATTTCCGATCAACAATATGTCATTCACATATACTCATCAGAAATGTTGTAGTGCTCCCACTCACTTTCTTGTAAATACAGGCTTCACCGCAAGTCTGTATAGAACTATATGGTTTGATCAACTAATCAAAGCGTATATTCCAACTCAGAAATGCTTGCACCAGTCCATAGATGGATCGCTGGAGCTTGCACATTTTGTTAGCACCTTTAGGATCGACAAAACCTTCTGGTTGCATCATATACAACTCCTCTTTAAGAAATCCATTAAGGAATGTAGTTTGACATCCATTTGCCAGATTTCATAAAATGTGGCAATTTGCTAACATGATTCGGACTGACTTAAGCATCGCTACGAGTGAGAAAATATCATCGTAGTCAACACCTTGAACTTTGTCAAAAACCTTTTTCGACAAGTTTAGCTTTGTAGATAGTATCACTACTATCGGCGTCCATCTTCCTCTTGAAGATCCATTTATTTTCTATGCCTTGCCGATCATCGGGCAAGTCAACCAAAGTCCACACTCTGTTCTCATACATGGATCCCATCTCAGATTTCGTGGCCTCAAGCCATTTTGCGGAATCTGGGCTCATCATCGCTTCCTCATAGTTCGTAGGTTCATCATGGTCAAGTAACATGACCTCCAGAACAGGATTACCGTACCACTCTGGTGCGGATCTCACTCTGGTTGACCTACGAGGTTCGGTAGTAACTTGATCTGAAGTTACATGATCATCATCATTAGCTTCCTCACTAATTGGTGTAGGAGTCACAGGAACAGATATTTGTCATGAACTACTTTCCAATAAGGGAGAAGGTACAGTTACCTCATCAAGTTCTACTTTCCTCCCACTCACTTCTTTCGAGAGAAAACTCCTTCTCTAGAAAGGATCCATTCTTAGCAACGAATGCCTTGCCTTCGGATCTATGATAGAAGGTGTACCCAACTGTCTCCTTTGGGTATCCTATGAAGACACATTTCTCCGATTTGGCTTTGAGCTTATCAGGATGAAACTTTTTCACATAAGCATCGCAACCCCAAACTTTAAGAAACGACAACTTTGGTTTCTTGCCAAACCACAGTTCATATGGTGTCGTCTCAATGGATTTAGATGGTGCCCTATTTAACGTGAATGCAGCTGTCTCTAATGCATAACCCCAAAACGATAGTGGTAAATCGGTAAGAGACATCATAGATTGCACCATATCTAATAAAGTACGGTTACGATGTTCGGACACACCATTACGCTGTGGTGTTCCAGGTGGCGTGAGTTGCGAAACTATTCTGCATTGTTTCAAATGAAGACCAAAACTCGTAACTCAAATATTCTCCTCCACGATCAGATCGTAGAAACTTTATTTTCTTGTTACGATGATTTTCTACTTCACTCTGAAATTATTTGAACTTTTCAAATGTTTCATACTTATGCTTCATCAAGTAGATATACCCATATCTGCTCAAATCATCTGTGAAGGTCAGAAAATAACGATACCTGCAGCGAGCCTCAACACTCATCGGACTGCATACATCAGTATGTATTATTTCCAACAAGTCTGTTGCTCGCTCCATTGTTCTGGAGAACGGAGTCTTAGTCATCTTGCCCGTGAGGCATGGTTCGCAAGCATCAACTGATTCATAATCAAGTGATTCCAAAAGCCCATCAGCATGGATTTTCTTCATGCGCTTTACACCAATATGACCTAAACGGCAGTGCCACAAATAAGTTGCACTATCATTATTAACTCTGCATCTTTTGGCTTCAATATTATGAATATTTGTATCACTACAATCGAGATTCAATAAACCATTCACCTTGGGTGTATGACCATTGAAGGTTTTATTCATGTAAACAGAACAACAATTATTCTCTGACTTTAAATGAATAACCTTATTGCAATAAACATGATCAAATCATATTCATGCTTAACGCAAACACCAAATAACATTTATTTAGGTTCAACACTAATCCCGAAAGTATAAGGAGTGTGTGATGATGATCATATTAATCTTGGAACCACTTCCAACACACATCATCACTTCACCCTTAACTAGTCTCTGTTCATTCTGCAACTCCCGTTTCGAGTTACTAATCTTAGCAACTGAACTAGTATCAAATACTGAGGAACTAGTATCAAGTACTGAGGGGTTGCTATAAACACTAGTAAAGTACACATCAATAACATGTATATCAAATATACCTTTGTTCACTTTGCCATCCTTCTTATCCGCCAAATACTTGGGGCAGTTCTGCTTCCAGTGACCAGTCCCTTTGCAGTAGAAGCACTTAGTCTCAGTCTTAGGTCCAGACTTGGGCTTCTTCACTTGAGCAGCAACTTGCTTGTCGTTCTTCTTGAAGTTCCCCTTCTTCACTTTGCCCTTTTCTTGAAACTAGTGGTCTTGTCAACCATCAACACTTGATGCCTTTCTTGATTTCTACCTTCGTCGATTTCAGCATCACGAAGAGCTGGGAATCGTTTCCGTTATCCCTTGCATATTATAGTTCATCACGAAGTTGTAGTAACTTGGGGATAGTGACTAGAGAACTCTGTCAATCACTATCTTATCTGGAAGATTAACTCCCACTTGATTCAAGTGATTGTAGTACTCAGAAATTCTGAGCACATGCTCACTAGCTGAGCAATTCTCCTCCATCTTGTAGGCAAAGTACTTGTCAAAGGTCTCATACCTTTCGACATGGGCATGAGTCTGAAATACTAATTTCAACTCTTGGAACATCTCATATGTTCCGTGGCGTTCAAAACGTCTTTGAAGCCCCGATTCTAAGCCGTAAAGCATGGTGCACTAAACTATCAAGTAGTCGTCATATCGAGCTTGCCAAACGTTCATAACGTCTGCATCTGCTCCTGCATTCGGTCTGTCACCTAGCGGTGCATCAAGGACATAATTCTTCTGTGCAACAATGAGGATAATCCTCAGATCATGGATCCAATCCGCATCATTGCTACTAACAACTTTCAACTTAGTTTTCTCTAGGAACATATCAAAAATAAAATAGGGGAGCTAAACGCGAGCTATTGATCTACAACATAGATATGCTAATACTACCAGGACTAAGTTCATGATAAATTAAAGTTCAATTAATCATATTACTTAAGAACTCCCACTTAGATAGACATCCCTCTAATCATCTAAGTGATCACGTGATCCAAATCAACTAAACCATGTCGATCATTACGTGAAATGGAGTAGTTTTCAATGGTGAACATCACTATGTTGATCATATCTACTATATGATTCACGCTTGGCCTTTCGGTCTCAGTGTTCCGAGGCCATATCTGCAGATGCTAGGCTCGTCAAGTTTAACCCAAGTATTTCTGCATGTGCAAAACTGGCTTGCACCCATTGTATGTGAACGTAGAGCTTATCACACCCGATCATCACGTGGTGTCTCGGCACGATGAACTTTGGCAACGGTGCATACTCAGGGAGAACACTTATACCTTGAAATTTTAGTAAGGGATCATCTTATAAAGCTACCGCCGAACTAAGCAAAATAAGATGTATAAAAGATAAACATCACATGCAATCAAAATATGTGACATGATATGGCCATCGTCATCTTGTGCTTTTGATCTCCATCTCCACAGTACTAAAATGATCTCCATTGTAATCGGCATGACACCATGGTCTCCATCATCTTGATCTTTTATCAACGTGTCGTCACATGGTCATCTCACCAGCTATTGCTTTTGCAACTATTGCTATCGCATAGCGATAAAGTAAAGCAATTATATGGCACTTGCATCTTATGCAATAAAGAGACAACCATAAGGCTCCTGCCAGTTGCCGATAACTTTAACAAAACATGATCATCTCATACAACAATTTATATCTCATCACGTCTTGACCATATCACATCACAACATGCCCTGCAAAAACAAGTTAGACGTCCTCTACTTTGTTGTTGCAAGTTTTACGTGGCTGCTACGGGCTGAGCAAGAACCGTTCTTACCTACGCATCAAAACCACAACGATATTTCGTCAAGTTAGTGTTGTTTTATCCTTCACAAGGACCGGGCATAGCCACACTCGATTTAACTAAAGTTGGAGAAACTGACACCCGCCAGCCACCTGTGTGCGAAGCACATCGGTAGAACCAGTCTCGCGTAAGCGTACGCGTAATGTCGGTCCGGGCCGCTTCATCCAACAATACCACCGAATCAAAGTATGACATGCTGGTAAGCAGTATGACGTGTATCGCCCACAACTCACTTGTGTTCTACTCGTCCATATAACATCTACGCATAAACCTGGCTCGGATGCCACTGTTGGGGAACGTAGTAATTTCAAAAAAAATCCTACGCACATGTAGGATCATGGTGATGCATAGCAATGAGAGGGGAGAGTGTTGTCCACGTACCCTCGTAGACCGAAAGCGGAAGCGTTATGAGAACGCGGTTGATGTAGTCATACGTCTTCACGATCCGACCAATCCAAGTACCGAACGCACGGCACCTTCGAGTTCAGCACACGTTCAGCTCGATGATGTCCCACGAACCCAGATCCAGTAGAGCTTCACGGGAGAGTTCCGTCAGCACGACGGTGTGATGACGGTGATGATGTTGCTACCGACGCAGGGCTTCGCCTAAGCACCGGTACGATATGACCGTATATAAAGGATGGAGGGAGGAGGAGGCCGGCCCTCATAGGGCGCGCCCAAGTGTGGAGTCCTACTAGGACTCCCTAGTCCTAGTAGGATTCCACCTCCCACATGGAATAGGAAAAAGGGAAGGGAGAAGGAGAAGGAAGGAAGGGGGCGCCCCCCTCCCTAGTCCAATTCGGACCAGTCCATGGGGAGGGGTGCGGCCACCCTTTGAGGCCTTTCTCTCCTTTCCCGTATGGCCCATTAAGGCCCAATACGAATTCCCGTAACTCTCCGGTACTCCGAAAAATACCCGAATCACTCGGAACCTTTCCGATGTCCGAATATAGTTGTCCAATATATCGATCTTTACGACTCGACCATTTCGAGACTCCTCGTCATGTCCCCGATCTCATCCGGGACTCCGAACTACCTTCGGTACATCAAAACACATAAACTCATAATACCGATCGTCACCGAACGTTAAGCGTGCGGACCCTACGGGTTCGAGAACTATGTAGACATGACCGAGACACATCTCCGGTCAATAACCAATAGCGGAACCTGGATGCTCATATTGGCTCCTACATATTCTACAAAGATCTTTATCGGTCAAACCGCATGACAACATACGTTGTTCCCTTTGTCATCGGTATGTTTCTTGCCCGAGATTCGATCGTCGGTATCACGATACCTAGTTCAATCTCGTTACCGGCAAGTCTCTTTACTCGTTCCGTAATGCATCATCCCGCAACTAACTCTTTAGTTACATTGCTTGCAAGGCTTATAGTGATGTGCATTACCGAGAGGGCCCAGAGATACCTCTCTGACAATCGGAGTGACAAATCCTAATCTCGATCTATGCCAACTCAACAAGTACCATCGGAGACACCTGTAGAGCACATTTATAATCACCCAGTTATGTTGTGACGTTTGGTAGCACACAAAGTGTTCCTCCGGTATTCGGGAGTTGCATAATCTCATAGTCATAGGAACATGTATAAGTCATGAAGAAAGCAATAGCAACATACTAAACGATCAAGTGCTAAGCTAACGGAATGGGTCAAGTCAATCACATCATTCTCTAATGATGTGATCCCGTTAATCAAATGACAACTCATGTCTATGGCTAGGAAACTTAACCATCTTTGATTCAACGAGCTAGTCAAGTAGAGGCATACTAGTGACACTCTGTTTGTCTATGTATTCACGCATGTACTAAGTTTCCGGTTAGTACAATTCTAGCATGAATAATAAACATTTATCATGAAATAAGGAAATAAATAATAACTTTATTATTGCCTCTAGGGCATATTTCCTTCAGATTTAACTGATAAAATATGAATGCATGTCACCATATATCGTTGGATTCGTATTTGAACATAGTTTCCAATTATATTATTTTTATAACATGCATTAACATTTGTTAGTTAAATTTAAGGTCAAAATTTGGCACAGAATATAAAGGGGACTAATAAACGAGGATGGAGGTAGTAGCACACGGCCACTCTCTACGCAACGCCGCGAACGATTGTTCGACCACCGTGTGATGTGGAACGCAACGTAGTATCACATCATGCCGCCGGCTCGCAACTGCCGGCCAGCTTGTAGACGACCATTTCCTGCGTGTTCAACTGCTCTATGCGTGTGGTTGCTTGCGGTTGAGGCGGCCACGACGCGCTTTGCTTGTGTCCCGCTGCACGCGCTCTGCTCTCGCGTCCCTCTGCGTGTGCTGCCATCATTTGGGGCTGGCACATGATCCCGTACGTTCGTGCTACCATCATGCATGCGGTTGCGCTGGGCGCGGAACCACGATGTAGTTATCCACTGAAAAAACTGCCATGCGGACGTGCCGAGAATCCAGGCGGCCCGGCCCCCATTTATTCCCGCGGCCATTTACCTTAATCTCTCGCGCCACACGACACAATAAGCACACCCATGACGACACATACAGAGAGGATATCCGGCGGCTACAATGGCGCTCCCAGCGGCTGACGACGACAACAGACAACAGTTCACTACGCCTCACGTAGTGGACACCCATGTGATGGGGAAGGACCTCTCGGTGGTGTACACCAACGAGCCGGTCTCGGTGGAGAGCTCCATCCAAACTATGGATCAATTGCTTGTTGAGGACAAGTACCAAGTGGTCGATTTCGACTTCGAGTTCATCGGCGGTCATGCCGGGCATTATCAGAAGGTTGTCGTCGCCCAGTTGTGCATGCGCCATGACGTCCTCGTCTACCACTACTACCTGGTCACAAGGCCTTGCGAGTGTTTCGCCAGGTTTATCAACAACCTTGACTATAGTTTCGCTACAATGGACACCACCAACGATCTAAAGGCGCTCGAGGTTTCGGGCTTGGCCTGCTGGAATCTTGTGAACATCCATGACCACTACAGGGTCTGGGGCAGCATGAAGAACAATCAGGACTCCCTGGTTGACCTCGCTCGGCCATCATCAACCCCTACTACATGAACATGAAGGATGAGAGCAAGAAAGACAAGATCGCCTGGCACAGTGCCTAGGAGCATAGACTGGATGAAGAACACATCAAGTACGTGGCCAAGGATGTGTACACAAGATATGAGATGTACAGGAGGATCGTTGACATGAGGAAGTGCCTTCATTCTGCCCTAGACGAGGGATCGAGCCACGGAGCAGTGGCAGCAGCGTCACAAGAAGAAGATGATTAGATGATCGTTTCTCCTAGTTTAGAATGCATGTAATTGTTTATTGAGGTGTGTGCGAATGATTTTTATAGTCACTTATGTAATTGGATGTTTATTTTGGTTATATATGTTGTTCTTCTGTAGACAGAGCAAATCAAATTGCACATGGAGTAAACTAGGGAACCCGTCGGTGATGATTTTATCAATCGCTGACAAATGTATACCAGCAAGCGTTTGCCCACAACACACATGACTTATTAGCAGCAATCATTTGTGTTATTATCGGTCTTCGCACGCATTTCTGATACAGACCTGTTTGCCACATATCACACACATCTTGTTCAGTTGAACCATTTCCGTTGCTTGGCTCATCCCAAACAGTTCATCCAAGTGAACCGTATGCCGTATATCGCACACACCCTGATCCGGCTGACCATTTATGTTGTGTTCTAATCACAAACAGTTCATCCGAGTGAACTGTATGCCGTATATTGCACACACCCTCATCTGGCTGATCATTTATGTTATTATGCTCATTGCAAACAGTTCGTATGGACCAACCGTATGCCACATATCGCACACGCAACTCTGATCTGAATCATGTTTGATGTTTGTGCCATCGCAAACAGTTTGTATCATTTTTAATGTTTTTCTTACACCATCATTTGCGATTAATGCATCGCACATAGTTTCCTCGAAGGGTCTTTGATTGTACTGTCGCATTAGGACCATCCTGCAGTAGTGATGCAACATCTAAAACCTTTGGAAAGTAGCATCTTACACAGTAAATAGACAAATGAATCTCATCTAGAAAACTGCTGAAGCGGAAGGCGAATATTGAGCCTTCAGTGATGTTGAATGTTCTTGCAACTTTAGGTCAGTGGCTATGGATAATTTCCCCCAACCTTCATCCTCTCGAGGAAGACTTCAATATGGTACCGTGGGTGTTGAATGAATACCTTCCTCGCCTCTTGACCATGCAGGTGGTCTGATAGGTAATCATCGGTGAACTGCTTTGGAAAGGAAGGAAAACAAAGATAGAGATAAATATCTGTTCTATATTTTGAAATGGCGACAAAGGAAAAAAACAAGGTAAACAAGTTAGTACCATCCTATAGTTGACTGATGTATTCTTCATTGTGCAAACAAAGATCATGCTGTCATTCGTTGCTTGTTTCTTTATCTAACAATATTTCTGAGTTTCTTGACTTGACTGATATTCATGGACATGTCATTTCCCCATATGTAAAATGGGTCGAACAGTGGTTCTAAACCTCTGACAGCAGGACCTATATGTGAAAGACCAAATTCTTAAAAACCAAAATTTTAGAATGGTTCCTACAATTGCACAATAATGTGTTGTTAACCATAGGACCATGCATGTGCAAACCTCGATGGTAAACCTTAGTGCCTCCCATTATTTCCATGCAACATAAGGAAGGTATTGATCAGGTTAAGTGAGAGTTGGCATACTATTAGTAGAATATGTTAATGAAAAATAAACAAATTGCAGATCCACCAGATTAATTTGAGCAGCATGGAAAAGCCAGTTAGCCAAACAAAGCATGCTAAACAACTTGGAAATATAGCAATTGTATATGTTTCCCACGTATTTAGTACAATCAAATTTGATTTATTTCTCACATGCATAACAATACAAAATTGTACCCACAACAAATGAACATCACATTGCAGAATTGAAACAAACAGTTAATTGGACAACACAACAAATGAACCAAACAATTAACTGAGCAGCACATTGCAGAGTAGAACGTATAGTAGAAGATCAGACAGTTAACCAAACCAAGCATACTTAAGAACTACTAGGAAATATAGCAATTGTTGAACCAAACTGTTAACTGAACATCACATTTCAGAAGATCAGATTGCATATTAACATTATATAGGACAATTCACTAGAAGGCACCGGTGGTGGCCTCGAGAAAACACCACTAACTATCATTTAAAGCAGCCAACTGCTTAGCGGTGTTCGCGCACGAGGCTTTGACGGTGGCCTCGACGGCGAGGTGCTCCTCCAAGATCTGGTGGACGACACGCATGGTAGCCATTGCGACCTCATCCGCGCGTGCGGCAGCGATTTGCTTCTCCGCCGCCAGATGCTCATTGAGCTATTGGCTATACTGTGTGCAAAATGGCTATGGGCGGCGGTTATTTGGAGGATGAGGCAGTGATTTGGGTGGAAAGTGTCGCGCCGATGGTAGGGGAATGTGGGATTGAGAAGGAGGAGGAGGATGGGGGTGTGGATTACCTGACCATATCGACGAGGCCGCGCAGCAGGAACAGCCTCACCGGCGAGGAGGCGGCGATGCAAGAAAGCAGTGAAGGTTTGAACTTGGAAAGGAAGGAGGAAACAGTGGAAATGTGGCTTTTGGTCGGGGGGAGGGGGCGTGGAGGTAGATATTTCTGAGGTTGCCGAAAATTTTCTCTAGGTGCAGCATAAAACTGGCGCACAAGTGTGGTTAATGTGCGGGTTGTGGACTGTAGCCGACGAAGCTTCCAGCGTAAGCCATACATGAGGGTGCCCCAAGATATTTTATACTCCATCGCACACGCTTCTTGCTAATAAACTATTTGTGGTAGAGTTGATTTTTTCATTCTGATTTGAAAGATAAAATGGGGTTACGACGAGAAAGGATGATATTTGAATTGCTAGAACATTTATCTGCAGTGAACGTGCAACTATAGGAGTGTGGTGTTAAATTTGGAATTATTCAGGGTTCGTTTTGCCTTTTTATACATTACTTGAGTTGCTGGGCATTTTAATGTGCACAATTCAAATTTCAACTACAGGCACATGCTCCAGTACACCAAAATGGGTTAAAAAATCAAATATGTGTCCTTGGGTGCATTTTTAGGTCCCATGCAAGAAATGGGAATGAATTTCAAACATCTGGGCATCGTGGCTCGGCCGTAAACATTTAGAAACTTGGTTTTAAAATTCCTGTAAATCCAAAGCTCGCCTGAAAATCATGAAACTTGGTAGGTGTTATGACATGGCACCAACATGTTGTGGTAAAAAATTTGTCCGATTTTGAACAAGTTTAGGTATAAACTTCTCACAATCTGGAGTTTCTTTCAAAAAGCCTCATGGTTCCGAGAGGGAACGTGTCACCTCTGTGTGCGAAATGACATACGCCGCCTTGATTTATTTTACAAAGGCAACATGCAACTATAGGAGTATCGTGTTAAAATTTGGAATTATTCAGGGTTCGTTTGGCATTTTTATACATTATTTGAGTTTCTAGGCATTTAATGTGCATACTTCAAATTTGAACTATAGGCA
This sequence comes from Aegilops tauschii subsp. strangulata, assembly GCF_002575655.3. Lineage (NCBI taxonomy): Eukaryota > Viridiplantae > Streptophyta > Magnoliopsida > Poales > Poaceae > Aegilops > Aegilops tauschii. The sequence continues at coordinate 301,799,818 of NC_053035.3, read as the reverse complement.
CATGCCCCCGTGCACCAAACCGGGTTGAAAAATCATATACATGTCCTTGGGTGAATGTGGTCCCATGCAAGAAATGAGAATGAATTTGAAACATCTGGGCGTCGTGGCTTGGCCGTAAACATTGAGAAACTTGGTTTTAAAATTCATGTAAATCCAAAACTCGCCTGAAAATCATGAAACTTGGCATGGTGTTATGACATGGCACCAACATGTTGTGGTAAAAATATTGTCCGATTTGGGACAGGTTTTGGTATAAACTTCTTACAAACCGGAGCATCTCTCAAGAAGCCTCATGGTTTTGAGAGGGAACATGTCACCTCTGTATGCGAAACAACATACGCCGCCTCTTCCGGCCTTGATTTATTTACAGAGGCAACATGCAACTATGGGAGTGTCATGTTACAATTTGGAATTATTCAGGGTTCGTTTGGCCTTTTTATACATTATTTGAGTTTCTAGGCATTTAATGTGCACAATTCAAATTTGAACTACAGGCACATGCCCCGGTGCACCAAACCGGGTTGTAAAATCATATACGTGTCCTTGGGTGAATGTTTAGGTCCCATGCGAGAAATAGGAATGGATTTCAAACATCTGGGCGTCGTGGCTCGTCCTTAAACATTGAGAAACTTGGTTTTAAAATTCATGTAAATGCAAAACTCGTCTGAAAATCAGGAAACTTGGCATGGTGTCATGACATGGCACCAACATGCTGTGGTAAAAAATGTCCGATTTGGGAGAAGTTTTGGTATTAACTTCTTACAAACCGGAGCTTCTCTCAAGAAGCCTCATGGTTTCGAGAGGGAACGTGTCACCTCTATGTGCGAAACGATATACGCTGTCTCTTCTCGCCTTGATTTACTTTACAGAGGCAACATGCAACTATATGAGTGTTGTGTTACAATATGGAATTATTCAGGGTTCGTTTGGCCTTTTTATACATTATTTGATTTTCTAAGCATTTAATGTGCATAATTAAAATTTAAACTACATGCACATGCCCCAGTGCACCAAACTGGGTTGAAAAATCATATTCGTGTCCTTGGGTGAATGTTCAGGTCTCACTGAAGAAATGGGAATGAATTTCAAATATGTGGGCGTCGTGGCTCGGCCGCAAACATTGAGAAACTTTGTTTTAAAATTCCTATAAAACCAAAACTCGCCTGAAAATAATGAAACTTGGCATGGTGTCATGACATGGCACCAACATGCTGTGGTAAAATTTTTATCCGATTTTGGACAAGTTTTGGTATAAGCTTCGTACAGACTGTGGTTTCTCTCAAGAAGCTCCATGGTTCCGAGAGGGAACGTGTAACCTATGTGTGCGAAATGACTTACGTTGCCTCTTCCAGCCTTGATTTATTTTACAGAGGCAACATGCAACTATTGGAGTGTCGTGCCAAAATATGAAATTATTCAGGGTTCGTTTTGCCTTTCTTTTACATTAATTGAGTTTTCTAGGCATTTTTAAACAAATAGCTGCCACGTTATTATCACAAATGGTTGTACTATTCCAACCATGGGTGTTCCATTAACCATTTACTACCGCAGGCAGTTGTTTGATTAGAAGGGATGCATACGAGCTATCCACCGTGCAGGCTTGTCGGCGGAAACGACACCTATGGGATCACGGGGAATCCCTTCTACGGTCGGCGGGCGCGGGGTTGTGGAAAGAGCGGGTTTAAGAGATCAACACGGGGAATTTATCCAGGTTCAGGCTGCAAGTGACGCGTAATACCCTACTCCTGCTGGCTTGTGTTTATCTGGTGTTCTTGGACTAGCTACAAAGCGTGCAGGGTCCAAAAAGTCTGAATCCTCTCTCAGTACGCCGCGGGCCTCCTTTATAGTCAAAGGGGCTGCCATAGTGGCACACAGGAGGTGGAAAGTTGTACAGTAGTCGAGTTTATCTCTGGCACCATAGGACAAAACGCATTAAATGCGCTACTTAGGTGTCCTCTTACTTTATCGGGGACGGTAACGAGGCCCGTCCTATCCGTCGCCGCTTCACCTTGCTCCGACATGCGTCCAGGCCAATGAGGCATGCAGCGCCATGTAGGCTGGCAGGCTGCTGAGCTGGTGTGGTGGCAGGGTCTTCACGAAGATCTGCATGCCACCACGTAGGTGCTTGACTAGTTGGCCTAGGAGCCACGTACTGCCACGTGGGTACCTGCTTAGTTGGTGGGACGGCCGCTGAGCTAGGGCGGCGATGGGGCGGCAAGGCCTTGCCGCGGTCTTGCTGATATTCCTGGCAAAGGTCTTGCCGGGGCCTTGTGGGCATTCTCGGCAAGGAGCCTTGCCGGGGCCTCGTGGGCATCCTCGGCAAGGATCCTCGCTGTTGTCTTATTCTTTGGTTCCTATCCAGGCCTCGCAGGCCCTTTGTCTTCACAAAGATTTGCATGCCACCATGGAGACGCCTCCCGAGCCTTGGTTCCAATGTGGTTGATGGTGTCGGAACTCTCAGGCTCAAGGGTGGCGGCCCCATTGGTGTTGGGAAAGTTGCCCCGGCAAGGGCCTTGCCGGGGGAGTCTCACCTCGCCCCTCTGCTCTTCATGCTTCTGGTCTTGAGCACGGCTCTGGTAGTCTTGTACTTTTGCTTCCTTCCTCTGCCCCGCTAAGTGTGGCCGTAGGTGCGGCTCTAACTGCCCGTGCACAAGTAAAGGTGTATAAAGAAGGGCCCCTACTTTTGTACACCGACAGGAGCCCCGGTCCTGGGCCACACATAAGCGCGACGCGTTGTTAGGCTAGGCCCAAAACGGTGCGCGGGCACGCGGGGCTGAGTTTTACCGCAGTAACTCCCCCGCCAGTTGCGCTTCCCCATGACCTGCTTGAATGCGTGACGTGGGGGTCGCGCGTTGGGCGGTTGTAGCACGCCTGCGTCACATCCTGGTAAATGGTAAAGAGGCGGCCCGCGCCTTCCCCATAAAAAGAAGAGACCGCAGGCGCGCTGCTCATTTACCCCCTGTGCCTTCTCCAATCTCGGAACCGTCGCTCCCTTCTTCCTCCTCAAGCTCTTGCCTTTGCTCGCCGCCGCTGCACCCTTACTGCCCTTAATCCTCCATCCCCTCTCAGTCGCCATGGCGCCCAAGACAGGAAAAGGCAAAGGGGTGGCCAAGGACGTCAGGGAGAAAGAGGCGCCGGAGAGCGAGTTGGCGGTGCTGCGGACGCAGCACGCCTATTTCCCCTCGACGGTCGATGCGGTCCATCTCAGGGACTACTTCCAGCCCCTATGGGGGAGGAAGACGACGGGGCACCCCGCCACGCACATCGTCCCTGCCGATTTTGCCAAGGCCGGCCCAAATCGGTACCCCTTCTTCGTCGATTACTTTTCTTGCGGGCACTGCCCCCCTTTCTCTGATTTCTTCAACGACATCATGCACACCTATGGCTTTCACCTCCTCGACTTTACGCTGAATGCCGTGGCGTGCATGGCCTTCTTCGCCCATCTCTACGAGGGCTTTGCCGGAGTGCTCCCGAGCACGGCGCTCTTCCGCCACTACTTCTATCCTCGCATCCAGCAAAGGGATGCCATTTCTGGGTGCATCTCCTGGATCCCGAGGACCCAGGAGAAGGGCACGTACCCGGAGGGTGCCCAGAAGGAGAGGTGGGACGAGTGGCGGGGCCGGTGGCTCTGGATCAGGGAGGAGGATCCGCAGGAGTTCTGCCAAGTTCGTCAGAGCCCACCGACCCGCCGCAAGGATTGGAGCGACCTCGACGTCAACGACAAGAAGCTCACGATCGCCACCACCAGGATCCATCGCCTCACCATGGCCGGGCTCACCCTCGAGATGATTGGGGCCGATTTCATCCGTCTCCGAATCGCCCCACTGCATAACAAGGGGAGGTCGGCCTGGGACTTCAGGAATGCGGCCAATGTCATGAGGCTCTGCCCTGGCCTGAAGCATAACTTCACGGTGCTGGGGCATGCCCATTTTTGCCAGAGGCTCTTTCAGCTCAACGTGGGCGACGACGGCTGGGCTGAGAGGACCGGCAGGGCCACGAAGACCAGCAAGGCTGTCAAGGGGCCCCTTTTTGGGTTGTCGATGGGAGTGGTCCGGCTAAGCAACAACTCTCGGCGGTCCGCTATCATCTCCATGATGCCGGACTTCAACGCGCACGGCCTCGACCTGGCCTGGGGCGAGCCACCAGCAGAGAAGGTGCAGGAGTTTTTCGACAACTTGTCGGAGGGTTATGTCCGCGATGAGCCGCTGCTCATCCGCGACACCACCAAGGAGGAGCTGGACTACATCGCCGCGAAGGAGGCGGAGGCGGCACTTGCCAAGGAGGCCGGCAGCGCCGGCGCCGTGGAGGATGAGACCAACACGGCTGCGGAGGAGAAGGAGCTCGCCCAGTGGGCGGAGTCTGCCGGGGAGGCCAGCGGCGCTGGCGCCGGGGCCCCCCTTATTGAAGACGCAGGCGACGAGCCGCCCGAAGAGGAAGCCAAAGCGGACGACCCTGCGTCCACGGGGAAGAAGCACGTCTTTCGGCAAGCCAGCTCCTGCGAGTCGGTCGGCCCGGCAGGACCGCGCAGCGGCAACCGACTCAGGAGCAGCTCGTGCACCAGACGAGGGCAATGAAGGCCGTGGCAGCAAAGAAGACGGTGAAGGCCGCGGTGGCGAAGAAGACGGCGACTGCCTCCTCCTCGTCCAATTGGCACCGGACCCCATCTCCTTCTCCCCCTCCCTCGGACAGCACCCTAGAGGCTGAATTCGACCTCGGATCTTTTAGCCCGAAAAGGATGAGGAAGCCAGTGGAGGCGGAGGTGGAGGATGAGTAAGTATTTCGCCCCCCATCACCCTCTGACCTTACGCATGTGTTATCCTCCTTTGATTTGATCTTATCTTCACAGGGACACGGAGACGCAGGCCCAGAGGGCGGCAAAGAGGCCAAGGCCTCGACGGGCGACAAGCCCCGGGCGGGTACTTCGCGTACGCCGGTGTTGGTGGGGAGCAGTCCAGACAACAGCCCCCGACGCAACCCCCGCTTCAGCCCCCAGCGTGAGCTCATCACTCACTCCTTCACTGATGAACATTGGGGCATGAATTCTTGATGCTGACCTTGACGGGTTTGTAGGAGGAGAACGGCAGTAGGAGGAGCCGCTGAGGGCCACTCCCAACACGCGGCCCCCTTGACTACGCCGCCCAGAGGGGCGTCCTCGGCAAGGGCATCCGCCACCGAGCCCACGCATATGGAGGAGGAGGAGGCGAGCTTGGGTGCTGGTGGTTCTGCCCCGGCAACGAATGCTAGCGGGGAGGACGCCACTTCTTTCCAGGCCGGTGTGGGTAAGTCGTTTGCTTCCCGTCCCTGTTCTTTCTTCTTTTTGAACCTTGACCTTGGCCCCGTCTCATTCCCCTTCTTGGTATCCAGACCCTTCCTCGGCGGACCGGGAGGATATTGACATCGTCATCAAGGAGGCCGCCAAGGACGCCGAGGCCGAGGCCGACAAGATTTCCGCCGAGGAGGCCGCCAAGACCGCCGCTCAGGAGGCCGCCAAGGGGCCTGGTGGGGAGGCCGGCAAGGCCGCTGCCGAGGTGGCCGGCAGGGATACTGCCGAAGGGGCCGGCAAGGCCGCTGCTGGGGAGGCCGACAGGGCTGCCGCCGAGGAGGAGGTGGCCAACGACCAACCTCCCTCCCCTCCGGCCCCCGCCCCGGGCAGGTACTTGAAGGTGGGCGACGGCCTGTTCGTCCACCTCCCAGGGACGGCAGGCACCAGGGCGCCGGCCGAGGGGGAGGTGTTTGACGACGAGGCGCTCGCCACCGCTGGGCTCCAGGCTGTTGATGAACCGAGCCCCGGCGACGGCGGTTCCCAAGAGGAGCAACTTCTCCGGGCCATGGGCGCTAACTTTCAGAAACTCCAGGCGCTCCACCGTGCCCGCCTGGACAAGGCAAAATCCAGGTTGGCGGCCGTGGACAAGGCGGAGGCAGATCTTGAGGAGCGCGTCGCTCAGATGCAGGCCTGGTTCCGTGAGGCTCAGGAAGGACTGAAGGCTGCCCAGGACGAGCTGGCCGAGCGCAAATGGGAGCTCATCCTGAAGCAGGCTGACGTCGAGAAGGCCCAGGAGGTGGCGAATGCACAGGCCGCCCAGGACGAGGCTGCCCGGCAACAGCACCAGGCTCTGCTGGACTCCCAGGAGGAGGACCTTGCCGCTCGTGAGGAGGTGCTCGCCACCACACTCCGCGGCAAGGACGAGGAGGTTGAGAAGCTCGTAGTGCAGCGGACCCAGGAGCTGGAGCAGAGGCACAAGGACACACTCGATGCTTTGACCCTGGATCACGCCGGCAAGGTGAAGGAGCTGGAGCTGGAGTGGGATGGGCTGAAGAAAAAGGTCTTGGAGCTGACGGAGGAGAAGGACACGACCAACGGCGCTTTGGCGGATGCGCAGGCCGCGGTCCTCGGCAAGGCCGAGCTACTCTCCAAGGCCAACGACTCCATCAGTGACCTGAAGCTGAAGCTGGATGGCCTGGAGGGGACGCTTTCGGAGGTCAGGGCCCGGGAGGAGACCCTGACCAAGGACCTGGAGGAGGAGAAACCACTGCGGAGGGACAGCGCCGCCGAGTACGAGGAGTATGCGAAGGGCGTGAACCTATGGATCGGCCACCTCGTCGACGTCGCAGGGAAGCTCACCGCCCAGCTAGCCGTCATGGGCATGCCGGACGTCAGGCTCTCTGTGGACAGGAACATAAGCCCCAACGCCAGGCTCACCTTGTTCTTCGAGCGCATCCTCGACGCCCTGGATTAGCTCCGCTCCAACCGGGCAACTTATCTGGCCAACGAGGCCCGGAGGCTCTGCCGGGGTGCCCTGACCAAGGTGCTCATCAAGGTGGCGTTCTGGAACCCCACCGTCAACTTCACCGACGCGCTGGAGAGCTTGCCGGAGGAGGCGGACCTCACGGCGCTCAAGGAGCGTATCAAGCCCATCATCGCCTGCGTCGACGGAGTCCAGAGGGTGGAGGGCCAGCGCCGGGACTAGGCACCCCATTTCTCGTTGCCGCTGCGAGTTCAAGACCAAGAAATTTTTATCTTAAGTTAGAACTGCAGCGATTACTTGCTGTAACATAACTTTGCAGTACTTTAAGATCAAGCATGCCATCTTCCTGTTAGATCTTTCTTTGTATGTTCGCACCCTACGCTTGGTTGGATAAGGCTGCCGGTGCATAAACCCATGCCGGGTTGCTTTGAGGACGGATCCTTAGCAGCCTGCCGGGGGGCGCTTGCTGCCGGGCAAACCACCTTGCCGCTCCCAGCGCGGGCGCTTGAACTGTCGAGCGGACTCGAAACAGAACAAGGGCGCTGCTAACAGCGGGTAGGCCACCTTGCCGTTCTCAGCGCGGCCGCTTGAACTGTTGAACGGGCTTGAAACAGAGCAAGGGCGTTCCCAATAGCGGAAGGGTCCCATCGCGTGCAGGTTTTCCATACAAAAGAGCGAGATCCTTCGAGGAAAATAACTTATATAAATGAAATTACCCAAAATTTTGCATGACTTAGCTTTTCGTGGCCACGCGGATAGCTGCCGCGGCTGCGGACGACACCAGAGGGCGGCTGATCGACGTCGCCTTCTCCTCTCACCGTGATGAGGGAGTCTATAGGTTGGCTCCGAAACCGGATTTTCACAGCTTGCGCCCCCTACCTGGCGCGCTAAAGATGTCGGTGGAAACAACACCTATGGGATCACGGGGAATCCCTTCTATGGTCGGCGGGCGCGGAGCTGTGGAAAGAGCGGGTTTAAGAGATCAACACGGGAAATTTATCCAGGTTCGGGCCGCAAGTGACGCGTAATACCCTACTCCTGCTGGCTTGTGTTTATCTGGTGTTCTTGGACTAGCTACAAAGCGTGCAGGGTCCAAAAAGTCTGAATCCTCTTTCAGTACGCCGCGGGCCTCCTTTTATAGTCAAAGGGGCTGCCATAGTGGCACACGGGAGGTGGAAAGTTGTACAGTAGTCGAGTTTATCTCTGGCACCATAGGACAAAATGCATTAAATGCGCTACTTAGGTGTCCTCTTTATCGGGGACGGTAACGAGGCCCGTCCCATCCGTCGCCGCTTCTCCTTGCTCCGACACGCGCCCAGGCCAACGAGGCATGCAGCGCCATGTAGGCTGGAGGCTGCTGAGCTGGTGTTGTGGCAGGGTCTTCACAAAGATCTACATGCCACCACGTAGGTGCTTGACTAGTTGGCCTAGGAGCCACGTACTGCCACGTGGGTACCTGCTTAGTTGGTGGGTCGGCCGCTGAGCTGGGGCGGCGACGGGGCGGCAAGGCCTTGCCACGGTCTTGCTGATATTCTCGGCAAGGGTCTTGCCGGGGCCTTGTGGGCATTCTCGGCAAGGAGCCTTGCCGGGGCCTCGTGGGCATCCTCAGCAAGGAGCCTCGCTGTTGTCTTGTTCTCTGGTTCCTATCCAGGCCTCGCGGGCCCTTTCTCTTCACAAAGATCTGCATGCCACCATGGAGGCGCCTCCCGAGGCTTGGTTCCAATGTGGTTGATGGTGTCAGAACTCTCAGGCTCAAGGGTGGCGGCCCCGTTGGTGTTGGGCAAGTTGCCCCGGCAAGGCTGTTGCCAGGGCCGTGAAGGTCGCCCCGGCAAGGGCCTTGCTGGGGGAGTCTCACCTCGCCCCTCTGCTCTTCATGCTTCTGGTCTTGAGCATGGCTCTGGTAGTCTTGTACTTTTGCTTCCTTCCTCTGCCCCGCTAAGTGTGGCCGTAGGTGCGGCTCTAACTGCCCGTGCACAAGTAAAGGGGTACAAAGAAGGGCCCCTACTTTTGTAAACTGACAAGGCTCGACGAGATGCGTGCGAGCAGTCCGCCGCGCAGGGGCGAGCGGTGCCAAAAATTTATTGATGGTTTTGGTTTCGGCCGCCTCGGGAAGGTACGTAGAACAGTCCTCCATTCTTATCTATAAGCGCTGCCACCGAGGATCGTTGCCTGCTACGATGGAGGACGAGACAGGCAACAAGCAGTGTCGGGTCGAGCCAGAACCGCAAGAGCCTTCGACGAGCGTGGACTTCGTCGATAGCCTCCCCAACGAGATGTTGGTAACATTCATATCCCTCCTCCCCATCAAATCTGGCATGCGCACCACTCTCCTCTCCCGACGGTGGCGCTCCCTCTCGCACTCCACCCCTAGACCTCATCGATGACGATGAACTCTGCAGCGGGGAGCGCAAATGCGTGGACACATTCCCCTGGGACTCCACCCCCTGGACCTCATCGATGACGACGAGCTCTGAAGTGGGGAGCGCAAATGCTTAGACGCATTGTCCCACATCCTCACCATGCACCCTGGGCCAGTCAGACGCCTTGCCATAAGAAGTTTCGTTCCAACTGCAACGCTCATGAGTGGTTCCTATCCACTGCCCTAGATCGGCTCGAGGAGCTCAAATTTCATGCTGGACATTTGCACTCGTTGCCGTGATATGTCCCCAATGTATCTATAATGTTTTATTGTTCCATGCTATTATATTATCCACCTTGGATGTTTTATATGCACCATGGTGCTATTTTATATCATTTTTTGGGACTAACTTATTAACCTAGTGCCAAGTACCAGTTGCTATTTTTTCCCTTGTTTTTGACTTCTACAAAAAAATCAATACCAAACGGGGAGTCCAAACGGAATGAAACTTTTTGAGGATTTTTCTTGGACCAGAAGACACCCACGAAGCTTTGGGAGGAGGCCAGAAGAGCCACGAGGAGGCCACAAGCCTGGAGGCCACGCCCTAGGGGGGTGTGCCCTCAGGGCTTGTGGGCCCCTCGGGACTCTCCTAACCCTAATTCCAGCTCTATAAATACTCAAATATTCCCCCTACACCAGAGGGCACATCAAAAATACTTTTCCACTGCCGCAAGCTTCTGTTCTCGTGAGATCCCATCTTGGGGCCTTCTCCGGCACTCTGCTGGAGGGGGATTCGATCACGAAGGGCCTCTTCATCAACCTTGTTGCCCTTCCGATGATGTGTGAGTAGTTTACCACAGACCTACGCTAGTAGCTAGATGGCTTCTTCTCTCTCTTTGATCTTCAATACAATGTTCTCCTCGATGTTCTTGGAGTTCTATTCAATGTAATCTTCTTTTGTGGTGTGTTTGTTGAGATCCGATGAATTGTGGATTTATGATCAGATTATCTATGAATATTTTTTGATTCTTCTCTGAACTCTTTTATGCATGATTAAGATAGTTTTGTATATCTCTCCGATCTATTGATTTGGTTTGGCCAAGTAGATTGATCTATCTTGCAATGGGAGAGGTGCTTTGTGATGGGTTCAATCTTGCGGTGTCCTCACCCAATGATAGTAGGGGTAGCGAGGCACGTATTTGTATTGTTGCCATGAAGGATAAAAATATGGGGTTCATACCATATTGCTTGGATCTATCCTTCTACAGCATGTCATCTTGCTTAAGGCGTTACTCTATTCTTATTAACTTAATACGCTAGATGCATGCTGGATATCGGTCGATGTGTGGAGTAATAGTAGTAGATGCAGGCAGGAGTCGGTCTACTTGTCACGGACGTGATGCCTATATTCGTGATCGTTGCCTTAGATATCGTCATAACTATGCACTTTTCTATAATTGCTCAACAGTAATTTGTTCACTCATCGTATGCGTTCTTTCAAGAGAGAAGCCTCTAGTGAAACCTATGGCCCCCGGGGTCTATTTACCATCATATTATTTTCAGATCTATAAAACCAAAAAAATACAAAAATACCTTGCTGCAATTTATTTACCTTTACTTTATTTTTGCACTTTTACTTATCTTTTATACCTATCTCTATCAGATCTCATCCTTGCAATTAACCGTGAAGGGATTGACAACCCCTTTTATCGCGTTGCGTGTGGAAGTATTTGTTTGTTTGTGTAGGTGCAATAATTGAAGACTTGGGTGTTCCTCCTACTGGATTGATACCTTGGTTCTCAAACTGAGGGAAATACTTATCTCTACTTTGCTGCATCACCCTTTCCTCTTCAAGGTAAAAACCAACGCAAGCTCAAGAAGTAGCAGGTAGAATTTCTGGTGCCATTGCTGGGGAGGATATACATCAACCCTACCAAGTACCTATCATAAACTCTCATCTCTTGCACTTACATTATTTGCCGTTTGCCTCTCGTTTTCATCTCCCCCACTTCTAAAACGTTTTCAGAAAAACACAAAATATTTGCCTTTTTATTCGCCTTGTTTCCGTTCGCTTTTTCGTTTGCCTTTTGTTTGCTTGTGTGCTAGATTGCTTGCTTTGTCACGATGTCTCAAGAAAATACTAAATTGTGTCATTTTTCCAACAGTAATAACAATGATTTTATTAGTACTCCGATTGCTCCCACCACTAGTGCGGAATCTTTTGAAATTAATGCCGCTTTGCTGAATCTTGTTATGAAAGAACAATTTTCTGGTGTTCCTAATGAAGATGTTGCATCCCATCTAAATACTTTCGTTGAGTTGTGTGATATGCAAAAGAAAAAGGATGTGGATAATGATATTTTTAAATTGAAGCTATTTCCGTTCTCACTACGAGATCGTGCTAAAACTTGGTTTTCATCTTTATCTAAAAACAGTATTGATTCATGGGATGAGTGTAAAGATGCTTTTATTTCCAAGTATTTTCCTCCCACTAAGATCATCTCCCTTAGGAATGATATAATAAATTTTAAGCAACTTGATCATGAACATGTTGCACAATCTTGGGAGAGGATGAAATTGATGATAAGAAATTGCCCTACTCATGGTTTAAGTTTATGGATGATCATGCAAAAAAATTATGCTGGATTGAATTTTGCATCTAGAAATCTTTTAGATTTCACCACAGGTGGTACTTTTATGGAAATCACATTTGGAGAAGCTACTAAACTCCTAGATAATATTATGGCAAATTACTCTCAATGGCATACCGAAAGATCGTCTACTAGTGAAAAAGTGCGTGCTATTAAAGAAATTGATACTTTGAGTGGAAAGAAGGATGAACTTATGAAATTGATTGCTAGTAAGAGTGCCCCTATTGATTCTAATGATATGCCTTTGTCTACTTTGATTGAGAATAATAATGAATGTATGGATGTGAATTTTGTTGGTAGGAACAATTTTGGCAATAACGCTTATAGAGGTAATTTTAATCCTAGGCCGTTACCTAGTAATTCCTCTAATAATTATGGTAATTCTTACAACAATTCTTATGGAAATTATAATAAGATACCCTCTGATCTTGAGAATAATATTAAGGATTTCATAAATTCCCAAAAGATTTTCAATGCTATGGTAGAAGAAAAAATGCTCAAGATTGATGATTTGGCTAGAAATGTTGGTAGAATTTCTCATGAGGTTGACTCTTTCAAGATTAGATATATGCCACCCAAGCATTATATTAATGAGTCTTTGAAATCTATTTGAATCTCTATTAATGAAAGTAAAGAAAGAACTGCTAGGATGTGTGCTAAGAGAGATTGGTTTGAAAAACGTGTTCTTCTAGTTTTTGTGATAATAATGGTGAAGATCTTAAAGTGATTGGCGTGACTCCTATTGAATCTTTGTTTGCTAATAAAAAACTTGATCAAGATGGGACTGGAGATGAGTCAACTTTAGCTAGAAGGCGTCCCAATAATTTGGAGAGTGGTGATCTTAATGAAACAATTGATAAAAGTGGGATTGGAGAGATCAAAACTTTAACTAGTGATGAACCCACTCTTTTGGATTTCAAGGACTTTAATTATGATAATTGTTCTTTGATTGATTGTATTTCCTTGTTGCAATCTATGCTTAATTCACATCATGCTTATAATCAAAATAAAGCTTTTACTAAACATATTGTTAATGCTATGATGAAATCTTTTGAAGAAAAACTTGAGTTGGAAGTTTCAAACCCTAGAAAGCTCTATGATGAGTGGGAACCTACTATTAAAATCAAGATTAAAGATTATGAGTGCTATGCTTTATGTGATTTGGGTGCTAGCGTTTCAACTATTCCATAAACTTTATGTGATGTGTTAGGCTTCCATAAACTTGATGATGGCTCTTTGAATTTGCACTTAGCGGATTCCACTATTAAGAAACCTATGGGAAGGATCAATGATGTTCTTATTGTTGCAAATAGTAATTATGTGCCCATAGATTTTATTGTGGTTGACATAGATTGCAATCCTACATGCCTTATTATTCTTGGTAGACCTTTCCTTAGAACGATTGGTGCAATTATTGATATGAAAGAAGAAAACATTAGATTTCAATTTCCGTTAAGGAAGGGCATGGAACACTTTCCAAGAAAAACTATTAAGTTGCCTTATGAATCTATTATGAGGGCTACTTATGTATTGAATACCAAAGATGATAATACCTAGATCTGTGCATTATGCCTAGCTAGGGGCATAAAACAATAACGATTGTTGGGAGGCAACCCAATTTTATTTTGTGTTTTTTGTTTTTGCTTCTATTCTTGAATAAATATGCAATAATACTTCTGTAAAATTGTGTTTTACTGTTTTAATTACTGTTTGTGCCAAGTAAGACCTTTGGGATGATCTATGCTGATAGTTGATTTGATTTTGCTGAAAAATAGAAAATTTTGCATCCAGTAGCAGAATTGTCAAAATTCACAGGAACGTGTTATGGTTATGATTTTTTTACACAATATTGATATATAAATTGCCTATGTTGTCCTAACTTTTCAGAATGAGTCAATTACACCATTGGTGCCACAACTTGACGCGAAAAGTCAGTTTAATGCTAAAACTTGCGGCATACATTGAACTGGTGCCACAACTTGGCTTCGGCGTGCATATACGGTACAAATCACGCTTCTATACGAACACAGTGCTGATTAAGTGCGCTAACATGGCATGGGGTCCGATGTCAGTAACTGGACGATGTGTGCCTGCTATTTTGCGAAAAAAAAACTTCGGGATTTTCTTCTCACAGAAAGCCATTGGCAGCGACCCATATTTTTCTTACAGATGGAGGCGCCTACAGTCCTTTTATCAACGACCCATAGTATTGTGCAAAAATTGTCGTATCCCTGGCCAAACCAATAGACCAGACAACTTTCCTTGGGATAAGGATACGAAACACATATAACCATGCATTCTGACTCAATTGGGCTGGAGTCCTAGCGCCCCTTTTTGCACTATTATTTCTTTAAAGTACATGTAAACTGTAACTGTGTGTTAAGATAAAATAAACTTAAAAATAACAGTGAACACTTTAATATACTACATATTTATTTATTAAAATCATTAATATTTTAAACTTATATAAGCATTTATTGAAAATATATATATTTGTTATTAAATAGGAAAATTATTACCTATTTTTTTGTAATTTGTAATTTAATTATATGAAACAATACTTGGATATTTTTACCTAAATTAGTTGCACATGATAACGACATGTCGCTTCTTCTAATCCCAACCAACTTTTTTTATATTATGTGAATATACGTCTTTATAAAGCATGAACACTTTTATATATTACATGAATATTTTTTTTAAACTGTGAATACTTTAAAATTTATTTCAGAATTTATGAAAATATATTGTAAATTAAAATGTTTCTTAAAGCATGAACACTTTATACACTAAGTGAATATTTGTTTAAACTGTAAACTTTTTTAAAATTATATAAAAATTTATTAAAAAGTACATAAAAACATAAACACTTACTTAAAGCCTGAATACTTATATGTTTTACATTAATATTTTATTAAACTGTGAACAATTTTAAATATTTTACATCCTATATAAGTCTTTTTTTGAGGAAAATTCTGAAGTTTTTTTTACAAAATAGCAGGCCACAGACCACACGTTCACTTTGCCGTCCAGTCGCTAACAACAGGCCCCATGCCACATTGGTGTTCCTAATCAGCACCCTGTTCATATAGAAATGTGATTTGCACCGTATATGCACGTCAAAACCAAGTTGTGTCACCAGTTCAATGTATGCCGCAAGTTTTAGCACTAAATTGATTTTCCACGCCAAGTTGTGGCATCCGTGGTGTAATTGACTCTTTCAGAATTTTTGGAGTTACAGAAGTATGAGTAATATTCAGGTCTTCATAGACTATTCTGTTTTTGACAGATTCTATTTTCTATGCACTGTTCTCTTATTTTGTTGAATCTATGGGTAGTATCCGGAGGTATGAACCATGGTGAAGTTGCAATACAGTAGATATAATGCTAATATGAATTTAGAATGAGTTCACTAAAGTGGTGATTTGCTTTTATTATACTAACGGTGCTTACGAGTTTTTTGTTAAGTTTTGTGTTGTGAAGTTTTCAAATTTTCGGTAAAATTTTGATGGACTACGGAATAAGGAGTGGCAAGAGCCTAAGCTTGGGGATGCCCAAGGCACCCCAATGTAATATTCAAGGACAACCAAGAATCTAAGCTTGGGGATGCCCCGGATGGCATCCCCTCTTTCGTCTTCAATCCATCGGTAAAATTACTTGAGGCTATATTTTTATTCACTACATGATATGTGTTTTGCTTGGAGCGTCTTGTGATATATGAGTCTTTGCTTTATTTGCTTTTTAGTTTGCCACAATCATCCTTGCTGTACACACCTTTTGAGAGGGACACACACTAATCGTTAATTTATTAGAATACTCTATGTGCTTCACTTATATCTTTTGAGCTAGACAGTTGCTCTAGTGCTTCACTTATATCTTTTTAGAGCACGGCGGTGGTTTTATTTTGAAGAAATTGATGAACTCTCATGCTTCACTTATATTATTTTGAGAGTCTTGAAAATAGTATGGCAATTGGTTTAGGTTATGAATTAAGTCTTAATATGATGGGCATTCAAGAAGGATACAATAAAAACTTTCATGAAGATCATTGAATATATGAGAAGTTTAATTCCTTGCATTTGTTTTGAGATACGAAGATGGTGATATTAGAGTCATGCTAGTGAGTAATTGTGGATTGGTAGAAATATTTGTATTAAAGTTTGTGATTCCCGAAGCATGCACGTATGGTCTCTCGTTATGCGATGAAGGTTGGAAAATGATTTATTTTTTATTGTCTTCCTTATGAGTGGCGGTCGGGGATGAGCGATGGTCTTTTCCTACCAATCTATCCCTTAGGAGCATGCGTATTAGTACTTTGTTTCAAGGGCTAATAAACTTTTGCAATAAGTATGTGAGTTCTTTATGACTAATGTTGAGTCCATGGATTATACGCACTCTCACCCTTCCATCATTGCTAGCCTCTTCGGTACCGTGCATTGCCCTTTCTCACCTTGAGAGTTGGTGCAAAGTTCGCCGGTGAATCCAAACCCCATGATATGATACGCTCTTTCACCATAAGCCACCTTATATCTTCCTCAAAACAGCCACCATACCTACCTATTATGGCATTTCCATAGCCATTCCGAGATATATTGCCATGCAACTTCCACCGTTCCGTTTTATTATGACACACACCATCATTGTCATATTGCTTTTCATGATTATTCATGAGGCATTCATATAGAGTCATACTTTTGTTCTAGTATCGAGTTGTATTCTTGAGTTGTAAGTAAATAAAAGTGTGATGATCATCATTATTAGAGCATGTCCCATGTGGAGGAAAGGATGATGGAGACTATGATTCTCCCACAAGTCGGGTTGAGACTCTGGACTTAAAATAGAAAAGAGGCCGAAGAGCCCAAATAAAAAATAAAAAAGAGGCCAAAGAGCCCAAACAGAAAAAAGAAAAAAAGAGAGAAAAAGAGAGAAGGGACAATGTTACTATCCTTTTTCCACACTTGTGCTTCAAAGTAGCACCATGTTCTCCATATAGAGAGTCTCCTATTTTGCCACTTTCATATATTACTAGTGGGAATTTTTCATTATAGAACTTGGCTTGTATATTCCAATGATGGGCTTCCTCAAAATTGCCCTAGGTCTTCGTGAGCAAGCGAGTTGGATGCACACCCACTAAGTTTTCTTTTGAGCTTTCATACACTTATAGCTCTAGTGCATCAGTTGCATGGCAATCCCTACTCCTTGCATTGACATCAATTGATGGGCATCTCCATAGCCCATTGATTAGCCTCGTCGATGTGAGACTTTCTCCTTTTTTGTCTTCTCCACACAATCTCCACCATCATATTCTATTCCACCCATAGTGCCATATCCATGGCTCACGCTCATGTATTGCGTGAAAGTTGAAAAAGCTTGAGAACATTAAAAGTATGAAACAATTGCTTAACTTGCCATCGGGGTTGTGCATGATAAATACTTTGTGTGATGAAGATAGAGCATGACAAGATTATATGATTTTATAGGGATAACTTTCTTTAGCCATGATATTTTGAGAAGACATGATTGCTTTATTAGTATCCTTGAAGTATTATTGTTTTTATGCCAATATTAAAATTTTGTTTTGAATCTTATGGATATGAATATTCATGCCACATAGAAGAAATATTACTCCATAAACATGTTAGGTAGCATTCCACATCAAAAATTCTATTTTTATCATTTACCCACTCAAGGATGAGCAAGAATTAAGCTTGGGGATGCTTGATACGTCTCCAACGTATCTATAATTTTTTATTGTTCCATGCTATTATATTATCAATCTTGGATGTTTTATATGCATTGTGGTGCTATTTTATATAATTTTTTGGGACTAACTTATTAACCTAGTGCCAGGTGCCACTTGCTGTTTTTTTCCTTGTTTTTATCTTCTACAGAGAATCAATACCAAATGGAACGATACTTTTTGAGGACTTTTCTTGGACCAGAAGACACCCATGAAGCTTCGAGAGGAGGCCACAAGCCTGGAGGCCGCGCCCTAGGAAGGGCGCCCTCGGGGCTTGTGGGCCCCTCAGGACTCTCCTAACCCTAATTCCAGCTCTATAAATACCCAAATATCCCCCCTACTCTAGAGGGCACACCAAAAATACTTTTTCGCCGGCGCAAGCTTCTGTTCTCGTGAGATCCCATCTTGGGGCCTTTTCCGGCACTATGCCGGAGGGGGATTCGATCACGGAGGGCCTCTTCATCAACCTTGTTGCCCTTCCGATGATGTGTGAGTAGTTTACCACAGACTTACGGGTCCATAGCTAGTAGTTAGATGGTTTCTTCTTTCTCTTTGATCTTCAATACAATGTGTCTCCTTGATGTTCCTGGAGTTCTATTCGATATAATCTTCTTTTGCGGTGTGTTGGTTGAGATCCGATGAATTTTGGATTTATGATCAGATTATCTATGAATATTATTTGAGTCTTTTCTAAACTCTTTTATTCATGATTAAGATAGCTTTGTATTTCTCTTCGATCTATTGATTTGGTTTGGCCAACTAGATTGATCTATCTTGCAATGGGAGAGGTGCTTTGTGATGGGTTCAATCTTGTTGTGTCCTCACCCAGTGACAGTAGGGGTAACGAGGCATGTATTTGTATTGTTGCTATTAAGGATAAAAAGATGGGGTTCATAACATATTTCTTGGATCTATCCCTCTACATCATGTCATCTTACTTAAGGCGTTACTCCGTTCTTGTTAACTTAATACACTAGATGCATGCTGGATAGCGGTCGATGTGTGGAGTAATAGTAGTAGATGCAGGTAGGAGTCGGTCTACTTGTCACGGACGTGATGCCTATATTCATGATCATTGCCTTAGATATCGTCATGACTATGCGCTTTTCTATCAATTGCTCAACAGTAATTTTTTTACCCACATTATGCGTTCTTTCAAGAGAGAAGCCTCTAGTGAAAGAAGTTGAAAGTTTGGAAAGCACACGTGGATACGGCTAGCCATGGATTGTGAAAGAATGGTGGAAAGGAAATGAACTTTATTTTCTATTTGAGAACCGCCTATAATGTGTCTAGCATTGCAGATGTTGGAACTCTCGGTCGTGACGTTGACAGGAAAAGCATGCCTCTCAAAATAATTTTATCTCTCTATTTTAAGCTTTGAGCTCTGGCACCTCTGCAAATCTCTGCTTCGCTCTGCGAAGGGCCTATCTATTAAATTTTTATTCAATTTTTATTTTTATTTTGAGTCTTCACCTTCTCTTATAAATACCAACTAGGGAGCACTATTGCCATACTTGTGCATTGGGAGTAGTTAATATTGAGTGTGTTTCATTAATGGACCAATGATTGATCATGACGGGCTAGGGATAACTTTCTTTAATGTTGATATTTTGAAAGACATGATTATTTGTTGGTATGCTTGAGTATTTATATATTTATGTCAAATTATAGACCATTGCTTTTAATCATTCGGATCTCAATATTCATGCCACAAAAGAAAGATTACATGATGAATATGATAGGTAGCATTCCACATCAAAAATTCTATTTTCATCATTTACCTCCTCTAGGATGAGCAGGAACTAAGCTTGGGGATGCTTGATATGTCTCCAATGTATCTATAATTTTTGATTGTTCCATGCTATTATAGTATCAATCTTGGATGTTTTATATGCAATTATATATCATTTTTTGGGACTAAACTATTAACTTAGTGCCAAGTGCCAGTTGTTGTTGTTTTGCCTGTTTTTGGTTTTCCAGAATATTAGTACCAAGCAAAGAACAAATGCCATGAAACTTTTTTACGATTTTTTCTGGACAAAAGAGACCCTAGAAACTTCGGGAGAGGGCCAGAAGATGAAGGAGTAGCCCACAAGGCACCAGGGCACGCCTTGGTGACTTGTGGGGCCCATGTTCAGCTATTTGATCTAATTCTGCCTCTATGAATTCTCTAAAATCGGGAACCAACAGAGAGCCACCGAAAATACTTTTTCTACCGCCGCAAGCTTCTGTTCTCGAGAGATCCCATCTGGGCCTTTTCTGGCACTCTACCTGAGAGGGAATCAACCACAAAAGGGTTCTACATCAACCTTGCTGCCCCTCCGATGATGTGTGAGTAGTTTACCATAGACCTACGGGTCCATAACTAGTAGTTAGATGGCTTGTTCTCTCTCTTTGATCTTCAATACAATATTCTCCTTGATGTTCTTGAAGATCTATTCAATGTAATCACTTTTTGCAGTGTGTTTGTTAGGATCCGACGAATTGTGAGTTCATGATCAGATTATCTATGAATAGTATTTGAGTCTTCTCTGAAATCTTTTATGTATTATTATTATAGCTTTGTATTTCTCTCCGATCTATTGATTTGGTTCGGCGAATTTGATTTTTCTTGCAATGGGAGAGGTGCTTTGTGATGGGTTCGATCTTGCGGTGCTCAATCCCAGTGACAGAAAGGGACATGCCAAGTATTTGTATAGTTGCCATTAAGGATAAAAAGATGGGGTTTATTCATATTAATTGATTTTACTTTGTCTACATCATGTCATCTTGCTTAAGGCATTACTCCGTTCTTTATGAACTTAATATTCTAGATGCATGTTGGATAGCGGTCGATGTGTGGAGTAATAGTAGTAGATGCAGGCAGGAGTTGGTCTACTTGTCTCGGACGTATGCCTATATACATAATCATTGCCTTAGATATTGTCATTATTATTCTCTTTTATATCAATTGCCCAACAGTATTTTTTTTACCCACCATATGCTATTTTGAAGAGAGAAGCCTCTAGTGAAAACTATGCCCCCCGGGACTATATATACATGTATCAAAAAATTATATTGTTGCACTTTTATTTATGTTATTTTATTTTGTGTTTTATTTATCTATCTATCACAACGAGATTTGATCCTTACAATTAACCGTCAAGGGATTGACAACCCCTTGTTTGCGTTGGGTGCAAGAATTTGTTATTTTGTGTGTAGGTGCTGCTAACGAGTTGTTGTGTGATTCTTCTACTGGATTGATAAGTTTGGTTTTTAACCGAGGGGAATACTTATCTCAATTGTACTGCAGGGAAATCCCAACGCAGCTCACAAGTAGCAATACACCTGCGACGTATCTATAATTTTTGATTGTTTCATGTTATTATATTATCAATCTTGTATGCTTTATATACCATTTATATCATTTCTGGGAACTAACCTATTAACTCAGTGCCTAGTGCCAGTTGCTGTTTTTTGCTTGTTTTTTGTTTTACGATGAAACTTTTTGACAATATTTTCTGGAGCAGAAGAGAGCCTAGAACCTTCGGAGGAGACTAGATGATAGAAGACGGAGCGATAAGGTAGGGGGCGCCCAGCCCCCTCATGGCCCCCTTGCTGCTCCGATTACCCTAATTCATGCGCTATAATTTCCCATATATTTAGAAACCCCTAGGGGAGCACCCGAAACAATTCTTCCATCGTCGCAACCTCTGTTCTTCCGCGATCCCATATGAAGGCCTTTTTCGGTACTCTGCCGGAGGGCGAATCCATCATGGAGGCCATCTTCATCAATCTTGTTGCCTCCATGATGATGTGTGAGTAGTTCCCACAGGACCTACGAGTCCATAGCAGTAGCTAGATGGATCTCTCTCTCTCTCTCTCTTTTGATCTTCAATACAACGATCTCATATGAGATCAATCCAATGTAAACTTTTGCGGTGTGTTTGTTGATTCGAAGAATTATAGGTTTATGATCAGATTATTCATTGAAAGTAACTGGGCCTTTTCTGAGACTTATTATGTGTGATTTTATTGCCTTGTATTTCTCTCCAATCGATATATCTCTTTTAGCTAATTAGATTGATTTATCTTCAGTGGGAGAGATGCTCGGTAGTAGGTCAATTTTGCGGTGACCTTACTCTGTGTCAGGAGGAGTAGCAAGGCACGTATTGTATTCTTGCTACTAAGGGTAAAACAATGGGGCTCGAACATATTATTTGTTCTTTCTTTGTCTACATTATGTCATCATGCTTCAAGCATTACTCTGTTTGTTATGAGTTTAATACCTTAAGATGCAGGCTCGATAGCGATCGAGGGGTGGAGTAATAGTAGTAGATGCCTATATATTGATCATGCCATGAATAATGTCATAATTATGCATTTTTCTTTCAATTGTCCAACAGTAATTTGTCTATCCACCGTTCTTGTGCTCATGAGAGATGCGTCTCTAGTGAACGCTATGGGCCCTGGGTCCATTCACTTTATGTTTACTAAAACTCTAAAAATACTTGCTGCAATTTATTTACTTTTATTTTATTTTGCAATTTATCTATCTATCACTAACATAATTAATCCTTGTAATTAACGAGTACAAGGGGGATTGACAATCCTCTTCCCCGCGTTGGGTGCAAGTATTGTTGTCTGTGTGTGTAGGTATTGTTGACATTTGTTCGCGTGAGTCTCCTACTGGGTCAATAGCCTTGGTTCTTAACTGAGAGAAATACTATCTGCTACTATACTACATCACCCTTCCTCTTCAAGGAAATCCCAACGCCTATCACAAGTAGCAGGACTCCCTGGCGATGGGAAATGACCACCCGTACCCTTCCGCCGCGGATTCGCCAAGGAATCGCCACGGAATCACAGAGGAGCAAGGGGAGCAACGAGGGATTCACACGATTACCTTTTGTGCGGCTACAAGGTCGACGCGATGGAGCGGCTGCATAGACTCCCGGTGACGGGACCGGCCTCCGTGACACCTCCGCCGCGGTTTCGCCGGGGAGTCGTTGCGGAATCGCCTCGCCGTTGAACCGCCTGCCATGAAGAGGTAGGAGAACTGGAGTGGAATGCGGGACGGGAACGCGGGTGAATGCGGGTGCGGGAGAAAACGGCTACTGGAGATATAACCGGCGAGCGTGACGATAGTGGCGAATGGTGTTCGGGCGAGCGGCGGTTCCACCGCACGTCGTTATGCGTTGACGTGGCGCTCAAGCCAGGAGGACTGCACTGTAAGATTCGTGCAAAACAAATGAATGGTGCTCAGAACATTCGGCCCAAGTTGCTTCATGTCACACATGTGACACTTATCATTTGAGAATATTTTTGGTTTAGAGGGAGTTGGGTTAAAAAAGGTGCTCCAGCCGTTCCGTATTTTTAGAGGACCCCGTATCCGTATATAATCTGTCCAATGGCTCTTCGTGTAAACCTTCCCGGACGCGCTAGGTCAGCACGCCGCCGGAGGAGTTTATTTAGAAAAAAAGGATGGCGGGGCCGCGGGAGACAAGTAATTAAGCAAACGTGACACGCCCCGCCAACTAAACGAGGGTTCCATCGCTCGAACGCGGGACGTTTCCCTTGCACTTCTGTTTTTGCCTCCTCTCTCGCCTTCCAACGAAACCCTAATCCTCGTCCCCGTCGTCTCCCATGCCGCCCCCTGGAAGTCGCGGACGCGGACGCGGACGCCACGGCCGGCCCAGCCTACCTGCGGAGCAGCGTCAGGATCACTTTGCCCGGGACGGCGCACCACAGACCCGTGCCACGGGCAGGCCGTTATGGGGAGTCTCTGGGTCTGGCCGCGCCGGCCACGCCTGCGGCAGCGCCGACCATGGCCTCTCCCGCCCTGGCCGCTCCGAAGGACGCTCCCGCCGTCGGCTTGGCTCTGCACCGTATGTCTACTCGCTTCGTCACTCGTTTTCTACTTCTGATCTAGTCGACTGTCTGACAGAAAAGGCGTGGATTGAATTGTTGTTTGTCGATTGCTTGGGGGTTGCGTTAGTGAGGGATGGTTCTCGTTTATCTGCATCCCTATGAATTTCACTTGAATTTCTGTATGGTAAATTGCAAGTTGCTTGTTGGTAGAAACCTCTAGGGGCATCCATCAACCTTTTTCTTTTCAGAAAGCAAAACAAACTTAAATAAGATAATTGATCTTGGTTCTACTTATTGACCCTGTTTGATTGTTCCACTTAATTCAGGTGTCAGGAACATGGACCTGCACAATTGCGACGAGAACCGTCTGTCTCGCACTTAAATAAGTTGCTGAGCACTACAACATTTATGGAATCCTCGACTCTTGGGTCGCCAATTCTGGCCCGGACACCTACTGATTGGCCGATGACCTTCTATATCAGAATTGATCGCAGGGGGTCTTTCCATACATATCCTGATGTGGGTGGGCCATTTAGGAAATTGCAAGAAGTTCACAATGCTATTGATCGCTATCTTGAGGACCGCCGGCATCCAACAATGTGAAGTTTCTCAGCTCCCAACTTTGTTCTGGATTTTTCATTATTTACTTTCAAATGTGTTGTGTGCACACTTGCAGTTTATTATTATATCCCAACATGGTTACACAGTACATGCTTTTATGGTGTATAGGCAACAAAACCTAATCACAATTTGTACAGCACTGATCAGGAAAAGCTGCATGTCCCTAAGCTAGACTAGAAAACTGACAAGTTTGAAAAGGGTACTGGTTTGTGTTTTTTAATTCCTGTTCTGAAACCACTTAAGTAACTTCTATATGTAAGAGAGTTGTTAAAATTAATAGAGCATAAATCATAAGCCTGTCTCAAAATTAACAAAAGTAAATGTAGATGGTAACTCTGCTGCCCCATGTACTAAATATTGTTGTAGCGAGACCAAACAAGTTCTGTTAACCGTTCAAACAGTACGATAAGAGCACACCGAGTTGTGAATCTTAATGAAATATGGATACCTATTTTTAAGAGTTATATGCATTTTGGGAACTTATAGCTGTAAGCACATCGATTTTGCTTTTGATTGCTACCTTGAGCTGTGTTAGAAGCAACTTGGTAGCTGTTTGGCCCCTATACATGAAACTGATTCACCCTAACCATGCGCTGGCCTGATTTGTTAGCAAAGTCCTTTATTATCAGTTTATCACTAACTGTATAAATGCTCTGATCTGAATTAGGTTCAAGGAGCAAGATGGGGTTTCTCTAATGGACATTGCTATACGAGAGGCTATGTACTGGCCTGATGGCAGTAGGAGGAACGGCCCAAAATCACAAATGATTGAAGAAAGCCATAGTGAAATGCGTTTATTAGTTCAAGTTTTAGTGGACAAGTATAATGATGATCACAACCGTTTTGGGGTTAGCTTGCTCTCCCTCCCAACCTCACTCTCTGTCCTACTACAGATTATCATGTCACTGTTGCTGATCTGACCGATGATATCTTAGGATCTAGCACATGAACTGAAAGATGTTATGAAGTACCAATATATCTCCGAGGGCCATGGGTACTATCATTTCAATTTCACTACGAAGACTAAAAGAGCTGATGCTTTTGGATGTGGCACCAACAATCTATTCTTTGTCGAAGTCGAAGTCAAATTTGTGAATGAAGAAGATGAAAAATTGGTTGTCAGCTGTTTCTGTATGGTTAAACCTAATGATAATGGTATGATATACTTCCATCTTAATTGATATTACTTCCATCTTAATTCATATTGTTAAAATACATTTTCTGGCCACAGTTCTGGAAGATATACGTGCAAATGTGTTTCTGGTTGTGGTATATCATCTTTAATGTATTTACCTCTTCGTTTTCTGCTTGTATCATGTTATCTTTCATCTCATCCATTATCCTTGAGCTTCACATTTGCAATATCTTAAACTGGTTCGTGCACAGCTTTTTTTTACCTTCAACTATCTATTATTATTGTTTTTGTTCCTGGTTGGTTATTTGGCAGTTAAATGATTCCCCCTCTTTTGTAACTTATAAAGGCCACTGCTATGGTTGTGTAAATAATGGAAGTGTTCGTATGAAGCACCCCAACAATGCTGCTGCATACACTGGCGGTCACTTGGATTTGCCATCTGGATGTTGTTGTAGTGGAGACTGGATCGACTACGATGAGGATGTATGGTGTTTTATTTCCCGGTGAGCATTAAATTCTTTTGGTGCTGTGTCATTAATTTTTAGCCTTTTCCCTTATTTTACAGGAGAAAGCTGAGGAGGATAATATACGATATATGTTCAAGGTAGTGGTATATCATGTGCAGTATAGTACGTTTCTAGTAACATGATGTTGGTTACTTGATTCATCGTTAATCCTTGCCTGTGCATTTTTTTTTTCTTCAGGGCATGGATGATCCAGAGTTCCTGAAGGAATTCTTAACACTCCCACCTGGTGCAACACCTATCGTGTAAATGGTGGAAGACTAGGGAGGGCGCTGGAGTGGGATATAAACGGCTGTGTATATTTGGCGAAACCTTTTAATGTTAGTCTTTCAATTCTGGAGGCATCCTAGAGAGTGGTATTGAGAGAAACCATTTGGTTTAAGATGGGCCTATTTATGAAATGTTGTTATACTTGAATAAGTTGCTTCTGTTTTCATATTTGACATACATATATACTCCCTCCGTTCCTAAATATAAGTCTTTTTAGAGATTCCACTATAAAGACTACATTCGAATGTATATAGACGCCTTTAGAGTATAGGTTCACTCATTTTGCTCCGTATGTAAGTCTATAGTGGAATTTCTTAAAAGACTATTTAGGAACGGAGGGAGTATATGATTTGCTTGTTAGATTATGTTTGCCTATGTAACGAAAAGAAAATTTCATTTATTGGAAGTCTGTATGCATTGTACTTATGATTTGAGTGTTTTACAGTACAAGTGGGAGTGGGATGTTCGATATGCAATTTAACTTGTCTCTCTAGTCCATTAGCTTTCCCACTTTCCCTCCTGTAAGCCGCTGCACACGTGAGCGGTAAACCCGAGAGAGGGCCGCACCCCAGCTTTTTGCGATGGCTGGCAGCGAAGAGTGAGAATGTAAATGATGTTGCGCTCTGCACATTCCAGTTCTATCAGCAGCAGGAGTTGAATTGGTCTAATGTTTATAGCTCTTCCCAAGCATGTCTAGCTAAGACCGACATTTTCTTTGCAGTCACTGAAGCACTTTGCCACAATTAGCAGCCGGACTTGTACAGTAATAATTGAGATAAAAATATGAACATGAGATGACTTTGCTCTTCCATGCTCCAGCTTCAGATACCATTGGTGATATGTGGACCAACGTAAAATGATGAGGGTGAAAAAGTCATTAATTAATTATCATAAGTTTGAAGAACTTGTCATCCAAATCAACAAAAAGTGTTGTTGCCAGGCGATTCAGGACCGGTTAAAGGTATTACTAATAATTTGCAAAATCCAACCCAAAAAATGCAAAAGAAGGATTTCTGCATTTTGGAATTCTACCTTTGGCTCAGAGCACAAATAAAGGCATCGATTGTTGGCTAAGGCTGCCCGTAATGAAAGTATCGTAGCTAGTATCATGCATGCCAACTAGACAATTTTGATGAGGTGACATAGAATTAAATGAAGAAAAAGATGGTTGGGTATCATATCATGATGTCATATCATAATAAATGTTACCCATGCATGACAATAAATAAGGTCATCTAAGATACTAGTATACGATACTATGCATTATGGAGGTAGTATCATACACTAGTATCATATGCATAATACTAACTTAGGATACTACCCACTACGAGCAGCTGGCTTATGGGTTGCAACAGTATAGGGTCATTAATGCCAGAGACGAAATTAACCAGGTTAACATTTTTCGCATTTCAATGGTATCATCTGATTCTTTCATGACATCTCCACTAGCATCATGAATGCTTGCTTCTTTGGAGGAAAATTGAAGTGAAATGTCTTGCAATCCACGGACTTGTACGGGCATTTTCCTACCGTAGGCAGCAATCATCCCCACGCGCTCGCGCTGCCCTAAGGGGCGGCTCGGGCGAACCCTAGCCGTCGCCGCCCTTGACCCACCCCGACCACCCTTGTTCCGGTTCATCGGAACATGCAGCGACGGCGTCACGACATCATGCCCTTCATGAAGGCTCTGCCTTAGCTATTCATAGAGTCCTCGAAGTTGGAGCTTGGGGCAACTCGGTTTTGGTTGGGGCGTTGTCGCTCAGGTCATGGGCCTCCGGGGTGCAATGTATGCTATCGCCAATGCTTCTGGCGTGACTTCTTCCTCTGGATCGACTAAGTCCTGCCACCCACTTGCCGACTTCTCTAGGCACTATAGGTGGGGCGGTACGTTGACCCAGTCAGTCCTATGGTCGTCGTTGCGTCTTGGACTCTTGGTTGTGTAGTGCATCGGTAATGACGCGGCTTGGTTGCTCTGTGCCCCGACTCCTCGTGTTCTTGGCTAGAGATCGGGCAAGGCGAGTTCTCTTGTTGTTCGATTGTACTAGGTGTGGTTCTAATCCTAGGGATTGGAATGGAGTTGTTTGCCTTTTGGCGTGGTTCTGGCACGTTGGCCTTCTTCCATATAACGATGATACACCTTTTCATGGTGTATTCGAGAAAAAAGAAAAGAAGAACGTGGGGCCTATGCATATGAGCAAGGTGAATCTCCCTTTCCACTATTCAACCTCGTGCACTTGATGATACCGCCGAAATTTTTATTAATAGTAATCAATAATCCGTTAATTCTGAAACTGGTCAAGGGTGGGTGAAAATTTTAAAAATGGGAAGGACACAATGAACAATGGCGTTCAGGGCTGGATGCTATTGAGGACAGCGTCCAGGTGTGGACGCTATCACAAGCGGCGTCCAGTTATGCTATTCGCCCAACCATCAGATTGGACTAAACAAGATCATTTCCTAGTAACAGATAGAAGCTCCGTGAAATTAAATTATGCTAGTTTATATGAAGCCAAATTTTCAGTCGTGAGTCTACAACACATCAATTTAAAATTAAGATATTCACTTCCTGCACATTCATGTTTTTAGGTGAATATAAGAACATGTTAATCATTCTGGCTTAGGTGGACGATGCTGAAGTGCAACATGGATCCATAGTTGTGGAGTATAGTGTTCCTCCCAAATTAACATTTCCTCCGAGAAAACCACTTTCGAAGACATCAAGAGATAGACATGATGAGGACTTGGAACTGATAATGCTAGTGCTCAAAACGACCTGAATATCCAAGCTCGCTTCGATATTGGAGCTCCTGGACCACATTATTTTCAATTAATTCCAGTATATGAGGAAAGAAGATGGAACATGATTTTTGAGAAGACCAAGTCCTGGACAACATGGCAAGTGATAGAGTTATATGTTAATTTCACATGAAATCGAGATATGTTGAGCCAAGTCAGCGGTGGAAGCAACACACTAATAATTGAAATGGAACCGCAAAGGTATGAAAGTGCAATGCATTCATCATTGCATCAAACATCTGTCGGTGATTTTCAAATTCTAGTTTACGTAGATGAAAACTATTTGTCTCGGGCCGCCGACGCTCCACCAGTGCCGATATCAAGTTTTTCTAGACATTGATTTTCCTCATCTTAGCAATCTGATAAAAACCAAGGTTCTCTAAAGCTGAGCTAGATAGAGGATCAAATGGGATGCCATCACGACACAACAATTAGTCTTTAATTAACCTCTAAGCCTAACAGACGACATGCAAATTTAAAGGATACTCACAGTTTCCCAAGCTTTGGATATTTTGTGCTGGCTATGAGGCATCCATAACAAATCACAAAAATTTCCATTTGTATCCATTTCAAGACCTATTACAGCATAAAAAGACAAGCAAGATGTCGAAATAAAATATCAAAGCAACCATTTGAATTTATTCTTCACAATACTACACTAATAAATAAAGCTCAAACAATTCAATGTTTTCACCTACGCTTAGGCAGTCAGTGAAATCATTAAAGCTACATCAAGATAGCATATCAATCAATTATGCTGAACTGCTTAGGTTATTTCATAACAGTTCTAAAATTTATATTGTTTTGGTTCAACGCACAATACCAATCTATCAACTAGAATAAGAGACAATAGTAAATCATTAATCGGAAGTAATTTGAAAGCATCTACCATTTAGTTGGGGACTGGCAGAATGTGTATGTTTTATGAGGACAAATTACACCGTCGTACTACATCCTACGACGATCCACGCTGCTACCAATGGTTGAGACGATGTACGGACAAGCAGTGGAAAGACATGGACGACCACCTAGGCCAAATTGCCGATTCTGTGGCAGCGACGTCCTCTAGCCACCCCTTCGGCCATGAGGAGGTTGGGGCAGCCATGAGGATGTAGGCGACGGGGATGAGCCGGAGGTCGGGGCGGTCCGTGGGAAGGTGGGCGGCAGGGATGAGCCGGAGGCCAGGCCGACGGGGGAGGCGGGGATATGAAGGTTGGCCACCTGGATGAGAAGGAGGCGACGGCCGCCAGCATGCTATCTGATTCAGGGAGTCTGGGTTAGGCCCAACCAAATGGTGGATGCTGGCAACAACAGCGTCCACACTTGGACGTTCTTCGCATCTGCGTCCAGGTTGGGACGCTGGTGTCTTCCGCGTCCTTTTCAAATTTTCATTTACCCTTTATTACTTTCTTAATTCTTGAATTATTAATTACTATTAATAAAAATTTCGGGTAAAAAACTAGCTAGGAGAGTTTTTCCTTTCTTTTGGGACAAGAAAGAAGAGGGTGGCACGTGGGTCCTCTCTGTCAGTGAGTAAATGCTGCAGCCCCACATGGCGGCCACACGCCTAAACCCACACCACCACAGGCGTAGAACAGCATAGGAGCGCTCCGGCTTGCCTCAAGGCATGGAGGAGCACACACCGCACCGAAGCGGGGCTGGTAAAACCCTCGACCAAAGCAAGCGCTCCCGCATCCTCGCCCCCAAACTCTCTAAACCAGCCGCGGCCACCGCCTCGTCTCCGCTTCCTCGCGCCCCGTCTTCTACATCCACGCCGCCGTGTTCGCTCCTCGCCGCCCTCCTCCGCCGTCTCCCGTCCAGGCCAACCGCGCGGCCGCCGCCTCGATCGCCGTACGTCTTCCCCGCCCCCTCGCGCCGTTCGTCCGCCATCTCCGGCACGCCGCTTCCTCCCCGCTTCGTCCGTCTTCCACATCCACCCCGCGCGGCGGCGGGCCTCCCCGCCAGCCAGCGGAGCCTCCCGGCGCCGTACGTTCGTCGTCGACATCCACCGACCGACCACATCAGCCCCGTCTTCAACGATGCGCTTCGTCCTCTCCGCTGTTCGCGTCAGGAACTAGGTAATGTTTCATGCGCATCCATCGCCTCCTACCCAACCTGTGCAATCGAAATGTTGACGGCCATTAGCACCGCTTGGAGCGGTTGCGCGCGGCGGGCACGATGATTGGGGGTTGGGGTTTCGTCGCCGACCGGGCCTAGAAGCATATCGCCTTCCTGCGTCGGCGATGAATGGGTTGCGCAGCCGCAGCCGGCAGCCCCGCTTGGTGGAGGTAGAGGGGGAGCCGAGGGGGGCGCGTCTGCATGCTCTGGACATTGCAACGCTGGCAGCGCCGCACCACAATCTCCTAGCCTTGCGCCGTCTTGGCAATGCGACTTGATGGCGTGATAGCAATATAGTTGCGGTTTGATTGCTCCCCCTGTTTTTGTCACGGTTCCTCTCTTCAGCTTGATCATCGAGGCAATGGGTGGTAAATTGGTTAGTGGCTTAGTGCACAAAAATTACAAACAAGGGATGTTGAGTTCAGAACTTAGCTAGCATGTACAGAATCTAGAATGCAGTAGAATTTAGCTAGCGCCTAGCAACGACACTTTTCCAGCCCAAGTGTGCACACTTCAAGAGAATTTAGAATGTACAGAGGTGTAGAGTTTTGGTTCAATAATGTGAAGGTCTATCCATCAAGAATTTATATTGCACAAGAGAATTTAAAGTTTAGATCTGATTTCAGGAATTTGCAATGTACTGTACTTCGGAACTCTCAAGCCCTGTTATATTTGTAATGCCACAGATTTCTTTTGAATCCGATTTCTAAATGGTCCATATATATGCCTGTTCAGAACTTCAGATGCCTATCTTTTTTTCATAATTTGCTCGGCAGGCGACATTTGGTTCATAATCTGAAAGGCATCGTGAAAATGCATGGGATTTTCGCATTATTGTGTATAAAATTGAAATTCAGTATGACTGGTTTTACAAATATGCATTGATTCAATCTAGTATT